>NC_133146.1:18451221-18766148 GCF_048418815.1 Hemitrygon akajei | reverse complement strand
AGAGAGATGTGGTACTGAGGGAGGCCCACACTGAGGGAGAGGTGGTACTGAGGGAGGCTCACACTGAGAGAGGGGTGATACTGATGGAGCTTGGCACTTTGGGAGAGGTGGTACTGAGGGAGGCCCACACTGAGAGAGAGGTGGTACTGACGGAGCTTGGCACTTTGGGAGAGGTGGTACTGAGGGAGGCCCACACTGAGAGAGAGGTGGTACTGAGGGAGGGGTGGCACTAAGAGAGAGGTGGTACTGAGGGAGGCCCACACTGAGAGAGAGGTGGCACTGAGGGAGGGTCCCAATGAGAGAGAGATGGTACTGAGGGAGCTTGGCACTGTGGGAGGGGTGGCACTGAGGGAGGCCCACACTGAGAGAGAGGTGGTACTGAGGGAGGCCCACACTGAGAGAGAGATGGTACTGAGGGAGCATGGCACTGTGGGAGGGGTGGCACTGAGGGAGGCCCACACAGAGAGAGAGGTGGTACTGAGGGAGGCCCACACTGAGAGAGAGATGGTACTGAGGGAGCGTGGCACTGTGGGAGGGGTGGCACTGAGGGAGGCCCACACTGAGAGAGAGGTGGTACTGAGGGAGGCTCACACTGAGAGAGGGGTGGTACTGAGGGAGGGGTAGCACTAAGAGAGAGGTGGTACTGACGGAGCTTGGCACTTTGGGAGAGGTGGTACTGAGGGAGGCCCACACTGAGAGAGAGGTGGTACTGAGGGAGGGGTGGCACTAAGAGAGAGGTGGTGCTGAGGGAGGCCCACACTGAGAGAGAGGTGGTACTGAGGGAGGCCCACACTGAGAGAGAGGTGGTACTGAGGGAGGCCCACACTGAGAGAGAGGTGGTACTGAGAGAGGCTTACACGGAGAGAGGGGTGGTACTGAGGGAGGGGTGGTACTGAGGGAGGCCCACACTGAGAGAGAGGTGGTGCTGAGGGAGCTTGGCACTGTGGGAGAGGTGGTACTGAGTGAGGCCCACACTGAGAGAGATGTGGTGCTGAGGGAGGCCCACACTGAGAGAGAGCTGGTACTGAGGGAGCTTGGCACTGTGGGAAGGATGGCACTGAGGGAGGCTCCCACTGAGAGAGAGGTGGTACTGAGGGAGGCTCCCACTGAGAGAGAGGTGGTACTGAGGGAGGCTCCCACTGAGAGAGAGGTGGTACTGAGGGAGGGGTGGCACTAAGAGAGAGGTGGTACTGACGGAGCTTGGCACTGTGGGAGAGGTGGTACTGAGTGAGGCCCACACTGAGAGAGAGGTGGTGCTGAGGGAGGCCCACACTGAGAGAGAGCTGGTACTGAGGGAGCTTGGCACTGTGGGAAGGATGGCACTGAGGGAGGATCCCACTGAGAGAGAGGTGGTACTGAGAGAGAGGTGGCACTGAAGGAGGGGTAGTACTGAGGGAGCTTGGCACTGTGGGAGGGGTGGCACTGAGGGAGGCTCACACTGAGAGAGAGGTGGTACTGAGAGAGAGGTGGCACTGAAGGAGGGGTAGTACTGAGGGAGCTTGGCACTGTGGGAGGGGTGGCACTGAGGGAGGCTCACACTGAGAGAGAGGTGGTACTGACGGAGCTTGGCACTTTGGGAGAGGTGGTACTGAGGGAGGCCCACACTGAGAGAGAGGTGGTACTGAGGGAGGGGTGGCACTAAGAGAGAGGTGGTACTGAGGGAGGCCCACACTGAGAGAGAGGTGGCACTGAGGGAGGGTCCCAATGAGAGAGAGATGGTACTGAGGGAGCTTGGCACTGTGGGAGGGGTGGCACTGAGGGAGGCCCACACTGAGAGAGAGGTGGTACTGAGGGAGCTTGGCACTGTGGGAGAGGTGGTACTGAGTGAGGCCCACACTGAGAGAGAGCTGGTACTGAGGGAGGGTCCCAATGAGAGAGAGGTGGTACTGAGAGAGGGGTGGCACTAAGAGAGAGGTGGTACTGAGGGAGCTTGGCACTTTGGGAGGGGTGGCACTGAGGGTGGCCCACACTGAGAGAGAGGTGGTGCTGAGGGAGGCCCACACTGAGAGAGAGCTGGTACTGAGGGAGCTTGGCACTGTGGGAAGGATGGCACTGAGGGAGGCTCCCACTGAGAGAGAGGTGGTACTGAGAGAGAGGTGGCACTGAAGGAGGGGTAGTACTGAGGGAGCTTGGCACTGTGGGAGGGGTGGCACTGAGGGAGGCTCACACTGAGAGAGAGGTGGTACTGAGAGAGAGGTGGCACTGAAGGAGGGGTAGAACTGAGGGAGCTTGGCACTGTGGGAGGGGTGGCACTGAGGGAGGCTCACACTGAGAGAGAGGTGGTACTGACGGAGCTTGGCACTTTGGGAGAGGTGGTACTGAGGGAGGCCCACACTGAGAGAGAGGTGGTACTGAGGGAGGGGTGGCACTAAGAGAGAGGTGGTACTGAGGGAGGCCCACACTGAGAGAGAGGTGGTACTGAGGGAGGCCCACACTGAGAGAGAGATGGTACTGAGGGAGCATGGCACTGTGGGAGGGGTGGCACTGAGGGAGGCCCACACTGAGAGAGAGGTGGTACTGAGGGAGGCCCACACTGAGAGAGAGATGGTACTGAGGGAGCGTGGCACTGTGGGAGGGGTGGCACTGAGGGAGGCCCACACTGAGAGAGAGGTGGTACTGAGGGAGGCCCACACTGAGGGAGGGGTGGTACTGAGGGAGGCCCACACTGAGAGAGAGGTGGTACTGAGGGAGGCCCACACTGAGAGAGAGGTGGTACTGAGGGAGGGGTGGTACTGAGGGAGGCCCACACTGAGAGAGAGGTGGTACTGAGGGAGGCCCACACTGAGAGAGAGGTGGTACTGAGGGAGGCCCACACTGAGGAAGAGGTGGTACTGAGGGAGGCCCACACTGAGAGAGAGGTGGCACTGAGGGAGGGTCCCAATGAGAGAGAGGTGGTACTGAGGGAGCTTGGCACTGTGGGAGAGGTGGTACTGAGTGAGGCCCACACTGAGAGAGAGCTGGTACTGAGGGAGGGTCCCAATGAGAGAGAGGTGGTACTGAGAGAGGGGTGGCACTAAGAGAGAGGTGGTACTGAGGGAGCTTGGCACTTTGGGAGGGGTGGCACTGAGGGTGGCCCACACTGAGAGAGAGGTGGTACTGAGGGAGCTTGGCACTGTGGGAAGGATGGCACTGAGGGAGGCTCCCAATGAGAGAGAGGTGGTACTGAGGGAGCTTGGCACTGTGGGAAGGATGGCACTGAGGGAGGCCCACACTGAGAGAGAGCTGGTACTGAGGGAGCTTGGCACTGTGGGAAGGATGGCACTGAGGGAGGCTCCCACTGAGAGAGAGGTGGTACTGAGAGAGAGGTGGCACTGAAGGAGGGGTAGTACTGAGGGAGCTTGGCACTGTGGGAGGGGTGGCACTGAGGGAGGCTCCCAATGAGAGAGAGGTGGTACTGAGGGAGGCCCACACTGAGAGAGAGGTGGTACTGAGGGAGGCTCACACTGAGAGAGAGGTGGTACTGAGGGAGGCTCACACTGAGAGAGAGATGGTACTGAGGGAGCTTGGCACTGTGGGAGGGGTGGCACTGAGGGAGGCCCACACTGAGAGAGAGGTGGTACTGAGGGAGGCCCACACTGAGAGAGAGATGGTACTGAGGGAGCTTGGCACTGTGGGAAGGATGGCACTGAGGGAGGCTCCCACTGAGAGAGAGGTGGTACTGAGAGAGAGGTGGCACTGAAGGAGGGGTAGTACTGAGGGAGCTTGGCACTGTGGGAGGGGTGGCACTGAGGGAGGCTCCCAATGAGAGAGAGGTGGTACTGAGGGAGGCTCACACTGAGAGAGAGGTGGTACTGAGGGAGGCCCACACTGAGAGAGAGGTGGTACTGAGGGAGCTTGGCACTGTGGGAAGGATGGCACTGAGGGAGGCTCCCAATGAGAGAGAGGTGGTACTGAGGGAGCTTGGCACTGTGGGAAGGATGGCACTGAGGGAGGCCCACACTGAGAGAGAGCTGGTACTGAGGGAGCTTGGCACTGTGGGAAGGATGGCACTGAGGGAGGCTCCCACTGAGAGAGAGGTGGTACTGAGAGAGAGGTGGCACTGAAGGAGGGGTAGTACTGAGGGAGCTTGGCACTGTGGGAGGGGTGGCACTGAGGGAGGCTCCCAATGAGAGAGAGGTGGTACTGAGGGAGGCCCACACTGAGAGAGAGGTGGTACTGAGGGAGGCTCACACTGAGAGAGAGGTGGTACTGAGGGAGGCTCACACTGAGAGAGAGATGGTACTGAGGGAGCTTGGCACTGTGGGAGGGGTGGCACTGAGGGAGGCCCACACTGAGAGAGAGGTGGTACTGAGGGAGGCCCACACTGAGAGAGAGATGGTACTGAGGGAGCTTGGCACTGTGGGAAGGATGGCACTGAGGGAGGCTCCCACTGAGAGAGAGGTGGTACTGAGAGAGAGGTGGCACTGAAGGAGGGGTAGTACTGAGGGAGCTTGGCACTGTGGGAGGGGTGGCACTGAGGGAGGCTCCCAATGAGAGAGAGGTGGTACTGAGGGAGGCTCACACTGAGAGAGAGGTGGTACTGAGGGAGGCCCACACTGAGAGAGAGGTGGTACTGAGGGAGGCTCACACTGAGAGAGAGGTGGTACTGAGGGAGGCCCACACTGTGGGAAGGATGGCACTGAGGGAGGCTCCCAATGAGGGAGAGGTGGTACTGAGGGAGCTTGGCACTCTGGGATGGGTGGTACAGTACTGAGGGAGCTTGGCACTCTGGGATGGGTGGTACAGTACTGAGGGAGGTTTACAATGGAAGAGGGGCAATACTGTGGGAAGCTGACTGTTTGGATGATCTACTGATGGACGCTCCTAGGCCTGAACAAGACGGCTATTCATGAGTCCAGGTGGTGGAAAGTCGAGGGCTCTGCCTGTCCCTCTTCCGAGGATACATTCGTGCCCAGCTGTCGTTGAGAGGGGGCATGCAATCACAATGGGTACAATGAGGGATTTCCAGGAGTAGTGGGGCCCCCCAGGGAATTGACTGTTCTATAGACAATAATAATCATGTTTTACTTTGAATTCATTCACTGTCTTCTAAGTACTGAATGTTTGTACTTTGTGTATTTGTTGTGTAAATAAACTTCTGCAGTTTTGTAAAAAAAAAGGCCATCCATGCACTTGAGGCACCATCTGCCCTTTCACAAAAAGGGGGGGGCTCACGCAGTGAGAGTGTCGGTACTGTGGGGGGCTCACGCAGTGAGACGGGTGGTACTGTGGGGGGCTCACGCAGTGGGAGGGGTGGTACTGTGGGGGGCTCACGCAGTGGGAGGGCGGTACTGTGGGGGGCTCACTCAGTGGGAGGGGCGGTACTGTGGGAGGCTCACGCAGTGGGAGGGGTGGTACTGTGGGGGGCTCACGCAGTGGGAGGGGCGGTACTGTGGGAGGCTCACGCAGTGAGAGGGGCGGTACTGTGGGGGGCTCACGCAGTGGGAGGGGCGGTACTGTCGGGGGCTCACGCAGTGGGAGGGGCCGTACTGTGGGGGGCTCACGCAGTGAGAGTGTCGGTACTGTGGGAGGCTCACGCAGTGGGAGGGGCGGTACTGTGGGGGGCTCACGCAGTGAGACGGGTGGTACTGTGGGGGGCTCACGCAGTGGGAGGGGCAGTACTGTGGGGGGCTCACGCAGTGAGAGTGTCGGTACTGTGGGGGGCTCACGCAGTGGGACGGGCGGGTACTGTGGGGGGCTCACGCAGTGGGAGGGGTGGTACTGTGGGGGGCTCACGCAGTGAGACGGGTGGTACTGTGGGAGGCTCACGCAGTGGGAGGGGCGGTACTGTGGGGGGCTCACGCAGTGGGAGGGGCGGTACTGTGGGGGGCTCACGCAGTGGGAGGGGCGGTACTGTGGGGGGCTCACGCAGTGAGACGGGTGGTACTGTGGGAGGCTCACGCAGTGGGAGGGGCGGTACTGTGGGGGGCTCACGCAGTGGGAGGAGCGGTACTGTGGGAGGCTCACGCAGTGAGAGGGGCGTTACTGTGGGGGGCTCACGCAGTGGGAGGGGCGGTACTGTGGGGGGCTCACGCAGTGGGAGGGGCGGTACTGTGGGAGGCTCACGCAGTGAGACGGGTGGTACTGTGGGGGGCTCACGCAGTGGGAGGGGCGGTACTGTGGGAGGCTCACGCAGTGAGACAGGTGGTACTGTGGGGGGCTCACGCAGTGGGAGGGGCGGTACTGTGGGGGGCTCACGCAGTGGGAGGGGCGGTACTGTGGGGGGCTCACGCAGTGGGAGGGGCGGGTACTGTGGGAGGCTCACGCAGTGGGAGGGGCGGTACTGTGGGGGGCTCACGCAGTGGGAGTGGCGGTACTGTGGGAGGCTCACGCAGTGGGAGGGGCGGTACTGTGGGAGGCTCACGCAGTGAGAGGGGCGTTACTGTGGGGGGCTCACGCAGTGGGTGGGGCGTTACTGTGGGGGGCTCATGCAGTGGGAGGGGCGGGTACTGTGGGGGGCTCACGCAGTGGGAGGGGCGGTACTGTGGGAGGCTCACGCAGTGAGACAGGTGGTACTGTGGGGGGCTCACGCAGTGGGAGGGGTGGTACTGTGGGAGGCTCACGCAGTGGGAGGGGCGGTACTGTGGGGGGCTCACGCAGTGGGAGGGGCGGTACTGTGGGAGGCTCACGCAGTGGGAGGGGCGTTACTGTGGGGGGCTCATGCAGTGGGAGGGGTGGTACTGGTTGCCCCGATGATCTACTGGTGGACCTGCTCCTGGGCCTGGCCAAGTGGCCTTCCTGGCGACCTGCAGTCGAGGGCCTTGCCCAGGACAACTGCCTGCCTCACTTCCAGGGAGACGTTTTTGCCCGGGTGTCCTTGGGGAGGGAGAATGCAGTGACCAGGGGTACAGTGGGGGAATTGCCAAGAACACAGGCCCTCCCACAGGGGATTAACTGTTTCATAGACAGTAATAATCACACTTTAATTTGAATTTACCTGTTGCCTAGTAAATACTTGATGTTTGTATTTTGTGTATTTTTGTGCGAATAAACTTCTGTAGTTTTGTAAAAAAACAGAAAAAGGGCTGGGACTAAGGTGGGTGACTATGGGAGGGGTGATACTGCAGGAGCATCACACCGTGGGAGGGGCAGTACTGTGGGAGATTTGCACTGTAGGAGGGGCAACACTGCGGGCTCTGAACTCGGAGCCTTGCTTTGATGCTGTTGGAGTGCGGAGGGTTAACACCGCTGCCCTTCTCCGTGGGGAGGGCCGGACATCTGGAGTGAATTTAGTTATTTGGAAGAAGTTGTCGGAGCAGTGCAGACAGCTCCTGCATCACTCTCTTGCCCCCAGGGCCCAAACTGCGCGCCTGCCACTCCCTTGCATTCTTTCCCTGGGTAACTGCACAGGGATTATTGAGGAGAGGGGACGGTACTTACTCCGCCTGTCCCAAGATCACATAGATCGAGAGCCATCCAGGCCCTCCACACTGTCTATTCAAGAGCAGGAATACCAACCATCACAGCAGCGGCCGATGGGAGTGGGGGGGGGGGTGGTCTGGATCAAACCCCCCCCCCCCGCACCTGACAGTGGAGACAGACTCGAGGGGGGGGGGTCAGATGGACTGTATTGTGAATATATTTCATCCCCTCCCCCTGCACTACCCTTCCAGCCACACTCACAGGAGTGATGGTTGAGAGTGGCACATCAGGGGGCCAGGGAACCCTGAACAGGGATTGGATCTTTGGGGAGCTCAGATCATTGACTGACCTTGACACAGGGTCATCAGATTCTGCGATACAGTGGCCCCACTGTTGAATACGAGCTTCATATTTATCCAAAAATGCTGGAGAAACTCAGCAGACCAGGCAGCAGCCGCGGACAGGGATACACAGCTGATGTTTTCGGCTGAGACCCTTCATCGGGACTGGAGAGGAAGGGAGTTCCTCCTGTATTTTGTGTGTGTTGCTGAAAATTTCCAGCTTCTGCAGAATCTTTTGCATTTGCCTTTACACTTATGCCTGGGTAAGACCAGCACTTACCGCCCATCTCTAACTACCCCCGAGGAGGTGGGAGTGAGCTGCCTTCTTGAACTACAGCTGTCCTTCAAGTGGAGGCCTGAGCTGTTGGAGGAGGAGGGACCCAGTGGTGCTGAAGGAATGGGGATGATTCTGAAGGTCAGGCCAATGTGTGACTTGGAGGGGAACCTTGATTCTTCGCCTCATGTTTCACAGTGGAGGAGGCAGGGGTGTGGGAGGTAGTGTGAGAGCGATCCCCTACATCTTTAAAGATTAGAGGCTGAAGATGACATTTATTTGTCACACATAGAGCGAAATGTGTAGTTTGCATCAAATCAAATCAGCAGGGTTTGCACTGGGCAGCCTGCAAGTGTGACCCAACTCACTAACCCAAATATCTGGAATATGGAGGAAACTGGGGCACCTGGAGGCAACCCATGTGGTCACGGGGAGAACGTACAAACTCCGTATAGGCAGTGTCGGGAGCTGAACCCCGATCAGAGGTCGCTGGCACTGTAAAGCGACTGTGCTAACCACGAAGCTGTCATGCCACCTGTACAAGGACTCCTTTGATACTGAAGAAGAAAGTTGACCAGGTGAGCCCCAGTTCCCCTGACACTTCTCCTCCAGGTGAGAGAGGCAAGGTGTCCGGTCTGTCTCCCAAGGGTGGGGGGGGGGGGGGGGGTGGCGGGGTGAACAATCTTTGATCCATCAATGGGAAGCCTAATGAAGTTCCACCCAACGTCCTGACCAATGGCCGCTCTTCAACCAACACCTTGGGTTGTCTCCCAGTCACTGCTCTTTTGTGTGTAAACTGTGTGCAGAGTTGCTGGCATTTCACGAGGCAATCCTCATTGACTGCTGGTGCAGGCATCTCCCAAAGTTGCTGAACTATTGGAGAAATCAAACTCCTGTGAGCGTGATAACAGCAGTCCTGTCCTCAGCCTTGTGTGATGCCGGGATAAGATCATAAAGCCATCAGCATAGGAGCAGAATCAGGCCATTTGGCATATTGACCCTGCTCTGCTATTCCATCTGACTTAATATCCCTCTCGGCCCCATTCTCCTGTCTTCTCTCCGTAACCTTTGAAGTTGTAACTAATCAAGAACCCATCAACATTTGCTTTAAATATACCCAATGACTTGGCCTCCACAGCTGCCCGTGGAAATGAACTCTGCAGATTCACAATCATCTGGCTAACGAGATTCCTCCTCATTTTCTGTCCTTGAGGGACATCCTTTCATTGTTCAGCTGTGCACTCTGGTCCTAGACTCTCCCACTATTGGAAACAGTCTCTCCATGTCCACCCTACCTAGGCCTATCAATATTTGGTAGGTTTCAATGAGATTTCCCCCCACCCCATTCCTCATTATTCCAGTGAGTATAGACTCAAAGCCATCAAATGCCCCTCATGCGTTCACCCTTTCATGTTCAGGACGTCTCCCATGGTGTAGACATACCCCTCTCCCCCATCTCTGGACCAGTCCTGATACTCTATCTACCTTCCCTGCTCCAATGAGAACGTCCCCCCCCACCCTGAATCTGAGATCAGAATCAGAATCGAGTTTATTATCACCAGCATGTGATGTGAAATTTGTTAATTTAGCAGCAGCAGTTCAATGCAATACATAATCTAACAGAGAGAGAAAAAAAAGTTATAATAAATAAGTAAATCATTTACAGTATATCGAATAGATTAAAGATCATTCAAAAAACAGAAATAATATATACTAAAAAAGTGAGGAAATGTTCACAGGTTCAATGTCTATTTAGGAATTGGATGGCAGAGGGGAAGAAGCTGTTCCTGAATCGCTGAGTGTGTGCCTTCAGGCTTCTGTACCTCCTACCTGATGGTAACAGTGAGAAAAGGGCATGTCCTGGGTGCTGGAGGTCCTTAATAATGGACGCTGCCTTTCTGAGACACCGCTCCCTGAAGATCCCTTATCTTGGACCACCTTTCAGTAAAACATTGACTGCGTCTGGCCTAAGAAATGTAAACCATCTGGCTGAAGAAATTCGTCTGCATCTCTGTCCTAAAGGGACATCATATTTCTCTGAGGCTGTGCCCTCTAGTCCTAGACTCTCTCACTATAGGAAGCATCCTTCCCTTGTCCCCTGTACCTAGGCTGAGGTAGGGATGGATTACCTCAGCTTTCATTGCACGGGCTGACCTATGCCATCCACCCAGTTTCTCCAGGACAGATTCCCTCTTCATCCACACTCACAGAGGTGGAGCACACATCAAGCTGCTGAACTTGCACTCAGCATTATACAGAACAGCTGCTACTGCTCCCATTCCACAATAGCGATTATCAGTTAAAGTAACAGTGATTGACCCAAACCTTTCATCTGCAGCCGAGCCTTTGAACAGCACAGGGCTGACTCCAAGTTTAGACCAATTGCTACCATTTAAACCAACAGCAGTTTATTATCCCAGCTCAGCCTAGCCTGCGGTGTTGGCCCTGTGGGACCTCCTGATTCTGCTCATTAACCAGAATGGAGCTGCTCAGGAGGAAATCAGAAGCTGAGAGGATCAGGAGTCGGGTATTTAGGGGGGAAAGTGAGGTAGGAACTTATAACAACAATGGTAACTGAAGTGTATCAGAAAGAGCAGAGGGGGGTGACAGAAATAAGTCCAAAATAATTAGATGTACGGTGCAAGTTCGAGTTGGCATGGTAATGTAGCAGTTAATGCAATGGTATACAACACCATTGATCGAGGGTTCAATTCTGCACTGTCTGTAAGGACTTCTTGCCGTGACCGTGTGGGTTTCCTCCGGGTGCTCTGGTTTCCTCCCACATTCCAATGACATGCGGGTTAGGATTAGTAAATCGTAGGCATGCTACGTTGGCACCAGAAGCGTGGCGATGCTTGCGGCTGCCCCAGCTGGCACATCCTCGGAACGGGTTGGCCACTGATGCCAACGATGCAATATATGCATATTTCGCTGTAGATGTGACAACTAAATCTCACCTTTAAAAGTAGAAATAAAGGTGTGTGATTGGATGGACGTTCTGGAGAGGTAAGTGCAGGGTGACTGATGCATTGGACACTTTGGAAGGGGAGGTAGAAGGCAGGAATGTGTCGTCAGTGAAGAGATCAGTTTTGGGATTGTTTATCACATGCACATCGAAACCTGCTGTGAGACGTGTCATTTGAGAAGATTACCAACACACCCAAGGACGTGCTGGGGTCAGCCCACAAGTTTCACCACACATTCCGGTGCCAACACAGCATTCCCACAACGTAAAACAAACCAGAACACAACAAGCAAGAGAACAACAACAGCTACACCAGCCCTGTTCCTCCCTCCAACTCACCCACTCACACAGACCTCCGAGCCCAGGCCCGGTCGCCTTCGGCATCCCCCCCTCCAGTGGACTTGGACTTTGCAGACAGCGAGCCTTTCGAGCTCCCCGTCAGACTCGCGGAGGTTTGCAGGCTCGAGTCTCCCCGGTCAGATCGCGGAGGTGGTTAAGAAGGAGACTGGCTTGCCAGCTCAGTGTGGAGAATCGGTTTGGGTGGAGGCAAGAAGCCAGGGGATGAGAAACCATAGGGTGGGGGAGAGTGCGTGGCCCCTAACAGGAGCCATACAGTGCAGCAGGCAATCTAGCTATCTTCCAACTGCAGGTTCGATCCTAACCTTGGACTCTGTCAATGAGGAGTTTGCAAGTTTTGTTCTGTAACCATCTGAACTCTCCTGGGTGCTCCAGTTTTACCCACATCTTGAAGGCTTGCGGTCTGTTTCAAAGTTTAGAGTTCGAAGTAAATTTATTATCAAGCAAACATATATGACCACATATTCATAATCTTGCAGGCATTTACATGAAAACATATAATAGAATTTTAGAAAAAACTAAACATAAACAGCCAACGAACAGCCAATGTGCAAAAGAAGACAAACTATGCAAATAAAGAAAATATATTGAGAACAAGAGTTGTAAAGTGTCCTTGAAAGTGAGTCTGTAGCTTGTGGAAATCGTTCAGAGGTGTGGTGAATGAAGTTATCCACGCTGGTTCCGGAGCCTGGTGGTTGAAGGGTAAGAACTGTTGCCATTGTAAGTTGACCCTGGGTGTGCACGATAGGGGTAGGAGTTGGGGGAATAGTTGTGGCTGTGTGAGAGTAAATAGATGCGGCAAAAGAAGGAAGGGAATGCGATTACTCTGAGATCCAGTATAAACTTGATGGGTCGAATGGCCTTCTCTTTTGTGTAATATAAATCAATTAAAGAATGAGCTTGTAAGAAATCACCATTGGCGATTTAAAATGTATTTATCAGATCCTCATTGGGCAATGATTGCTCAGTTCGTTCCTGGACAATTATTTGCTCGGTCCTGAATAACATGCAGGGGAGGTGGCTGGCTGGAATGGTGAACTGTCATCCTCCATCAGCAGATGAGACCCATCATTCGCACTCTCAGAGTGGCTGTTTGCCACTCTGTTTCTCCCCCCTTAGAGGCTGGCTGACCGGCTGAGCAATTCCAGCCTCAGGATTCCCTGAGGATTCCCGCTAGGACCATGCCCAATCAGATAAACTGCGAGGCTGACATTTGGAAAACCCCCCCAGTGTTTCCCAGTAGCTTGCTGAGTTCTCTTTGGAGATACCAGCTCCCAATGTCTCCTCCAGTGTGATATTGGTGTATCCATTGGTGGACGGGCTTTCTCTAACGCCAATCTAGAGCTCAGTCAGTGTAGGCCTGGACTGTCTCTAAAGCTGATCTAGAGCCCAGTTAATGTAGATATGGGCTGTTTCTAACACAGATCTAGTCCAATTCACTTTCCTGTAGTTTTAGACACAGCCTGACCCTGCAGGCTGAAAGCTGATGATAGGTCTGGTAGATGTTGTTTTAATAATCAGAGCTGAAAAACCCTCAAAAGCCACAACTGAGAAGTTTCTTTTCAAACTCCCGTTTAACCTCTTGGAATCCAACAAATCCTGAAATCTTCCATTTCCCCCCAAATCCTTGAAGAGTCTAGGCACTTCAATAATGCTATGGCCTCTATCAATTTCACTCAGTAAATCATCCCCAAAGTACTGTCCTTCCCCACACTATCACTGCGATCCTTGTTCTCCAAACTTGTATCAGATTCCCTGTAAACTCCAAATCCTTGAAACGGTTCTTTGTTTTTCTGGAACCTGAGGGGCCCATTCAGCTCAAGACACTTCAACACTTTGTTAACCCTTTATCGTTGCTGTCCCAGCTCCTCAGTCCACACTCCAGATTCTCCAAGCACTCACTCCTGGCATCACAAGGCTGACTGGCATTGGACGCTGGTCCGGGACAGGTGAATTGCCTTTTTCCTCACTGTTCTCAGTTCAGAATGCCCCGGACTTGGTGACGTCTGTAAGCACAGATTCTGTGCAGTTACAGGAAACTCGCAGACAACTAACTCTAACATTCAGCTCACTGTTATAAACAACAAGCTCGCTCCTAAATCAATGCTATGTTAATGTCCATGAAATCCTCAGCCAAGGGCTCCCTCCCACAGTGTGACCCTCCCTCAGTACTGGTTCTCCCAACCTTCCTTCAGTACAAAACTCCAAAAGTTCATTCACACAAAAATACACAAAACACAAACATCAAGTATTTACAAGACAGTGAACAAATTCAAGTTAAAATGTCAGTTCTCTGGGGGTGCCCACTGGTCCCAGAAATCCCCCACTGGACCCTTCTGCACCATGCTCCCTCTCCAAGGTCAGCCAGGCACAAATGTATTCCGAGGTCTACTGCCCCTCCCATGGTGTGACCCTCCCTTGGTACCACCCCTCCAACAGTATGAAGTCCTGAAGACCCAAACTCAATGTTTTCCAAACAGCTTCTTCCCGCTGGCATCAGATTTCTGAACAGTCCATGAATACATAAATTCTACCAAATTATTCCTTTTTTTGTTTGTACTGCTTATTTTTGTCTTTATTTCTTACATCCTTCATATACATGAGGAGTAAAAATCTTTACATCTCCGTCTAAATGTACAATGTGCAATTTATAGCAATGTACAACAGGATAGTCAATGTAACATAGAAAAGCAGTTGTGTCAGCGTAAGTCTGATGGCCTGTAAAAGCTGTCCCTGAGCCCGTTGGTCCTGGCTTTTACGCTGCGGTGCCTGGGGTGGGGGTAGAGGCAGAAACATTAGAGACTTTTGAGAGATGTTTAGATAGGCACGTGAATGTGAGGAAAACTGAAGGATATGAACATTGTTTAGGCAGAAGAAATCAGTTTAGTTAGCCACCTGATTACTAATTTAACCTGTTCGGTATGATATTGTTTGTGAAGGGCCTGTTACTATGCTGTACTGTTCTATGTTTTATATTCTCCAATCCTTCCTCATCTTGGGAAAATTCCATCCCAGGCAAGGTCCTGGTCAATCTCCTCTCCAGTGCTACCATCTCCTTCTTGTGGTGTGGTGACCAGATTTGTGCACAGTCTTCTTCTGCGGTCTAACCAATGAGTTATAAAGTTGTACCATAAACTTTTTGTTCTCCCTCTCTCTGTCTCGGCTAATGAAGGCCAGCATCCTCTAATCTACCCGTGTTGCCACTTTCGGGGTTCCTCCTTTTCTCAGTACTGTCTAGGGCTCAACCATTCACTGTCCATGTCCTGTCCTTACTCCACCCAAGGTGCATCACCGCATACTTCTTCGGATTACTTCCATGTGCCAATGTTTTGCCCATTTCCCCAGCTGCTCAAACTCATCATATAGTCCATTGTTGTGCGTTTAATATTTCAGCAACATTTGAGTAACCTTGCATATATATTGCTTGATTCTTGTTCCTTTCAATAATTAATTAAGGGTTACATGTCTCTCTCTTAATCCTTTTCACTCCTTATGGAGCATAGGGCCTCAACAAATGTCCTCCACTTTCCTGCGATCTCTAGCAGATGTTTTTGCAGTTTCCCAAGTTTGGCCGGCGGCTTTCAGTTCATCCAAAAGCCTACGCCTCCAGGTTTGCTTTGGGCGACCTCTTCTTCTCTTCCCTTGTGGATTCCATTCGAGTGATTGTCGAGTGACATTCGACTGGCTCTTCCTCAAGGTGAGGCCGACCCATCTCCACTTCCTCCTCCTTATCTGGAATACAATGGGCTCTTGGTTTGCTCTCTTCCATAGGTCTAGGTTTGACACTCTGTCGTACCACTTGAGGCGGAGGATCTGCCGGAGGCATTTGTTGAAAAAGGGCTGGATCTTGTTGCAGCTGGTGTTAGTGATTCTCCATGTTTCGGATCCATATAGCAGGATGGCTTTCGCATTGGAGCTGAATATACGAAGCTTAGTTTTGACAGAGATGGCCGTAGATCTCCAAACAGGTCGCAGGGTTGTGAAGGCATGTTGGGCTTTTCCGATCCTTGCTCTGATGTCCTCATCTGTACCTCCTGATTTACTGATTTTGCTTCCGAGGTAGGTGAATTTGTCTACATCTTCAACTATTTGTCCTTCAATCCATAATGGCTCCTCTTGTTTGTTATTAATGCATAGAACTTTGGTCTTCTCCTGTCTGATCTTAAGGCCTACTTGCTGTGAGGTCTCTCCCAAGGAATCTACTTTCTTCTGCATATCTTGAAGCCAGTGTGAGAGAAGAGCGAGATCATCTGCAAATGCCAAGTCTTCCAATTTCCCTGTTAACGTCCACTGGATGCCTCTCTCTGAGCCAGCATAGGTTGTTCTTGTAGCCCAGTCGAGTACCACAAGAAAAAGTAGAGGCGACAGCAGGCATCCCTGTCTGACTCCAGTAGTGACCAGGAACTCTTCGGACAGTCTCCCATCATGGATGACCCTGCATGAGAAACCATCATGAAGCTGCTTGATGATATTCACTATCTCTTCCGGTACACCATAGTGTCATAAGATGCTCCACATTGACTTTCTGTCCAGGCTGTCAAATGCCTTCTCAAAATCAGTAAGACACACATATAGTGGAGTTTGCCATTCTATTGTCTGCTCCACAATGACTCTTAGTGTAGCTATCTGGTCAATGCATGATCTCTCTTTCCCGAACCCTGCCTGCTCATCTCTAAGTCTCTGGTCAGTGGCGTCTTTCATCCACTCCAAGATGACCCTGGTGAGAACTTTGCTAGGAATGGACAACAAGGTGATTCCCTTCCACTTGCCACACAGTGAAAGATCTCCAGATTTTGGCAGCTTCACAAGGAGGCCCTCCTTCCAATCTGATGGGATCTCTCCTGTTCTCCATATCAAATTCAGCAGTATATGCAAATAGTCCACCATAACCTCTCCACCCTCTTTCAATGCTTCTGCAGGAATGTTGTCTTCTCCAGCAGCCTTGCCGTTCTTCAGGCTTTTCAGGGCTTTTTGAATTTCTTGCTTGGTGATTTCACCTGTATTGATGTTGAGTGGGTCTCCAGGCTCCAGGTCAGGTGGGTTCTGTGGTGGTGGTCTATTCAATACTTCCTGGAAGCGTTCCTTCCATCTCACCAGCTGATCTTCAACCGAAGTGAGCAGATGGCCTGTCTTGTCTCTAACAGGTCTGTTGAAATTGCTTTTCTTCCCTCTCAAAAGTTTAGTGGTCGTGTAGAGTGCCTTGAGGTCCCCTTTACTGGCCGCTGTTTCTGCTTGCTCTGCTATTTCATTGAAGTATGACCTCTTGTCCTTTCTGAGCTGTTTCTTCACCTCCTTGGCCATCACGTTGTACCTGTTGGCGGTGATTTGTTTCTGTTGCCAGGTTCTAGCCTGATTCAACTCCTGTTTGAGCTTTTTCCTCTCCTCCACCTTCTGCCATGTCTCGTCCCTGATCCAGGGTTTACTGTTGACTGGTGGTCTTCCCAGTACTTCTTCGCAGGCTCCTACAGTGGCCTGCTTGAAGGTAATCCAGGCGTGTTCCGCTGTTCTCTCATCTTGTTCCTCTATTTGAAGAGCCCCAAAGCAGTTTTGCAAGGCAATGTGGAAATCTTCCTTGTTCTCTTCCGTCTGTAGTTTTCTAACATCAAACTTTATTTGCGTGTTCTGTTGCTTCTTCTTGGCTGATAGCTTCATCTTCAGCTTTGCAACAACCAAATGGTGGTCAGATCCAATATCTGCTCCTCTTTTGGCTCTCACATCTTGCAATGAACTTCTCCAGCGCTGGCAGACTATGACGTGATCAATCTGGTTCTCTGTTTGATAGTCAGGCGAGACCCAGGTTATCTTGTGGCAGTGTCGGTGGGGAAAGAGGGTACCTCCAATGGTCAGTTCATTGAAGGCACAGAAGTCGGTAAGGAGTTCTCCATTTTCATTCATGTTCCCCAAACCATTCTGGCCCATCTCTCTTTCCCTGCCAGTGTTATCGCTGCCTAGTTTGGCATTCAGATCTCCCATGACAATCAAAATATCTTGCTTAGGTACTTTTCCAACTACTGCTTGAAGCTGGGTGTAGAAGAGATCTTTTTCTTCTTCCTCTGCATTGTTAGTTGGGGCGTAGCACAGGATAATGGATACCTTCTGGAATCCGGACTCGAACCTGGCTGTGATGATACGGTCGGACACTGGTTCCCATTCTATCAAACTTCTGGCTGCTTCTTTGGACAACATCAGGGCCACACCAGCCTCATGCGGGTCTTCCTGTTTTTCTTTGCTGGAATAGAGCAGAGTTTCTCCCATCTGCAGTTTGGTCTCACCAAAAGTATTCCACCTTGCTTCGCACATGCCCAGGAGTGTGAGGTGGTATCGGTTCATTTCCTTCACTGCCTGTGCGCACCTACCTGTCTCCCAAAGCGATCTCACATTCCATTTTCCGATTAGGATAGATTTCTTCTGTGAGAGCAGCTTTGGAACCTCCATTATGGTTTTCCTCGGGTGAAGGAGGGTTGTCAGCCCTGCAGCTTCCTGACGGGTTTGGTTGCAGCGCGTCATCAGCCTCCTGAACGGGGCCCTGCTTTTCCCGAGATCTGGGTTAGTGGTTGACAATCTGTTGACGGTTTCTGTAACAATTGCTTGCTTTACGTGAACGGGTTGTTAGCCCATTGCACAACCCCCAACCTGGAGGACCAGGGGTTTTCTGTCGGGATCACCTTCCCCTAGGCGATGGCATTTCCATGCTAACGAGCTCCACCTGCCCGGGTTTGAAATCAGGGTTTACCCTCTCCTAGATAGGCTGCCATCCAAGGCTAACGAGTCCTATCTACCCGGGTTTGGAATCGGAGTTCCTTCTTCTAGGCTATATTGGTTCGCGGCACCTTCTTCCATATTATCCGGTGCACCCCTCACACGAGGGATCCCCCATTCACCACCCAGGAGATGCACCTCAACGCCGTATAGCCCCAGCACGAGGAAGGGTTATATGTAAAATACATGAACTGCATATGTCATTACACCTCCATCTGATTCGTGCATAACTTGCTTAAAGTAAACACAAAGTTAGACCCACATTTCGGACTCCTGTGTCTTCTTTTAATTGGTTTAATGTTTTCAAGATACAAAACATAACCTTGGTGACATGGTACCGTAGTGGTTAGCATAACAGGTTCAATTCCCACCGCTGCCCGTAAGGAGTTTGTACATTCTCCCTGTGACTGCATGGGTCTCCTCCAGGTGATCCAGTTTCCTCCCACAGTCCAAAGACGTGCCGGTTGGTAGGTTAATTGGTCATTTTAAATTTCCCTGTGATTAGGTTAGCATTAAATTGGGGATTGCCGGGTGGCCTGGCTCGAAGGGCATCAATAATGGGGGGGAGGAACCCCCGTTCTTTGAAGAGGGAGGACGTCTCTGATGCCCTGGAATGGAAAGCCCCATCCTGAGAACAGATGTAGCAGAGACAAAGGAACTGGGAAAGGGGAATAGCATTTGTACAGGAGACAGAATGAGAAGCAGTTTAGTCAAGATACAGTGGGGAAGCGGGATAGAGTTTGCCTCCAGCGATGGAAACAGAGAGGACTGAATAAAGCAATTGAAATTTACTGGGCTGTGGATATCTGTATATAGTAGTTGTATTATACAGTATACTGTATACAGTTGAGATGCATTCGCTATTGAATTGAAGCTTATAGCTATGCAGGGAGGAATGTTGCGTATTTAATATTTCAGTAATATTTGAATAATCTGATATATATTGTTTGATTAAGCATTCTTATGTGTTTAAATAATCAATTCTGGGTTATCTGTAAAATATGTGAATGGCATAGGCCATCATGCTGCCATGTGATATGTGCATGCCTTGCTTAAAATAAACACTAAGTTTGACCACATTTTGGACCCCCATGTTTTTCTTTGAATTAGTTTAATGTTTTGAAGTTACAAAACCATCATCCATGACCTTCAGCAGCGCTGTCAGGTTTTGTGGCATTTTTATTCTTACCTCTTCCGTTTCTCCGGACAGGTGTGATCCTCGCTTTTGGGATGGTTTTCTTTGGAGGAGATCCACAGAACCATAGCAGTGCACAGCTACAAGGAGCGCTGTCACAGGAAAGCAGTGTCCATCATCAAGGACCCCCACCATCCCGGCCATGTTCTCTTCTCACTGCTGCGGTCAGAAGAAAGGTACAGGAGCCTCAGGACTCACACCACCAGGTTCAGGAACAGTTACTACCCCTCAGCCATCAGGCTTTTGAACCAGAGTGGATAACTTCACTCAATCTCACTTACCCCATCACTGAACTGTTCCCACAACCTGTGGACTCACTTTCAAGGACTCTTCATCTCATGTTTTTGAAATTTATTAATTTATTACTTTTTTTCTTTTTGTATTTGCACAGTTTGTGGTCGTTTGCACATTTGCTGCCCACACTGATGACCCCTTCTCCCATCTTCAACCCTCCTCCTCTTCCTGGACATCCCACTCTGGTCTTCTGCCTGCTCTGGATCTTTTCATTGCTAACTGCTGTCGAGACATCAACCACCTCGACTTTACTACTCCTCTCTCCAATTTTAACCTCACTCCTTCTGAATGCTCTACCCTTCACTCTCTCTCTGCACTAATCCTAGCCTCGCCATCAAAGCCGCAGATAAGGGGGTGCTGTAGTAGTCTGACCAACTGACCTCTACCTTGTGAGGTCAGGCAACAACTCTCAGACACCTCCTCTTACTTACCCCTCGAACAGGACCCCACTAAGGAGCACCAGGCCATTGTCACCCACATCATCACTGACCTTATTAATTCTGGGGATCTTACATCTACTGCCACCAACCACATAGTTCCCTCATGCCGCACCTCCTGTTTCTACTTCCTACTCAAGATCTACAAACCTGCCTGTCCCGATAGACCCATTGTTTCTGCTTGTTCCCGCTCCACTGAACTTATTTCTGCATATTTCCACTCTGTTTTATCCCATCTGGTTCCATAAGACCATAATATATAGGAGTAGAATTCGGCCATTTGGCCCATTGAGTCTGTTCTATCATTTCATCAAGACTGATCCATTTTGCCTCTCAGCCCCCATCTCCTGCCTTCTCCCCATATCCCTTCATACCCTGAACAATCAGGAACCTATCAACCTCTGCCTTAAGTACACATAAAGACTTGGCCTTCACATCTGCCTGTGGCAAATTCCACAGATTCACCATTCTCTGGCTGAAGAAATTCCTCCTCATCTCTGTTCTAAAAGGATGCCTCTCTATTCTGAGGCAGTGTCTTAGACTCCCCCACCACAGGAAAGATCCTCTCCAAGGCCTTTCAACATCCAATTGGTTCAATGAGGTCACCCCTAATTCTTCTGAAATCTAGTGAATACAGGCCCAGAGCCATCAAATGCTCTTCATATGACAAGCTGTTCAAATCTGGAACCCATTTTCATGAACCTGTTTTGAGCCCTTGCCAGTTTCAGCATATCCTTTCTAAGATAAGGGGCTCAAAACTGCTCTCAATAGACCAAGAGAAGGCCCCGCCAGTGCTTTACAAAGTCTCCTTGTTTTGTATTCTAGTCCTCTGGAAATGGATGCTAATATTGCATTTGTCTTCCTCAACACAGACTCAACCTGCAGATATAACCTTTAGGGAATCCTGCACAAGTCCCTTTGCACCTCAGTTTTTTGGATTTTCTCTCCGTTTAGAAAATAGTCAACCCTTTCATTTCTTCCACCAAAGTGCATGACCATACACTCCCTGAAACTGTATTCCATCTACCATTTCTTTGCCCATTCTCCTAAACAGTATGTCCTATAGCCTCTCTACTTCTTCAAAACTACCTGCCCCTCCACCTATCTTCATATTGTCTGCAAACTCTGCAACAAAGCCATCAATTGCATCAACCAAATCATTGGCATATAACCTAAAAAGAATTGGTCCCAACACAGACCCCTGTGTAACACCAATAGTCACTCCCTTTATTCCCACTCTTTGCTTCCTGCCAATCAGCCACTGCTCTATCCATGCTAGAATCTTTCGTGTAATTCCATGGGCTTGTAGCTTGTTAAGCAGCCTCATGTGTCGTCTACCATTTACTCTTTACGTATCTGAAGACAATTTTGGTATCTTCTTTAATATTATTGGCTTGCTTACCATCATATTTCATCTTTACCTTCTTAATGATTTTTAGTTGCCTTTTGTTGGTTTTTGAAAGTTCCCCAATCCTCTTATTTCTCACTAACTTTTGCTCTATTATATACTCTCTCTTTGGCTTTTATGTTGGCTTTGACTTCTCTTATTAGCCACGGTTGTGTCATCTTTCCTTTAGAATACTTCTTCCTCTTTGGGATGTACATATCCTGTGCCTTCCAAATTGCTTCCAGAAATTCCAGCCATTCCTGCTCTGCCATCATCCCTGCCAGTGTTCTTTTCCGATCAATTCTGACCAACTCCTTTCTCCTGCCTTTGTAATTCCCTTTACTCCACTGTAGTACTGATACGTCTGACTTTAGCTTCGCCTTCTCAGATTTCAGGGTAAATTTGATCAAATTACGATCATTTTCCTCTAAGGGTTCTTTTACCTTAAGCTCTCTAATCATTTCCATTTTATTTTACAACACCCAATCTAGAACAGCTGATCCCCTAGTGGGCTCAACCATGAGCTGTTCTTAAAGCCATCTTGTAGGCACTCTAGAAATTGCCCCTCTTGGAATCCAGCACCAACCTGATTTTTCCAATCTGCATATTGAAATCTCCCATGACTATTGTAACATTGCCCTTTTGACATGCATTTTCTATCTCTTGTTGTAATTTTTAGACCAGAACCTTACTACTGTCTGGGAGGGGGGTCTGTATACATCTCCTATCAGTGTCTTCTTACCTTTGTAGTTCCTTCACTTTATCCACAATGATTTAACACCTTCCAATCCTATGTCACTTCTTTCTAATGATTTGATTTCATATTTTAGCAACAGAGCAATGTCACGCCTGTTCTTTCGATACAATGTGTATCCTTGGACATTAAGCTTCCAGCTATAATCTTCTTTCAGCAATGATTCCGTGATGCCTACAACATCATACATGCCAATCTCTAGCTGTGCTACAAGTTTGTCTACCTTATTCTGTATACCGTGTGTATTCAAATATAACACTTTCAGTCCTGTATTCACCCTTTTCAATTCTCTTCACATTTTACATTGCAACTCATCCGGTTGATTGCAATTTTGCCCCATCAACAGCCTCTCCTCACGAAACATTTCCTCTGTTTGTGAACCAACTACCTCATCTTCAGCACTATCCTTCCAGTTCCCATCCCCCTGTCAAATTAGTTTAAATTTAAACTAGTTGAAATTAGTTCAGTCCCATCCTACCTACATCCATGACACTTGACATGCTCTGGATCTTTTCAATGACTTTAAGTTCCCTGGCCTGATCGTCTCATTTTCACCATGGACGTTTCAATCCGTTTCTCTCTAGACAACAGACCCAACCTATTCTCCTCCGTCTGGTGGAATAGGTCCTCACTCTCAGCAGTTTCCCCTTCCGCTCCTTCAACTTCCTTCAAACCATGGGCACTCGCATGGGTCCCAGCTATGTCTGCCTTTTTGTCAGCCATGTGGAACAGCTTATGTTCCAAGCTTACACTGGTGTTGCCCCCCCCACCCCCACTTTTCCTACGCTACATTGATGACTGCATTGAGCCCACCCTGAGCTCGTCATCATCCACTTTACCTCCAACTTCCACCCTGCCCTCAAACTTACCTGGTTCATTTCCAACACGTCCCTCCCCTTTCTCGATCTCACTGTCTCTATCTCTGGAGACAGTTTATATAACCATATAACAATTACAGCACAGAAACAGGCCATCTCGGCCCTTCCAGTCCGTGCCGAACGCTTACTCTCACCTAGTCCCACTGACCTGCACTCAGCCCATAACCCTCCATTCCTTTCCTGTCCATATCCCTATCCAATTTTACTTTAAATGACAATATCAAACCTGCCTCTACCACTTCTACTGGAAGCTCGTTCCACACAGTTACCACTCTCTGAGTAAAGAAATTCCCCCTCGTGTTACCCCTAAACTTTTGCCTCCTAACTCTCAACTCATGTCCTCTTGTTTGAATCTCCCCTACTCTCAATGGAAAAAAGCCTATCCACGTCGACTCTATCTATCCCCCTCATAATTTTAAATACCTCTATCAAGTCCCCCCTCAACCTTCTATATTCCAAAGAATAAAGGCCTAACTTGTTCAACCTTTCTTTGTAACTTAGGTGCTGAAACCCAGGTAACATTCTAGTAAATCTCCTCTGTACTGTCTCTATTTTGTTGACATCTTTCTTAGAATCCGGTGACCAGAACTGTACACAATACTCTAAATTTGGCCTCACCAATGCCTTGTACATCATTAGAGAGATTTCATTAAAAACCCTGAAGAAGGCTTCCGTCTCAGGTGATTTTTGCCCTTGCTGCATAGTTGTGCCCAGATGCACAGCGAGGGCAGTAGAATGTCCATGCCATGGTTTTGCTTATCTGCACTAACCCTGCTTAGGTCCATATCCTTTCATTCTTGCCTATTTTAAGTACCAGTCCCAAAATCACTGAAATGTAGTGATTGTATCTGATTCCACCATCTCCTCTGGCTGGTTGTAGATACCAACCACACTGCGTGAAGCACGTACCCTCAGACCCCTTTTAAAAGCTTCTTCCTCTCACTTTAAATGAATGTTCTCTTATTCTTTGCACTGCTACCACAGGAACACATTTAGAATCGTTGCTTATATATATCCAAAAGTTATAGGGGTAACTAGAGGCAAAAGTTTAGGGGTAACACGAGGGGGAATTTCTTTACTCAGAGAATGGTAGCTGTGTGGAACGAGCTTCCAGTAGAAGTGGTAGAGGCAGGTTCGATATTGTCATTTAAAGTAAAATTGGACAAGGCCACTTCTTAGCCATTTTATTCCATGGGAAGAAAATTCCAGCCAATTCAAAATTCAAAGCAAGTATATTATCAAAGTGCATACAGTATATGTCACAATATACTACCACTCTCTCCTGATAATAAAAATTCTCCAACTCAGCCAACAACCTGGTGAATCTCCTTTGCAGTCTCTCCAGTGCAACCACATCCTTCCCATGGTGTGGGGACCAGGTGCAAAGAATACTCCAAGTGTGGTCTAAATAATGTTTTGTATAGTTACACTATGATGTCCCATCTCTTATCTTCTGTGGCCAAATCTATGAGCAAATCTACCTTTTTCACAACCCTGTCTACCTGCCAGTATGCGAGGAGCTTGGTCATGCTGTCACATGGTGTGAGCAGAATCATCTGCAGCTTAATGTGAAAAAGACTAAGGAGCTGGTGGTGGACCTGAGGAGGGCTAAGGAACCGGTGACCCCTGTTTCCATGGAGGGGTCAGTGTGGACATGGTGGAGGATTACAAGTACCTGGGGATACGAATGGACAATGAACTGGACTGGTCAAAGAACACTGAGGCTGTCTACAAGAAGGGTCAGAGCCGTCTCTATTTCCTGAGGAGACTGAGGTCCTTTAACATCTGCCGGACGATACTGAGGATGTTCTACGAGTCTGTGGTGGCCAGTGCTATCATGTTTGCTGTTGTGTGCTGGGGCAGCAGGCTGAGGGTAGCAGACACCAACAGAATCAACAAACTCATTTGTAAGGCCAGTGATGTTGTGGGGGGTGGAACTGGACTCTCTGACGGTGGTGTCTGAAAAGAGGATGCTGTCCAAGTTGCATGCCATCTTGGACAATGTCTCCCATCCACTCCATAATGTACTGGTTAGGCACAGGAGTACATTCAGCCAGAGACTCATTCCACCGAGATGCAACACTGAGCGTCATTGGAAGTCATTCCTACCTGTGGCTATCGAACTTTACAACTCCTCCCTCGGAGTGTCAGACACCCTGAGCCAATAGGCTGGTCCTGGACTTATTTCCGTTTTTTCTCCCTTTTTTTCCAGTTCTGATGAAGGGTTTTGGCCCAAAACATCAACTGTTAACTCTTTTCCATGGATGCTGCCTGGCCTGCTGAGTTCCTCCAGCATTTTGTGTGTCTGTTTTGTTGTGTGTGTGAGATATTTTTCCATTGATTTTATTGCGTTTCTTTGTATTTACTGTGAATTGTCTGCAAGAATAAGAATCTCAGGGTAGTATATAGTGACATATGTACAGTATGTATTTTGATAATAAATTTATTTGAACTTGATCCCAACACCTTTCATACTGATATCCCAACATTGGTATTGTATTGGTTCATTGGTGTCACATGTACCATGCATGTCTTAGGAGGATTCATTAAGAGAGCCTGGGCTGTTTTCTCTGGATCGAAGGAGGATGAGAGGTAACGTTATAGAGGTGTACAAGATGACAAAGAGTCATAGATCGAACCGTCAGCCAGTGCTTTTATCCCAGGGCAGAATGGCTAATACTAGAGGGCATCATTTTAGGATGATTGTAGGAAATTATAGGGGGAATGTCAGACGTGAGATTTTTACAGAGGATGCCAGAATTGAACTCTGGCCTCCAGTGCCCCAAGCTGTAATAGTGTCGCACTGCCCTCTATACTACTGTGGCGCCCCCCCCCACAGGACAAAGGAGGCAGCTCCCCATGCAGATTGCCTGGTTCTCCAGGTTTGGAGAGATATTTCCAGCCTTTCATTCTGATATTCATTCACTCCTTTCGCCATTGGGGTTCAGTGGCTGCATAGCGACCCATCTATTCAACAGCCCAAAGTTCCTGACGCAGGCTACACTGACATTGCCTCCACTGCCTCTCCCACTACAGAGACTCTTATTCACTCTATCTTAGTACATGTGACAATAATAAACCAATTTCAATAAACATTTAAAACCTGGTTGTACAGGTGCATGGATTGGAAAGGTTTGGAAGGTTGTACTGACTATTTAAAGGCCCAGATAGTTGACGTAGAGAGAGGATGTTTCCCATAGTGGAAGAATCTCAGACGAGAGGGCACAACCTCAGAAAAGAAGGCTGTCATTTTTGAATTCAGATGAGGAAAATTTCTTTTGCCAGAGGGTGGAATCCATTGCAAGTCATTGGGTAGTAGGCCTCCGTTAGTCTCGATAGACCATAGGCAAGGTTTTCTCTATGGAAGACTGACAGTTGCCCAATCTGCAAGTCTCCCCTCTCCACGCCACCGATGTTGTCCAAGGGAAGGGCATTAGGACCCACATAACTTGGCACCAGTGTCGTCACAAAGCAATGTGCGGTTAAGTGCAAGTGTTCTTGCAAGGACACACACGCAGCCTCAGCCAAGGCTCGAACTAGTGACCTTCAGATCACTAGGCAAAAGCCTTAACCACTTGGCCACGCGCCGACACCAAGTATTGGATACATTTAAAGTGGAGGTTGATTCGTTCTTGATTAGTAATGGGGGAAAGATTATGGGGAGAATGAGGTTGAGAGGGAAAGTAAATCAGCCACAGTTGAATGGTGGTGGAAATCGATGGGCAGAATGGCCTGATTCTGCTCCTATGTATTATGGCCTTAGGTAATGTGCCAAACGCTGGCAAACGGTGATAGGTATTTCGTTCAGCATGGACCAGATGGGCCGAAGGGCCTGTTGCTGTGCTGTGTAACTACAACCACCATGATATTGTGCTTCTCGCTAACCGTTTTTGTAGCTGAGAACAGACTGCGAGTCGCCTGTCCCAGCTGACTCCGAGTTGGCCGGTGGGAGACGCAGAATGAGGAAGCCTCTGTCCCTGGCCCTGGGCTGTAACTGTTTTCCCTGAGGCAGTGTAGAGAGGCATTAACGGCACCTCATTAAATAACAATTGGATGTAAATGAAGATGAGTGCAAATATTGATTATATCATCAGTAGGAAAATCCTCTTTGTCGACAGAGATTATAGACAGTTCCCCCCATTACAGCAAGGTTAAAGCCTGTGGTTAGAGTTGTTCTGTTGAAACTTTAATGATTTATTGAACCCTCTCCACCCCTTTAGAATGTTCCAATTGAGTTTTATTGCTCTCAGAGTCCCGAGGGGCTGTCACTTAACCCCTCGTACGCCACGCAAGATTCCAGTAATTGTCCCAAATCTCTCTTCTCTCTCTCCTGCCGTCAGTCCTGGAGTCGATACATGCCGTTATAAAAGGCAGTGGGGGAGGGTGGGTGTGAAGCAGAGAGAGAGAAAGAGAGAGACTCAAAGTTCAAATCAAAGTATGCTACCTTGAGATGCATTTATTTGCAGGCATTGACAAGAAAATAAAGAGACACAATAGGAAATTACAAAAAAAAACTATAAACACTGACAAAGAACCGGCGAGCAAAAAGAAGACAGATTTTGCAAATAAAGTATAAAAAAAATCCAGGGAACATGATTTGTAGAGTCCTTGAAAGTGAGTCTATAGGTCGTAGGGTTTGGAGTTGTGGTGAATGAAGCCAATAGCAAGAAGAGAGCTTGGCCTCTTGGTGTGGGGTCCAGAGGGTGGATGCTGCTTTCAAGTTGAGAGGGGCACAGGTGTCTTAGAGCCACAGAGTCATACACCATGGAAATGGACCATTCAGCCCAACGAGTTCGTGCTGGCCACCAACTTGCACAAATGCTACACAGATCCTGACGAAGGGGCTTAACCCAAAACATCAACTGTCCATTTCTCTCCACAGATGCT
This sequence comes from Hemitrygon akajei, assembly GCF_048418815.1. NCBI lineage: Eukaryota > Metazoa > Chordata > Chondrichthyes > Myliobatiformes > Dasyatidae > Hemitrygon > Hemitrygon akajei. The sequence continues at coordinate 18,738,279 of NC_133146.1, read as the reverse complement.
GTAGTTCTTCCAACTCCTTTGTGTGTCACTCCAGATCCTAGCATCCGCAATCTCTCTCTATTTTCTTAGAGATACAGCGTGGAACAAGCCCGTCTGGTGTCTGGCAACCTGCCTATTTAAACCTAGCGTAATCGCAGGACAACTCTCAATGACCAATTAACTTACCATGTAGCATTGCGTCATTGAACTGTGGGAGGAAACCCACATGCTCATGGAAAAGATGTACAAACTCCTTACAGAGGACGCCAGAATTGAACTCTGAGCTGTATAGTAGCATGCGCTATCTCTATGCCACCTGGTTCCCAGTTTATTCTCCCCCACAGTCCCATCAACTTCCTGCAGATTCTTCCCCTCGCCCACACACTTGGGACGATTAACCCACTGGGGTGCTCGTCATTGGAATGTGTGAGGGGACCAGAGCACCTGCAACAAAGCCACACAGACATAGGGAGCGTGTACAAACTGCACACTACACAGACAGTGACAGAGGTTGGGACCAAACATGGGTCTCTGGGCCACTACCACGGTGCTGGCCCAGCCTCAGATGATTCTGATCAGCCTTTGACCGTCCATGCATCTGGGGGAGAGTTCAGAGCTCATGGGGGGGGGGGGGGCGGGGGAGAAAGAGAGAAAGAGGGAGAGAGAGAGAGACGAAAATTGGCACAGACTTGATGAGCCAAAGGGCCAGGTTCATCAAGCCTGTGCCAACTTTTTTTTTCTCTCTCTCACACACACACACACACACACACACACACACACACACACACACACACACACACACACACACACACACACACACACACACACACACACACACACACACACACACACACACACACACACACTTTGGTTAGGGACTCCGCAGATGTCTGAGAGATCAGCTCCAGGCCACACCGCAGAGCTTCTCAATGGCAAGACAAGCCCACTGATACACCACGATGGGATGGGAATTAAAGAGAGAGAGAGAGAGAGAGAGAGAGAGAGAGAGAGAGAGAGAGAGAGAGAGGAGAGAGAGAGAGAGAGAGAGACTGAGAGAGAGAGAGAGAGAGAGAGAGAGAGAGAGAGAGAGAGAGAGAGAGAGAGAGAGACTGAGAGAGAGAGAGAGAGAGAGAGAGAGAGAGAGAGAGAGAGAGAGAGACTGAGAGAGAGGGAAAAAAAGTTGGCACAGACTCGATGAGCCAAAGGGCCAGGTTCTTTGCTTATACTGCTCTATGTGAGGTAATGTTGCAGAAAACCCTGGTTAGACCACACTCGGAGTATTGTGTTCAGTTCTGTTCACCTCTTTATATGAAGGAAGTGGAAGGTTTAGAGAGAGCGCAGGATTAGAGGACATGTCTTAGGAGTAAAGTTTGTGTGAACTTTGGCTTTCCTCATTGGAGAGAAAGAGGATGAGAGGTGACTTGATGCAAGATTATAAGTGGCATAGATACAGCGCGCAGCCAGCACCATTTTTTCCAGGGCAGAAATGGCTAAAATGAGGGGGCATAACTTTAGGGTGATTGGAGGAAAGTAGATGGTGGTGTCAGAGGTCGGAGTTTTTACATGGAGGGTGTTGAGTGCATGGAACATCCTGCCAGCGTAGAGGTAGACACACTCGGGACATTTAAACAGACTCCAGGCATGTGGATGAAGGAAAATTGCTATGAAGGAAACCATATGGGAGGGCAGTGTTAGATTGATCTTGGAGTAGGTTGAAAGGTCAGTACCACATTGTGGGCTGAAGGGCCTGTACTGTGCTGTACTGTTCTATGTAAACCTGAATGCGGAAGGGAACAGACCTGTGGAGCAGTGGGGAGACAGCAACAATTTGTTTTCTGCTGTGAGATGGCTCTGTCTAGGAACTTCCCAAACTTGACAACTTTCTGGGAACTGCTGACTGCATAGATTAAGGTGCTGTGTGAATGGGAGAATGTTGGTGGCATGGAGAGGAAATGTTATTCCAGGGAAATGGAAAAGGGAGTGAGGCCGGAGGCTTGCGACAAAGTCTGGCAAAGGTTAGTGTAACAAAAGTGCGGCGGGAGAAGCAGATTGCATTTGAAACTAGGGTAAAGGTAAGTTCAAAGGAATTGTGTGAAGCGAGGTTTTTACACAGTACGCTCTGCTAGAGGTGGTCTTAGAATAAGTTAAAAGACCACAACATCGTGGTCTGAAGAGACAGCACTTTTCTGTAATGTATGTTCTGTGTTCCGGACTGAAATGAGAAACGTGTTCACTCAGAGGTTGGTGACCTGTGGAATTTCCCACCCCAGAGGCCGCGAAGGCCAGCTCACTGAATTCACAAGGAGGCATGCCTGGGGAAGGTTGTCAAAGGCTATGGCACGGTACAGCCCATTCAGAAATGCTGGTGGAGAAATGGCAGATGGAGTTTTACCCGAACAGGTGTAATGGACTGACCTCTGGGAGGTCAAATGCCAACAGTAAGTGGCATTAATGTACAGGGAGATCTGAGGGTCCACGTGTATAGTTCTATGAAGCTGCAAAACAAATAGGTGAGGTGGTAGGGAAAGTTTGCTTTCATTAGTCGGGGCATTTGGCATAAAGCTCAGGAAGTTATGTGGCAGCTGTATGAAACTTTGCTCAGGCCACATTTAGAATGCAGTGCTCAGTTCTGGTTGCCCCATTACTGGAAGGAGTTGGAGGTTTTGGAGGGGGTGCAGAAGAGACAGTAAGGAGAGGCTGTCCAAACTTCTGTTATTTTCTCTGGAGTTTTGAAGTCAGAGGGGAGATCTGATAGAGGTTTATAGAATTATGAAAGCAGAGATAGTTGAGACAAAGTCTTTTTCCCAGGATGGAAATGTCACATACTAGAGATAATAGGGTAAAGGTGAGAGGGGAAAGTTTTCAAGGGGGAGTTTTTTTTTACACATTAAGTGGAATGGGCTGGAAGCAGACACATTAGTGTTGTTTAAGAGACTTGGTCAGACACATGAATGGCCATAGAGGTAGGTGGGAATAGTTCAGAATAGGAGGAAACAGTTTGAGGAGATTTGGTATGCCAACAACACAAGAGATTCTGCAGGTGTTGGAAATCCAGAGTAACACACACAAAACGCTGGAGGAACTCAGCTGGTCAGAGAGCATCTATGGAGGGGAATAAAGAGACTACATTTTTGGCTAAGACCCTTGATGAAGAATCTTGGCTTGAGACGTCGACTCTTTATTCCTTTCCATAGATGCTGTCTGACCTGCTGATTTCCTCCAGCACGTTTTTTTGTGGTTAAGTCAGAAGAGGCTCGAGCAAATTTCTACGGACTTATTGTGGAGACCATTCTGACAGGTTACGTCACCGTCTGCTACACAGGCGCCAAATGCACAGGATTGAAAGAGTTTGCAGAATGTTGTAGACTCAGCCAGTCCAATCACGGGCACCAGCCTCCCTGTGATTGAGAAGCAAGAAGGTGCCACCCATCACTAAGGACCGTCACCGTGTGGGACCGTCACCATGTGGGACAAGTCAGCACTACTATCAGGGAGAAAGTACAGGAGTCTGAAGATACACACTCAATGATTTGGGAGCAGCTTCTTCCCATCCACGATTAGATTTCTGAATGGTCCACGATCACCACCGTGATTTTCCTGCTTTGCACGAATTTCTTTATTTTTATTTAACATTTCATAGTTTTATGTGTTGGACTGTACTGCTGTCACATGTACTCAGGACATACTGTCAGTGATAATAAATCTGATTCTGATTGCTCTACCTTAAAGCACCCTGTGTAATGAATTGATCCCAGCATCCAGTACATGTAACATTAATTGGTTTATGTTAATAACCCAATTCCAATAATGGGGGGATGATGTGGGTTACTGGAGTTGGAAGGACAATGTCTGACTTACTCAGTCAGCTGGTTTGGATCGGCTCAGCCCACGTGTACTGACCCCACACGGTCAGTCGGTGACCCTCCGTTCCTGGCACTGACCGGGTTTGGATCTGAACACCGCACTCACCCCATCACGGGCAGAGGAACTGATGACTGGGAGGAGTGCAGGAAATCGCAGGAAAATGTAAAGGCTCAGAGGAAGGCAGACAATGTTTTCGAGATGCAAGAGAGTCCGCAGACACTGGAAACCCTGGGCAACATCAAGTCAAGTCACTTTTATTGTCATTTCGACCATAACTGCTGGTACAGTACACAGTAAAAACAAGACAGCGTTTTTCAAGACCATGAGGCTACATGAAACAGTACAAAAACTACACTGAACTACGTAAAACAGCTCAAAAACCTCACTAGACTACAGACCTACCCAGGACTGCATAAAGTGCACAGAACAATGCAGGCATTACAATAAATAATAAACAAGACAATAGGCTCAGTAGAGGGCAGTAAGTTGGTGCCAGTCCAGGCTCTGGGTATTGAGGAGTCTGATAGCCTGGGGGAAGAAACTGTTACATAGTTTGGTCGTGAGAGCCCGAATGCTCCAGTGCCTTTTCCCAAATGGCAGGAGGGAGAAGAGTTTGTATGAGGGGTCCTTCATAATGCTGTTTGCTTTGCGGATGCAGCGTGTAGTGTAAATGTCCATGATGGTGGGAAGAGAGACCCCGATGATCTTCTCAGCTGACCTCACTATCCACTGCAGGGTCTTACGATCCGAGATGGTGCAATTTCCGAACCAGGCAGTGATGCAGCTGCTCAGGATATTCTCAATACAACCCCTGTAGAATGTGATGAGGATGGGGGGTAGGAGATGGACTTTCCTCAGCCTTCGCAGAAAGTAGAGATGCTGCTGGGCTTTCTTTGCGATGGAGCTGGTGTTGAGGGACCAGGTGAGATTGTCCGTCAGGTGAACACCAAGAAATTTGGTGCTCTTAACAATCTCTACCGAGGAGCCGTCAATGTTCAGCGGAGAGTGGTCGCTCCACGCCCTCCTGAAGTCAACAACCATCTCTTTTGTTTTGTCCACATTCAGAGACAGGTTGTTGGCTCTGCACCAGTCCGTTAGCCGCTGCACCTCCTCTCTGTATGCTCACTGCATGCACAAAGAGCTGGAGGAGCTCAGCAGGTCAGGCAGCATCCCATGAGGGGAATAAAGAATCGACATGTTAGGGTGACACTCTTCGTCAGAACTGGAAAGGAAAGGAGAAGAAACCAGAATAAGGGGAGAGGTGAGTCAGGAAGGGGAATGAGGTTAGGGTGGCACAGTAGTGTAGTGGTTATCACAACGCTTTACGGCACCATTGATGCAGGTTCAATTCCTGGCACTGCTTGTAAGGAGTTTGTACGTTCTCCCTGCGATCGTGTGAGTTTTTTTCGGGGGCAGTAGTTTCCTCCCACAGTCCAAAGACATACCGGGTGGTTGGTTAATTACTCATTGTAAATTGTCCCGTGATTAGGCTAGGGTTAAATCAGTGTTTGCTGGGCGATGTGGCTCAAACAGCTGGAAGGAACAATTCTGTGCAGTATCCCAATAAATAAATAAATGGAGTGTGTAGCCGGGAGGGGATAGACAGAAAGGGCAAAACAAGGAATATGGTAGGAGAGGACAGTGGACCATGGGAGAATGGGAAGAAGCAGGGAACCAAAGGGAGGTGATGGATAGGTGAGGAGAAGGGGTAAGAGGAGAGCCAGAATGGGGAATGGAAAAGTGAAGAGGGAAGGGGGGTGGGGAGAGGACGATAGATCATGGATGGAGGAGGGGAGCCAGATCCTGACTTGTAGGTCAGGGAGGTAAAAATGGAACCACTTAACCCTGCAGTGAATGGCCACTTGTAAATCAGGATGAGTTAGAATGTTTGAGGGTGATTTAAATCGGTCAATCTTCGCCAGCATCTGCTGGAAGAGTTAGTGTGGAGAGGCCAGTGTGGGGAGAAGTTGGTCTGGTCTCTGTCGGAGAGAATAGTAAACATTTAGCTCAGTACTTGTAGAACTGTAAACACTTCTCCCAGCACAGAGCCAATGGTTGGAGCATCGTAACCCATGGCTCCCTGTCAGACTAATTCTCCCACAACTACCGGGGTGGAATCACAGCCCGTTAACACAGAAGGCGACTGCACAGAAGGAGGCCGTTTGATCCATTGAGTCCCTGCTGTCTCCTGGCAGAGAAATCCCACCAGCCATTCATTCTGTTCCCCCGGACCTGTTGATGACTTCCCATTGCGACCAACCCCATTGACTGTACCTCTCCCACCGCAGGAGTCCCAGACCTCTCATCCTTTTCCCAAACCCATCCTCCCTAGTTCCTCCAATCCATGGGATCTACTTCCATAAGACTATAAGAGATAGGAGCAGAATTAAGACATTTGGCCCATCAAATCTGCTCTGCCATTCCATGATGCCTGATCTATTATCTCTCTCAACCCCATTCTCCTGCCTTCTCTCTGTAACCTTCGATGTCCTTACTAATTGAGAACCTATCATCTTCTGCTTTAAATATATCCAATGACTCGGACTCCAGTGCTGTCTGTGTATATAACAAGATTAATTTATGTTTTTCTCGTGAATGCTGCCTGTCTGATGCTCTGTGCGGGTGATGCTGCTACAAGTACGTCTTTCGTCTCATCCGTGCACACATGGACGTGTAGATGACAAAAAACTTGACTTGGACTTTGCCTCAGTGTGGGTGAACTTCCTTGAGAATGAGCGATCTGACTGGGTGCCCAAAGCGGCTTCCCACAGAGGGAGAGCTGGGTGTGAGACTGGGCGTGGGCCCCAAGTGAACGACCAGACACCCTACTGCAGGGGTCGAGGCCCAAAAGTCAGACCCGCCTCTGGGTCAATACCCAGAGGCTGGCAAAGTCCAGAGTGCAGAGCTGATCATTGAAGTCCAGAGGTACAAGCTTGAAGTTAAAGTCTGTGAGTCTGAGCCAGGATTTGGAGATTGGAGGCTGATGTCTGAGGGTCTAAAAGTCTAGGGCCAAGAAATGGTCTGTCCTGGGGGGGGGGGGGGGGGGTGAGAGAGAGAGAGAGAGAGACAGACAGAGGATGGGAAAGGGCTTTTTTAGCGGTTGTTATTCTGCTGAACATTGTGTGCAAGTTCTGTTGGTGCTGGAATGTGTGACGACACTTGCTGGCTGACCCAGCACATCTTTAGGTTGTGTTTGGTTGTTAACACAAACAAGTTTCGCTGTATGTTTTGATGTACATGTGGCAAATAAGTGAATCTGCACCGTGTTCACACAGTCACTGCCAGTAACTCTGGCCACGCAGTAGGGTGGAATAGTAGCGGTGCAGTTACAATGATAGTCTTTAGTGATCTTTAGCGATTCCTATAACAGTCTATAAATAATTTCTATGCTCTCCCTGTGACCTTGTGGGTTTCTTCCAAGTGTTCCAGTTCCCTCCCACATTCCAAGATGTATGAATTAGGTTGTGGGCACGCTATGCTGGTGCTGGAAGCATGGAGGCATTTGCGGGCTGCCCCCAGCACATCCTTCACTGCGTGGGTTGTCGGTGCAAGGCCTCACCTTGAGTATTGTGAACAGTTTTGGGCCCCACATCTTAGAAAAGATGTGCTGCCATTGGAGAGGCTCCAGAGGAGGTTCAGAAGGATGATTCCAGGAATGGAAGGGTTACCATACGAGGAATGTTTGATGGCTCTGGGTCTGTACTTGCCGGAATTCAGAAGGATGAGGGGGTCTCATTGAAACCTTCCAAATGTTAGAAGGCCTAGACAGAGCAGATGTTTCCCACGGTGTGAGAGTCTAGGACAAGAAGGCAATTTAAAACAGAGATGCAGAGAAATTTCTTTGGTCAAAGGGTGGTGAATTTGTAGAATTTGTTGCCACATGCAGCTGTGGAGGCCAGGTCGTTGAGTGTATTTAAGGCAGAGATTGGTAGGTTCTTGATTGGACATGGCATCAAAGGTTACAGGGAGAAGGCCAAGAACTGGGGTTGAGGAGGAGAAAAACAAGGATCAGCCATGATTGAATGTCGGAGCAGACTCAATGGGCCAGTTGGCCTAATTCTGCTCCTATGCCTTATGGTCTAAGTAAGTGACGTATTTCACTGTGTGCTTTGAGGTCTCATCTGTCGGTCAGAGTTGACCATGGATATTGCATCCTAGCTGTTTAGATACACAAGTCTGGGCAGGACGATATGGAGGCCCGTGTAGCAAACTCCCCCTCTCCATGTATCTGATGAACCCAAAGGAACGGCAGAGACCGATGCAGTTTGGTACCAGCATCGTCGCAGGAGATGCCAGTCAACATTGAATTCAATGTAGGACTGCCTTACGGACTCCAGCTCCAGATTTTTCCCTCGAGGTTTATTCCCCAAAGACTTCCTCATGAGTGGGTATAGCTGCAAGGCAGTGAAGATTTGAGATCAGAGTTTTCCTGCTCGTAGACGAGCTGCCAACCATGACAGACGATCCCTATCTGCCTGAAATGACTGGTTTTAAGTTGCCGGTAACCTGCCTTTACCCCTTCTTCTGTCAGTAGGAATGGTTCCACCGGGCTTAGGAGCTAAGCCACACGTGAAGGCCAGGAGCTGGACTTGGTTGTCAGAGGCTGTTTGAGATGAACTCCATTGAGAGCATTTATAGGTAGTGGGAGCTTGTCCTCACTACCTCCCCCAGGTATGACAACCTTAAGGTTTTGACAAATGAAGCAAATGCTTATCTTTTTGGGTGATCCCAGTACAGACAAACTGTCAGGATGAATCCTCCCTACCAGTTCCCAACAAATGGCCTGCGGTCACTCTCTGCTGGGCTAGGCCGAGGTTAAATCCACCTGGGCATTGCAGATTGAAGTGCTGGAGGGGCTTTCTATTGATCAGGAGGTGCTGTAGCTGACAAGTGCATTACTCAGCGGGGCTGAGAGTGGAGGGTGGAAGGGGGGAGTGGTGAGGTCAGTGCTGCCTACAGACAGGCCTGTGGCTGGGATCAGGGTGGCCCCCACTGGCTCTCGGTACTGCCTCTGTCTCCACTTGCTTGTGCTGGGGACACTGAGGCGGCCACTTCCAGGCAGGGCAATCGCACTCGCTCTGGCGAAGGGTGCTGCTTTCCTGCCACAGTGGGTGGCGTGAGGGTGGAGTGTGTGAGTGTGTTTGTGTTAGGGTGTGTGCGTGTTTACGTGTGTGTGTGAAGAGGGGATGTGTATGTGCTGGGGAGGGCAGTGCTTAATTGCAGAAGGGGCAACTATACAAAAATAACTTCTCCGTATCTCACTGTAAGACTTTATACATTAATGTCACCAAACAATTGATACTAGAGTGTACAATCATCACAGCGATATTTGATTCTGTGCTTGGCGCTCCCTGAAGTACAAACCGAAGTAAATATAATAAAAATTTAAATTATAATTCATAATTAGAAAGTAGAAAAGGGAAAGTAAGGTAGTGCAAGTCAGGTCCGGATATTTGGAAGGTACGGCCCAGATCCGGGTCAGGATCCGTTCAGCAGTCTTATCACAGTTGGAAAGAAGCTGTTCCCAAATCTGGCTGTATGAATCTTCAAGCTCCTGAACCTTCTCCCGGAGGGAAGAGGGACAGAAAGTGTGTTGGCTGGGTGGGTCGTGTCCTTGATTATCCTGTCAGCACTGCTCCAACAGTGTGCGGTGTAAAGTGAGTCCAAGGATGGAAGATTGGTTTGTGTGATGTGCTGGGCTGTGTTCATAATCTTCTGCAGCTTCTTCCGGTCTTGGACAGGACAACTTCCATACCAGGTTGTGATGCACCCTAGAAGAATGCTTTCTATGGTGCACCTATAAAAATGAGTGAGGGGTTTAGGGGACAAGCCACTGATACATGACCCTCCCCACAGACACTCACAATCACTGGGAGATGGGTCCCACTCACACTGACTTTCACTCAGGCACGGGTCCCACACACACACAGTGATCCTCACTGGGAGACAGTCCCTCACACACTGACCCTGCCTATGGGACGGGACCCACACACACTGACCCTGGCTATGGGACGGGACCCTCACACACTGACCCTCACTGGGAGACAGTCCCACACACACTGACCCTGGCTATGGGACGGGACCCACACACACTGACCCTCACCGGGAGACAGTCCCACAAACACTGACCCTCAACGGGAGACAGTCCCACACACAGTGACCCTCAGTAGGGGATAGGTGCCACAGACACACTGACCCTCACCGTGAGACGGTCCCACACACACTGACCCTCAGTAGGGGATAGGTGCCACACACACTGACCCTCACCGGGAGACAGTCCCTCACACACTGACCCTCAGTAGGGGATAGGTGCCACACACACTGACCCTCACTGGGAGACAGTCCCACACACACTGACCCTCAGTAGGGGATAGGTGCCACACACACTGACCCTCACCGGGAGACAGTCCCTCACACACTGACCCTCAGTAGGGGATAGGTGCCACACACACACTGATCCTCACCGGGAGACAGTCCCACACACACTGACCCTCAGTAGGGGATAGGTGCCACACACACTGACCCTCACCGGGAGACAGTCCCACACACACTGACCGTCACTAGGGGATAGGTGCCACACACACACTGACCCTCACCGGGAGACAGTCCCACACACACTGACCCTCAGTAGGGGATAGGTGCCACACACACACTGACCCTCACCGGGAGACAGTCCCACACACAGTGATCCTCACCGGGAGACAGTCCCACACACACTGACCCTCACTAGGGGATAGGTACCACAGACACACTGACCCTCACCGGGAGACAGTCACACACACAGTGACCCTCAGTAGGGGATAGGTGCCACAGACACACTGACCCTCAACGGGAGACAGTCCCACACACAGTGACCCTCAGTAGGGGATAGGTGCCACAGACACACTGACCCTCACCGGGAGACGGTCCCACACACACTGACCCTCACTGGGAGACAGTCCCACACACACTGACCCTCACTGGGAGACGGTCCCACACACACTGACCCTCAGTAGGGGATAGGTGCCACACACACACTGACCCTCACCGGGAGACAGTCCCACACACACTGACCCTCACTGGGAGACGGTCCCACACACACTGACCCTCAGTAGGGGATAGGTGCCACACACACACTGACCCTCACCGGGAGACAGTCCCACACACACTGACCCTCACTGGGAGACGGTCCCACACACACTGACCCTCAGTAGGGGATAGGTGCCACACACACACTGACCCTCACCGGGAGACAGTCCCACACACACTGACCCTCAGTAGGGGATAGGTGCCACACACACACTGACCCTCACCGGGAGACAGTCCCACACACACTGACCCTCAGTAGGGGATAGGTGCCACACACACACTGACCCTCACTGGGAGACAGTCCCACACACACTGACCCTCACCGTGAGACGGTCCCACACACACTGACCCTCAGTAGGGGATAGGTGCCACAGACACACTGACCCTCACCGGGAGACGGTCCCACACACACTGACCCTCACTGGGAGACAGTCCCACACACAGTGACTCTCAGTAGGGGATAGGTGCCACACACACACTGACCCTCACCGGGAGACAGTCCCACACACACTGACCCTCACTGGGAGACGGTCCCACACACACACTGACCCTCACCGGGAGACGGTCCCACACACACTGACCCTCACTGGGAGACGGTCCCACACACACTGACCCTCAGTAGGGGATAGGTGCCACACACACACTGACCCTCACCGGGAGACAGTCCCACACACACTGACCCTCACTGGGAGACAGTCCCACACACACTGACCCTCAGTAGGGGATAGGTGCCACACACACACTGACCCTCACCGGGAGACGGTCCCACACACACTGACCCTCAGTAGGGGATAGGTGCCACACACACACTGACCCTCACTGGGAGACAGTCCCACACACACTGACCCTCAGTAGGGGATAGGTGCCACACACACACTGACCCTCACCGGGAGACAGTCCCACACACACTGACCCTCAGTAGGGGATAGGTGCCACACACACACTGACCCTCACCGGGAGACGGTCCCACACACACTGACCCTCAGTAGGGGATAGGTGCCACACACACACTGACCCTCACCGGGAGACGGTCCCACACACACTGACCCTCAGTAGGGGATAGGTGCCACACACACACTGACCCTCACCGGGAGACGGTCCCACACACACTGACCCTCAGTAGGGGATAGGTGCCACACACACACTGACCCTCACCGGGAGACGGTCCCACACACACTGACCCTCAGTAGGGGATAGGTGCCACACACACACTGACCCTCACCGGGAGACAGTCCCACACACACTGACCCTCACCGTGAGACGGTCCCACACACACTGACCCTCAGTAGGGGATAGGTGCCACAGACACACTGACCCTCACCGGGAGACGGTTCCACACACACTGACCCTCACTGGGAGACAGTCCCACACACACTGACCCTCAGTAGGGGATAGGTGCCACACACACACTGACCCTCACCGGGAGACGGTCCCACACACACTGACCCTCAGTAGGGGATAGGTGCCACACACACTGACCCTCACCGGGAGACGGTCCCACACACACTGACCCTCACTCTGAGATCTGTATCACACACACTGACCCTCACTGGTGGATGGGACCTACATTCACTGATCCTCACTCTGAGATGGGTCCCACACCCAACCCTGACCCTCATTGGTCCCATTTTGGATCAGGCAATGTGTCAGTCTTACTGTAAACGCCCACATCCTGCACTGACTGTCCATTCCCAGCTGAGAGACACGGTGATGCACCCACTCCCATCGCACAGATGCACAGTGCAGAGTATTGTGACTGGCTGCATCACAGCCCAGTGTGGAAATGCCAGTGCCCGGGAATGGAAGAGTGCACAGCGGGCCGGGCCTGGCACAGGTAAAGCCCTCCCCACCACTGAGTGCACTTACAGGGAGGGCTGCCACCAGAAAGCAGCAGCCATCGCCACGGACCCCCACCATCCAGGCCAGGGTCTCATCTCGCTAAGTCCATCAGGCAGGAGGAATAGGAGCCTGGGGTCTCACACCTTCAGAGTCAGGAGTAGTTATCACCCTACAACCATCAGTCTCCTGACCCAGTGTGGATAACTTCACTCACCACAACTCCGAACTGACTCCACAACCTACAGGCTCACTTCCGTGGACTCTACAACTCCTGTTCTCAGTATATTGCCTCACACACAGAACGCTGGAGGAACAGCCGGCCAGGCAGCATCTGCGGAAATGAATAAACCGTCCACATTTCAGGCCGAGACCCTTCATCGGGGCGGAAGAAGGGTTTCGGCCTGAAACGTTGTCCGTTTATTCATTTCCGTAGATGCTGCCTGACTCACAGAGCTCCCCCGGGTATTTTCTGTGTGATACTCTGGTTTTCCAGCATCTGCTGAATATCTTGTGTTCATAACTTTGATTTGCACTTTGGTTGTTTGTCACTCTCTGTCTGCTTATGTATAGTTCCTTTTTCATAAATTCTATCGTATTTCTCTTTCTGAAAGCAGACTCTCAGGGTAGTATTGAGGCCCTCCGTTGGGCGGGGTTGACCAAGGATGTTGTGCCCTGGCCATCTACGTTGTTGATGATGAAGCCGGTACCAGACCAAGGCGGCAGGATATTGAGAGCAAGCCAGTGCGACAGGCTGCCCTCTGCTTGTAGCCAGTGAATCCAAAGGAACAGCGGAGACACCAGAGGCATTGCAGGAGTTATCAGTCAGCAACGTAGGACTGCCCTAGGGACTCCAGCTCTGCAAATCTCTTCAAGGTTTACTCCCCCACCACTGGCAACAGAGGTTCGACATCAGGATTTTCCTTCTAGATAAACTGCCAACGTTGGCAGATGAGCCCCATCTGCCCAAAGCGAATGGTTTTAAGGCACCAATAACTCACCTTTGCCCCTCCTCCTGCCGGTAGAAATGTCTCCACCAAGCTTTGTAGCTAAGCCACAAGTGAAAGACAGGAGCTGAACTTGATTATCAGAGGCTATTTGAAATGCAGACCATCGGAAGCATTTAATCACTGGCAGGAGCTTATCCCCACCAGTCCCCTCTAGTTATGACAACTTTAAGGAACCTCAGGATGGTTATTGGTAACAAACCAGTAGTTTGGTAATAAACTTACTTTGAACTTTCAATATCGGCTACCTGGCTGCCATAACTTCTGTCCGCATCCTCTCCCACAGACTCCTGGCCAGTCCCTCGATGTGTAAGCTTGCTGCCCCGTGCAGTATCTGGATCTGATTTCTGTTCCATTTCACCGACCCCCATCCCAGACCCCTCCCCCCCCAAGCCAAGTAAGGGAGGTGCCCCGATTTTACGTTGTCCACCCTGTGCTCACATCTGTCCAGCCCCATCCTCCCCACCTACCTATCAACAACCATACGTCGTAGTCACATAGGAAACGGAGCAGGCCCTTTGGCCCATCACTCATCATGCTGACCCCCTACACCAATCCCATTCACCATCACTGGGGCTGGAGGCTCCGTGATCATCGAGGTACTTCTCCAACACAGTGAGAGCCTCTGCCTCTACCACCTCCTTCAGCGGGGCATCGCCGATTCCAGTCCCCTCCTGGGGGAGAAAAATTCCTGCCCTGAACCTGATCTAACATCTTACCCCTTACCTTAAACCTGTGTAGGCCCCTCTGCCATGGAGGGTCGTTTACCAGGAGTGGACTGACTCGTTGGCATGCCTATCCTTGGCCTCCTCCACTGCCTTGGTGAGGCCAAGTGCAGATTATTTATTGATTTGGAGATACAGCATGGAATAGCCCCCTTTAGTCCTCCGAGCTGCATCACTCAGCAATCCCAGATTTAAACCCAGCCTAATCACAGGACAATTTACAATGGACAACTAATCTACTAACCAGTAATTCCTTGAACTGTGGGAGGAAACCGTAGCTGCAGGAGAAAGCCAGTGCATTCCACGGGGAGGACGTTAAAACTCCTCCAAGGGGACGGTGGGACCGAACTCCAAACTCCAGCGCCCCAAGCTGTAACTACGTTACCATGGTACCCCAGGTCAGAGGAGCAACACCTCATATTCGTTCTCAGTGGCCTCCAACCAGATGGCATCACATCAATTTCTCGAACTTACGGTAACCACCCCCCCACTTTGTCTTCGCTCATTTTGATTCCTCTCTCACCCCTGCTTTACTCCTCCTCTGTCTTCCTTCCTCCTTCTCTTCCTCCCATGGTCCACTGTCTTCTCCAATCAGACTCCTTCTTCTTCAGCCCCTTACCTTTTTGACCTATCACCTTCCAGCTTCTCAGTTCATTCCTCTTCCCCACCTACTTCCCTTCCCCCTCACCTGGCTTTGACTATCACCTGCCAGCTCGTGCTCCTCCTTTCCCCCACCCCCCACCATCTTATTCTGGCTTTCTTTCCAGCCCTAATGGAGGGTCTCGGCCTGAAACGTCACCTGTTTATTCACTTCCACAGATGCTGCCTGACCTGCTGAGTTCCTCCGGCATTTTGTGCGTGTTGCTCCAGCAGACGCTGTCGGCTCCTGATCCAACGCCAAACGTCACCAGCCGCTTTTCCCATGCGGCGGCCAACAAGGGGTAGTGGTTAATCTGTGGCAGGGGCAGGGGCAAGTGGAGCCACTGTCTCACAGCTTCAGAGAGCTGGGTTTGATCCCGGCCTCCTCGGCTGTCTGTGCAGAGTTCGCATGTGCTCCCCGTGTCTGCCTGCATTTGCCCTGGGATCTCTGGTCTCCTCCCACATCACAAATACATGTAGAGTCTGGGGGGAGGGGGAGTTAATCGGCCATTGTAAATTGCCCCTCATTGTGTGGATGAGGCGTGCAGTTTGGTAACGGGGATGTAGGGGGAGAGTGAGATACGATCAGGGTGGATTTACACAAGCGTTCCTGCGCTGTGTGACTCTGAATCGATGAATATTTGACCTCCCTGACCACCCTCTCCTGCAGTCTCCCTCGCCCAGTTCAACAGGCTCCACCCTCCAGCAGACTCCCAGCCAATGGGAATGTGAGGCTGAGGATGGCCGTCCACCGGGCTGCGTCTCGTTGACTTTGAGATCTCCCAGAAACCGCCAGCAAACGGCCGAGGCTCCTTCAGCACTAATGGTGTCTGGAAGGAGAGCGAAGAACAGGTCTCTCCACACTTGAGACTGCAGACGCACTGGGCATTGTATTGTCTGTCTCTCAAGAGGGCCATTAAAATGCGGTTACACCCCGTGGACCCCACTCATTCAGACAACCGCAGCTCAGCAAGAGGAAACAATGGCAGCAGTTAACACAATCACTCACCACGAGACAGGATTCCTCTCCAATGACTCCAAGGGGATTCAGACTCAGATTTATTTACTTATCACATGTACAGTACGTCAAAATGTACAGCGAAATGTGTCGTTTGTGTTCCTAACCAACTCAACCTAAGGATGTGCTGGGGGCAGCCTGCAAGTGGGCAGGAGTCACGTCACCAGGTTCAGGAACAGTTAGTACCCGACAATCATTAGGCTCCCGGACCAGTGAGGATGACTTCACCCAGCTCAAGGCCGAACTGATTCTACAAACAATGGATTCACTTCCGAGGGCTCTGCAACTCATGTCTGCACAGCTTGGCTTCTCTTAAATATTGCTGTTTGTTAGTCTTTGTCCGTTTATCTGTAATTTTTACACAAAATTCCATTATACTCCTCGTTTCCTGTAAATGCCTACAAGAAAATTAAGCTCAACTTAGTATATGGTAACATAAAGGTACTTTGATAATAAATTTACTTTCAACCTTGAACATTGGGCACCAAGTAGTTTGGGTTTCAAGTGATGGTGAAGGCGAGGGCATCACATTTGTTGACATAGGCTAGAGCATAAAATAAAGGTGCAGAATTAGGCCATTTGGCCCATCGTGTCTGCTCCACCATTTCATCATGGCTAATCCACATCCCTCTCAGCCCCAATCTTTTGCTTTCTCCCCTCAACCCTTCGTGCCTTGACTAATCAAAAATATATCAACGTAAGCAATGACCTGGCCTCCACAGCCAATTGTGGCAATGTATTCCACAGTTTCACCACTTGCTGGCTAAAGAAATTCCTCCTCATCTCCATGCTGAGTGAGCATCCCTCTATTTTGAGGCTGTGCCCTCTATCCTATCCTTCCCAGCCATAGGAAATATCCTCGCAACATCCACTCTTCCGAGGCCTTTCAACATTCGATAGGTTCCATCGGGAGCCCCCCTCATTCTCTGAATTCCAGTGAGTAAAGGCCCAGAGCCATCAAATGTTCCTTTCATTCCTGGAATCAGTTTTGTGAACTTCCTTTAAACCGTCTCCAATGTTGGCGCATCCTGTCTCAGCTAAGGGGCCCAAAGCTGCTCACAATACTCCAAGTGAGGCCTCACCAGTGATTTATAAACCTCAACATTACATCCTTGCTTTTATATTCTTGTCCTATCAAAAAACATTGCATTTGCCTTCCTCACCACCAACTCAACCTGCAAATTAACCTATAGGGAATCCTGCACGTGGATTCCCAAATCCCTTTGTATCTCAGAGTTCCGAATTCTTCTACAAAGTGCGTGACCATACACTTCCCGACACAGTATTCAATCTTCCACTTCGTCACCCATTCTCCCTCTGCAGCCTCTCTGCTTCTTCAACACTGCCTGCCCCTCCACCTATCCTGGTATCAACTACAACTTGGCTAAGGTGCTCCCAATTTCATCACCCAAATTATTGACATGTAACGTAAAAAGAGGCGGTCCAAACACAGACCCCTGTGGAACACCACTGGTCATCAGCAGCCAACCAGAAAAGGGTTCCCTTTATTCCCAGTGTTTACCGCCTGCCAATCAGCCAATGTTCTATCCATTTTCCCTGTAATACTTGATAAGCAGCCTCATGTGTGGCACCTTGTCAAAGGCCTTCTGAAAGTCCAAGAACACACCATCCACCGATTCTCCTTTGTCTATCCTGTTTGTTATTTCTTCAAAGAATTCCAATGGATTTGCCAGGCAAGATTTTCCCTTGAGGAAACCGTGTTGATTTTGGCCTATTTTATCACGTGCCTCCAAGTACCCCCAAACCACATCCTTAACAACTGACTCCAACATCTTCCCAATTGTTGAGGTCAGACTAATTGGCCTTTTTCTGCCCCCCTTCCTTCTTGCAAATTTCCAAACCTTGGAATCATGCCAATGTGGCGACCCACTTCCCAGCGCACTCGAACCGGCTCACAAAGCGGCGCGCGCCGGCATTGAGGCCGGTCCCAAAGAGGGCGCCAAGCCTGCTTCACCAGCAAGGGGAAAAGCCCGCGCGCGGGACGGGACTGTGAATACGCGCCCCCTGCAGCATTCCCACCCAGGGAGGGCGGGATCGGGAAGGCTTTAAAGCGAGGCCGTGAAGTTTGAACTTTTGTAACTGCAGCTCCATGACTCTGTGTCGTTATTTCAGCGCTGCGTGTAGCACACCGCTACACCAAAATCTTATTGATTCTTGAAAGGTCATTAGTAATGCCTTCATTTCAGCCACCTCTTTCAGAACCCTGGGGTGTAGACTGGCAGTTTCCCAAGCACCTTCTCCCTAGTAATGGCAATTTCACTCACTCTGCCCCCTGACACTTTCAAACTTCTGGCACACTACAGCAAAGATTGATGAAAAATCCTTTTTCAGTTCATCCTCCATTTCCTTGTCTCTCATTACTCCCTCTTCAGCATCATTTTCCAGCAGTCCAATATTTACTCTCGCCTCTCTTTTACTCCCTATATATCTGAAGAAATTTTTGGTATCCTCTTTAATATTATTAGCTACCCTACCTCCGCATTCCATCCTTTTGCTTTTAATTACTTTTTCAGTTGCCTTCTGTTGTTTTTTAAAAGCTTCCTTATCCTCCAGCTTCCCATTAATTTTTGATTTTTATGTTAACTTTGACTTCCCTTGTCAGCAACGGTTGTGTCTTTAGAAAATTTCTTCTTCTTTGGGATGTATCTATCCTGCACCTTCTGAATTGCTCTCAGAAATTCCAGCCATTGCTGTTCTGCCATCATCTCTTCTCGTGTGCCCTTCCAATCAACTTTGGCCAACTCCTCTCTCATGCCTGTATAAGTTTCTTTACTTCTCTGTAATACTGATACATCTGACTTGAGCTTCTCTCTCTCAAATTGCAGCATGAGATCTATTATCTTAAGATCACTGAGCCCAATGGGCTCCTTTACCTTAAGCTCTCTTATGAATTCCGGTTCATTGCACTACACCCAATCCAGAATAGTTGATCCCCTTACGCCTTCAACCACGCAGCTGCTCTAAAAAGCTATCTTGAAGACATTCTACAGATAACCCTTATTGGGATCCAGCACAAACCTAATTTTCTCCATCTACCTGAATATCGAAATCCCCCATGACCATCATAACATTGGCCTTTTAATATGCACTTTCTACCTTCCATTGTAATTTGTAGACCACACATTTGCTACTGTTTTGAGAGCCTTTTTACCCTTAAAGTTTGTTAGCTCTACCCATAACACTTCTACACCTTCCGGTCCAATCACACCGCTTCCTAAGGATTTGATTTCATTTTTACCAACAGATCTACCCCACCCTCTCTGCCTGCTTGCTTCTCCTTGGATGTTAAGCTCCCAGCTATAATCTTCTTTCATCCGTGATTCAATGATGCTGGCAATATCAAACGTGCCAATCTCTAAGTATGCTGCAGGTTTGTCTACCATATTCCCTATACTGCGTGCATTCAAACACGACACCTTCAGTCCTGTATTCATCACGCTCTTTGATTTTGTTCCCCCTTTTACACTGCATCTCATCCCATTGACAGCATTTTACCCTTGCTAGCGGTCTCACTACACACTGCTTCTGTAAACCAGCTGCCCCATCCACAGCCTGACACTCTGGTTCCCACCCCTCCTTCCAAATTACCCTTCCGAACAGCTCTAGCAAACCTGCCCACAGGATAGTGCGACCCTCAGGTTCCGGTGTGAACTTTCCCTCTTGTACAGGTCATACCTTCCCCAAAGGAGAACCCAATGATCCATGCCCCCTGCACCTGTTCATCAGCCACGCATTCGTCTGCCAAACGCTCCTAATCTCACTGGCAGCAATCCAGAGGTTACTACACTGCCAGTCCTGCTTCTCAGCTTTCTACCTAGCTCCCTAAAATCTCTCTTCAGGATGTCCTCACCTTTCCTATCAATGTCACTGGTGCTAATATACACCCAAACTTCTGGCTGCTCACCCTGCCCCTTTAGAATGTCACGGGCCCGATCCAAGACATCCCTGACCTTGGCATCTGGGAGGCAACAGACCAGCCGGGTGTCTCTATTGTGCCACAGAATCTCATCTCTGTTCCTCTAACTATAGAATCTCCTATCACTACTGCAATCTCCTTCACCTCTCTTCTGAGTCACGTCACCGGACTCAGTGCGAGGGACAAGGTCACTGCCGCTCTCCCAGGCAGGTACTCCTCCCTCAACAGTATCCAAAATGGATTTAGAGAGAGTGGAATGGGTCAAGTTGTTTTATGGGAAGGATGTAATAGAGAAATGGAGGTCATTTAAGGGTGAAATTATGAGGGTACAGAATCTTTATGTTCCTGTTCGGTTGAAAGGAAAGGTTAAAGGTTTGAAAGCGCCATGGTTTTCAAGGGATATTAGAAACTTGGTTCGAAAAAAGAGGGATGTCTACAATAGATATAGGCAGCATGGAGTAAAGGAATTGCTCGAGGAATATAAAGAATGTAAAAGGAAACTTAAGAAAGAGATTAGAAAAGCTAAAAGAAGTTACGAGTTTGGTTTGGCAAATAAGGTGGAAGTAAATCCGAAAGGCTTCTACAGTTATATTAAAAGCAAGAGGATAGTGAGGGATAAAATTGGTCCCTTAGAGAATCAGGGTGGTCAGCTATGTGTGGAGCCGAGGGAGATGGGAGAGATTTTGAACGATTTCTTCTCTTCGGTATTCACTAAGGAGAAGGATATTGAATGGTGTAAGGTGTGGGAAACAAGTAAGGAAGTTATGGAACCTATGACAATTAAAGAGGTGGAAGTACTGGCGCTTTTAAGAAATTTAAAAGTGGATAAATCTCCGGGTCCTGACCGGATATTCCCCAGGACCTTGAGGGAAGTTTGTGTAGAGATAGCAGGAGCTCTGACGGAGATCTTTCAGATGTCATTAGAAACAGGGATTGTGCCGGAGGATTGGCGTATTGCTCATGTGGTTCCATTGTTTAAAAAGGGTTCTAGAAGTAAGCCTGGCAATTATAGACCTGTCAGTTTGACATCAGTGGTGGGTAAATTAATGGAAAGTATTCTTAGAGATAGTATTTATAATTATCTGGATAGACAGGATCTGATTAGGAGTAGCCAGCATGGATTTGTGCGTGGAAGGTCATGTTTGACAAACCTTATTGAATTTTTTGAAGTAGTTACGAGGAATGTTGACGAGGGTAAGGCAGTGGATGTAGTCTATATGGACTTCAGCAAGGCCTTTGACAAAGTTCCACATGGAAGGTTAGTTAAGAAGGTTCAGTCGTTAGGTATTAATGCTGGAGTAATAAAATGGATTCAACAGTGGCTAGATGGGAGATGCCAGAGAGTAGTGGTGGATAATTGTTTATCGGGATGGAGGCCGGTGACTAGCGGGGTGCCTCAGGGATCTGTTTTGGGCCCAATGTTGTTTGTAATATACATAAATGATCTGGATGATGGGGTGGTAAATTGGATTAGTAAGTATGCTGATGATACTAAGGTAGGAGGTGTTGTGGATAATGAGGTGGGTTTTCAAAGCTTGCAGGGAGATTTATGCCGGTTAGAAGAATGGGCTGAACGTTGGCAGATGGAGTTTAATGCTGAGAAGTGTGAGGTTCTACATTTTGGCAGGAATAATCCAAATAGAACATACAGGGTAAATGGTAGGGCATTGAGGAATGCAGTGGAACAGAGAGATCTAGGAATAACAGTGCATAGTTCCCTGAAGGTGGAGTCTCATGTAGATAGGGTGGTGAAGAAGGCTTTTGGAATGCTGGCCTTTATAAATCAGAGCATTGAGTACAGAAGTTGGGATGTAATGTTAAAATTGTACAAGGCATTGGTAAGGCCAAATTTGGAATATTGTGTACAGTTCTGGTCACCGAATTATAGGAAAGATATCAATAAATTAGAGAGAGTGCAGAGACGATTTACTAGGATGTTACCTGGGTTTCAGCACTTAAGTTACAGAGAAAGGTTGAACAAGTTAGGTCTCTATTCATTGGAGCGTAGAAGGTTGAGGGGGGATTTGATCGAGGTATTTAAAATGTTGAGAGGGATAGATAGAGTTGACATGAATAGGCTGTTTCCATTGAGAGTAGGGGAGATTCAAACGAGAGGACATGATTTGAGAGTTAGGGGGCAAAAGTTTAAGGGAAACACGAGGGGGTATTTCTTTACTCAGAGAGTGATAGCTGTGTGGAATGAGCTTCCTGTAGAAGTAGTAGAGGCCAGTTCAGTTGTGTCATTTAAGGTAAAATTGGATAGGTATATGGATAGGAAAGGAGTGGAGGGTTATGGGCTGAGTGCGGGTAGGTGGGACTAGGTGAGATTAAGAGTTCGGCACGGACTAGGAGGGCCGGAATGGCCTGTTTCTGTGCTGTGATTGTTATATGGTTATATGGAGTAATTATTATTGAGGGTAACAGCCACAGGGGTAGCTGCTCATTTCCCTTCCTTCTCCGGACGGTCACCCAGTTGCCTGCCCCCTGCAACCGAGGGGTGACTACCTCCCTTTAGCTCCCGTCCATCACTTCTCCAGTCTCCAGTACGAACTGAAAGACATCGAGCTGCAGCTTTGGTTCTTTAATACATTCTCTGAGGAGCTGCAGCTGAGTGCACCTGCTGTAGAGGTGGTTATCTGGGAGGCTGTAGGTCTCCCAGAATACCCACATCTTACAGAAAGAATGCAACGCCGTCCCTGGAGTCATTCCCACTGTTCTAACTATGCCCTAACACATGAGAAATGAAGAATAAAGGAGAAACTCAGCAGATACTTCCCTTTCCTAAGCCTAAGGAGCCAAGCCAAGTCCTCCGCACTCTAACACTAGCCCACTCTAACACTAGCCCACTCTAACGCTAGCCCACTCTAACACTAGCCCACTCTAACGCTAGCCCACTCTAACGCTAGCCCACTCTAACACTAGCCCACTCTAACGCTAGCCCACTCACACCATGGCCGCTCCACCAGTGGCCTCTCCACTTGCCCCTGCCTTATTCTTATTCCCACTTGCTAATGAATCCCGTTCACTGATTGGCTGCAGTTCAAACTCTAAAAACTGCTGTGAAGCACTTCTTTTGTAAACTTCCATCACGGATCTGTGTGAAGTCGCCTCTTCTTGCTGATTAGGCGCAGTTCAAACTCCAGGTGGGATTTTGAGTTGGAAAGAGGTTTGAGAGAGTTTTCAGGAGACATAGAATGAGTGTGGATCTGCAGGCGGAATAAAATGTGAAAAATCCAATTTATTGCCAAAACAGTAAAGCTCCCTGTACACACCGTCCCATCACACTCTCCCGGGGTCAGACACAGAGTGAACCTCTCTCCACACTGTCTCATCACACTCTCCCAGGGTCAGACACAGAGTGAATCTCCCTCCACACCATCCCATCACACACTCCCGGGGTCAGACACAGAGTGAAGCTCCCTCCACACTGTCCCATCACACACTCCTGGGGTCAGACACAGAGTGAAGCTCCCTCCACACTGTCCCATCACACACTCCCGGGGTCAGACACAGATTGTAGCTCCCGCCACACTGACCCATCACATACTTTCCCAGGGTCAGACATAGACTGAAGCTCCCTCCACACTACACCTTTCCATCACACACTCCCAAAGTCAGATACAGCGAAGCTCCCTCCACACCGCCCCATCACTCTGTCCTAGGATCATGCAGAGAGTGAAGCTCCCTCTGCACCGCCCCATCACTCTGTCCTAGGATCATGCAGAGAGTGAAGCTCCCTCCACACCGCCCCATCACTCTGTCCTAGGATCATGCAGAGAGTGAAGCTCCCTCTGCACCGTCCCATCACTCTGTCCTAGGATCATATAGAGAGTGAAGCTCCCTCTGCACCGCCCCATCACTCTGTCCTAGGATCATGCAGAAAGTGAAGCTCCCTCTGCACCATCCCATCACTCTGTCCTAGGATCATATGCAGAGAGTGAAGCTCCCTCTGCACTGCCCCATCACTCTGTCCTAGGATCATATGCAGAGAGTGAAGCTCCCTCTGCACCGCCCCATCACTCTGTCCTAGGATCATATGCAGAGAGTGAAGCTCCCTCTGCACCGTCCCATCACTCTGTCCTAGGATCATGCAGAGAGTGAAGCTCCCTCCACACCGCCCCATCACTCTGTCCTAGGATCATATGCAGAGAGTGAAGCTCCCTCTGCACCGCCCCATCACTCTGTCCTAGGATCATGCAGAGAGTGAAGCTCCCTCTGCACCGCCCCATCACTCTGTCCTAGGATCATATGCAGAGAGTGAAGCTCCCTCTGCACCGTCCCATCACTCTGTCCTAGGATCATATGCAGAGAGTGAAGCTCCCTCTGCTCCGTCCCATCACTCTGTCCTAGGATCATGCAGAGAGTGAAGCTTCCTCTGCACCGTCCCATCACTCTGTCCTAGGATCATGCAGAGAGTGAAGCTCCCTCTGCACCGTCCCATCACTCTGTCCTAGGATCATGCAGAGAGTGAAGCTCCCTCTGCACCGTCCCATCACTCTGTCCTAGGATCATGCAGAGAGTGAAGCTCCCTCTGAACCGCCCCATCACTCTGTCCTAGGATTATGCAGAGAGTGAAGCTCCCTCTGCACCGCCCCATCACTCTGTCCTAGGATCATGCAGAGAGTGAAGCTCCCTCTGCACCGTCCCATCACTCTGTCCTAGGATCATGCAGAGAGTGAAGCTCCCTCTGCACTGGTTTATCCGAGTGAAGGTTTGACAGGTTCAAAGTCTCTGTCCTCTGCACCCAGGCAACAGGGCTCTTGGTTTCAGCCTGAAGTAACCAGTCAGGAATCTCAGCACTAGGCTCCACTCTGATCCCGCAATGCTGTCTCCAATATTTTCCTCTGAACCACAATTTACAATAATTAATTTGGTGTGAACGATTCCAATGTGAGTGCGCGGAATTATCTTGCGGCAGCCTTGCGCTCCAGCGGGCTCTCAGTGACTCTGCTGTGCCACCTGCTGGCAGAGGTGGGGACTGCTCCGCAGCGACAGCGTTTGTCTGGCCGTGTCCGTGGAGTGAGCAACAGCGCCAGGTTCCCGGTGAAGGGCCCCTTCTCAGGACTGGGAAAGAGGAAACGCTGCAGAGATGAGGCAAAGGAAAAAATGCATCCGATATGGATGCTACACCTTGGTATAGCAACTACCCTGTGGATACAGCTGGGCACCTCACAGGAGCCAGCCTCCCCTCCATGAACTCTGTCTACTCTTCTCCCTGCCTCAGTAAAGCAGTCAGTATAATCAGAGACTCCAACCATCCCAGACCAGCAGGGTCAAGGACAGCTTCTATCCCTCAGTGAACAGATCCTATTAGATAGGTTCTTGACCTCACAATCGACCTCATTATGATTTTACTGTCTGCCTGCACTAACTTTCTCTGTAACACTTTATTCTGTCATTGTTTTCTATTGTTCTACCTCAATGCACTGTTGTAATGAAATGATCTGCGCGAAGAGCAGGCAAAACAAAGTTCTTCACCGTACTGATTTATACTAGACAGGAGGAAGGTTGTCATGTCATCCGGAGCAGAGGAGGAACATAACGTGACAGAAGTTTTCACTCAGACAGGATATGAGAAAACTTGTTCTGAAACTTGGGACCTAAAGCTGAAAACAAAGGAAGCAATGAAGACTGTGCTGGCTACAGTGGATCGGGGGTGTGGGAGGGGAGGGGGAAAGGGGGGCTTCAGGAAGTGGTCTGACTGTAATGGACAAAGCGGGCATTTCATGGAAAAATACAGGAACTGCACGAGTTGGATATTCCAGCATGGCATAAGGATCCTAAAGGAAAAGCACCAGAGATTCTGCAGATGCTGGGATTCTTGAGCAGTAGACAAGATTGTTTGTTCCATAGAGAACTACTGCAGCCCATCTAGGCCATGCCAAACTGTCAATCTGTCTAGTCCCATTGAGTTGTACCTGGACCACTAGCCTCCATTCCCCTCCCATCCATTACTTATCCAAACATCTCCCCTCTTAAAGATTGAAACTGAACCCACATCCACCCTTTTAACCGGCAGCTCGCTCCACGCTCTCACCACCCTCTGAATGAAGGCCTCCATTCCCCTCCCATCCATGTTCTTGTCCAAACTGCTTGTGTGCTGCTCTCGATTCCCAGCATCTGCAAGATCTCTGGTGTTAGCCAATGTTGCCTGCTTTTCCTTATGCCAGGCTGGAATGTTTGGAGTGAAAAAGTTCCATCTCACATTCCCCTTAAATATTTCACCTTTCACGTTCCAGTTCTGGTCTCAGTGGAAATAGCCTGCTTGTATTTACTCCACCTATTCTCATAATTTTGTATACCTCTATCAAATCTCCCCTCCTTCTCCTGCACTCCAAAGAATAAAGTTCTAACCTATTCAATCTTTCCCTATAACTTAAATCTTCAAGTTCCGGCAACGTCTTTGTAAATTTCCTCTGATCTTTTTCAGAATTATTTGGCGTCCTCTGTAAGGAGTCTGTATGTTCTTCCTGTGGAATGTGTGGGTTTTCTCCGGGTGCTCCAGTTTTCTCCCACGGTCCAAGGACGGACCAGTTAGTAGGTTAATTGGTCATTGTAAATTGTCCTGTGATTAGGCTAGGGTTAAGTTGGGGTTTGTCATGGTTTGTCATGTTAAGTTGGGGTTTGTCATGGTTGGCTGGTCGGTGCAGTTCGACGGACCGGAAAGGGCTATTCCTTGCCTAATCTCTCAATAAAAAGGTAGGCAGATAAATAAATAGTGTTTGATCCAAAGGAGAGTTGCGTAAGATTCACAGACAGCAGTAAACTTGATGCAAAGACAGAGTGGAGAGCTCCAATGGCTCTTAAAAGCGGCTCCTTTGAGCTCATCTGCAGAAACAGCTTAATTTCTACCTTTAAAGTCTCTCTTTTTCCTTTTCAGCGTGGACGGGGTTCTGCTGGAGATCCTCACCGTAAGCCACACCCAGACTTTGGTTCTTTGCGGCGGTGGGACCCGCTCCAAGGGGCTCACGACTTGCCGCTTTTCGAAATCCCAAGGATGCGGCCTAGAAGACGAGCGCGCCTTCAGGGTTCTGAGGTTTCGTGGCCCCCCCTGGACGGGCTGATTCCGAGCCGGTGCCGCTGACTGATGCATCGCAGGAGAAAGTGGAACATCGGGAACAGCGGATCAGCTGTCGGGGGCTCTGTACAAATCATTCTCTTGGTGGGAGAGAGTTTGTTGCCGATTCTTGAGTCGGAGAACTCAGGGGGAGAAAAAGTAAAATGGCAGACTTTATTATCGTAAATCAGCGAGAAGTTTTGTTTATGACTCCCCCCTCGCTGTGAAAGGGTGACACCCCTCTGTCCCTTTATTAGGGAGAGAGAGAGCCTGTGGTATGTTGAATTGTCAGGTGAACAATTAATTTTTGTTGGAGATCATGGTCTTTCTTGGGGGCTTTGTTATCTTGGTGGGTGGGGGTGCTGATGCTTTGTTTTGCTGAAGTGGGGGGTGTCGGGGAGGGCCGTTGCTTCACTGCTGCTTTTGCATGGGTGGGGAAGTGGGGGGGCTTTGGGTTTCTAACATTTTTACTGTCACTGATTCTTTGGGATGCTCATCTGCAAAGAACAAGAATTTCAGGATGTGTATTGTACACGTTCTCTGAAATTAAATAGAACTATTGAATCGAAAAAGGATCTCGTGCTTTCCTGGTGTACGTGACAAATAAACTCTTCTCGGGCTTCCAGCTGGCTACAGGTATTGATTTTAATCAACGTTCCAATGACAAACTCCAACATCTTCCCTGATCCCTGATGAAGATAGCAGTGTTTGTCATCAAAATGTCGGTTATAGCAAATATCCGTACCCGGCTGGAAGCCCAAGGAGAGTTTATTCAAACTTTTGAACTATTAATGTCTAATACCAGAGGGTGGGCATTTAAGGTGAAAAAGGAGGGGTATGCTGAAAGGAGATAGAGAAGAAGGAGGTGGAGTCGTCGGGGCGCCGTCATGACAAGCTTTTTGCACCGATCTTTTTGGTGATTGCTCATCATGTGACGTTTCTGTACCATTCTCCAGTTGTTTTTACGAGGCCGAGTTGCCAGCTCGACGCTCAACCCAGCATGGATGGAAAGCGTGCAAGGGGGCCGGCTGGATTCGAACCTGGGACCGTTCTCTCCGGAGTCCAGCGCTGATGCCACTACGACACCAGCCGGCCATCGGAGGAGATGGGTGGGGCAAATATTTTTACGTAGAGTGGTGGGTGCTTGGAATCAGCTGCCTGGGGTGGTAGTGGAGGCAGATACGTTATAATCATTGAAAAGGTTCTTAGGTAGGCACCCGAGTGTGCAGGGAATGGAGGAGTATGGACAGAAGGGCGAAGGGATTAGTTAGGCATTTAATTGTGGACACGCTATCTAGGTGCTAGAATCTGCGGCGATACTTGCAGGCTGCCCCCGACACATCCCTGTCTGTGTTGGCTGTTAAACACAAACGGTGCATTTCACTGTAGATTTCAATGTGCCTATGATAATGTGATTCATTTCACCGTATGTCTCAATATAGACCAGTGAAATAAATCAGAATCTGAAGCTAGCTAGTTTAACTTGTTCAGCACAACATTGTGGGCCGAATGGCCTGTTCCAGTGCTGTTCAGCTCTATTGGGAGCAGATTATATGTCAGCAAAAATAAAAGAAATCTGATCAAGGAAGCTATAACGGATTGGAAATAACTTTATATGGGACATCAAAGTGGGCAGTGAAAGCTTCCATTGAAAAATCTAAAGGTTACTGAGGTCAAGGGTGGATCACGTAAAGCCTGAAATTGGGGAGTTCACAGTGGGGAATAGGGGAATCACAGAGAGTTAAAGAGACACTCGGGTTCTGTCTGCATTGAAAGAGAATCAAGGAACCTTCCAGAGACAGTGGGGAAACAAGGATGTCATGAAGTTGAAGAGTTAACGTGTTTCTGGGGTATAGGAGTTGGGTAGGAGGGGAAGGGGAGGTGGGCAAGCAATGGAAATGCTGGATGTCTTCGTCAGCTTTCAGGATTGTTCCTGCAGCAAAATGCAAACATAACCGTTCGAACCACTGCTTAAAGACAGGAGCAACACGCACAGAATGCTGAAGGAATTCAGCAGGTCAGGCAGCATCCGTGGAGGAGAACAAAGTCAACGTTTCCACCCAAGTCCCTTCATCAGGACCGGAGAGGAAGGGGGCTGATGCCAGAATAAGGTGGGTGGAGGGGAAAAAGTACAAGATGGCAGCTGATAGGTGAGACTAGGCAAGCGGGAATGTGGGTAGATGGGGAATGGAGAATTTGTAGGAAGCTGTTCCCCTCTCACCCTTTCTCTTCTACTCAACTCCCCTCCTCTTCCCTTCTCCCCATGGTCCACTCTTCTCTCCTATCAGATTCTTTCTTCTTCAGCCCTTTACCTCTTCATCCTACCTCCTCTCAGCTCCTCGCTTCATCACCATCTAGGCCCAGCATCTCCAGAATCTCCTATGTGTGTATTTATTGAGATACAGCATGAAATAGGCCATTCTGTCCCTTCTGGCCCTTCTGGCTCTTTAAGCCATTGTCCTAGTGGAGCCAGCTGGTGGCGTAGTGGCATCAGCGCTGGACTTTGGATCCTGAATCCTGAATTCAAATCCAGCCGGCTCCTGTTAAGACCTGGGGATCTCTTTAAAAAAACTTTTTTAAAAAAGGAGGCAAATCACTGCCATAACTTGCCTCGTACGCGATTTCCCAATATGTCAGAGCGGGGTGGAAGGAAATCGTCCGCTAACTGGAAATAATTCCAGATGCGACATACCTTTCCTACCCAGCAACTCCCGTCTTAACAATTTACAATGATCACCTTGTAGTTAGTTTTGCTACAACAAGTGTATGGGACATTGGAAAAAAAGTTGAATTTCCCCATGGGGATGAATAAAGTATCTATCTATCTATCTATCTATCTATCTATCTATCTATCTATCTATCTATCTATCTATCTATCTATCTAACCTACATCTTTGGACTCTGGGAGGAAACCAGATAAAATCCACGTGGTCACGGGGAAAACGCACAAACTCCTTACAGGCAGCGGTGGGAATTGAACCCGGTTTGCTGGTACTGTAAAGCATTGTGTAGTTCCTACCCAGATTGCAGGGGATCACTGTGCCAGATCCACAGGGGATTGTGGACATGACCCTCCACAATAAACCATATCAGGAGGGCGGCCAATGCCAAGACAGAATGTGCATTGTGTGTTACTTGCACGAGTGTGTGTGTGTGTGTGTGTGTGTGTGTGTGTGTGTGTGTGTGTGTGTGTGTGTGTGTGTGTGTGTGTGTGTGTGTGTGTGCTTGTACATTGTGTGTGATTGATTATATTGTGGGTTTACACTGCATGTGTATAAATTGTGTGTGTGTATGTATTGTGTGAAGGTGTGTTTGTATGTGTATATGTATTGTGTGTTTGTGTGTATGTGTGTATGTATTATGTGTGTATATGTATTGTGTGAAGGTGTGTTTGTATGTGTATATGTATTGTGTGTTTGTGTGTATGTGTGTATGTATTATGTGTGTATATGTATTGTGTGTGTGTATGTATTGTGTGTAGGTGTGTTTGTATGTGTATATGTATTGTGTGTTTGTGTGTATGTGTGTATGTATTATGTGTGTATATGTATTGTGTGTGTGTATGTGTGTATGTATTGTGTGTAGGTGTGTTTGTATGTTATTTGTATTGTGTGTGTGTATGTATTGTGTGTATGTGTGTATGTATTATGTGAGTACATGTATTGTGTGTGTGTATTATGTCTGTGTGTCCGCGCACGTGTGTGAGTGAGTTACACAACACGGGTATTTACAGATCAACAGCCACGGGTCAGCCATAGCTGTTTATTAAGCCACTGTTTCGATCCTAATTGGAGGTGCAGAGAAGCCACAACTGATCCTAATTAAAAATTAAAAGGAGGATTAACACCGAACATTCATCTATTTAAATGTGTGGAGCAATCTCATTATTTAAACATTAGAAGACTGAATAATTCGATAAAAGGAATGGTTTTAGCTGCGCTGTGTTGGGCTGGTACTTTGAACGATGGGGATCATTAAGGGATAATTACAGAGACAATGTTTGCTGAATAGACCCACCCAGTGTGAGTGAGTCATTCTCCAAGGGACAGGAGTCCGGTAGTGGGAAACCACAAGGCAGTCTTCACCACCTCAGCTGGGCAGTTGCACAGGGACAGGGAGGGGACTGGTGTCCACTGGCTCGGGAACAATTACAGAGAGCAGTGGGTATTGAACCCTGATCGCCGGCGCGGTGAAGCGTAACGGGAGCCGCACCAACCTGCGCTAATTGATCAATTGAACTATTCCACAAGGCCCGGTGACTGAACCCTCGCAACACCTTGGGCGAGGAAATCTCCCTCACCCCCAGTGCAAACAATCGGAGGCTGCCCCTGGTCCTGGACTCACCAGCGGGGTGGGGCAGAACTTAGAACAGTACCGCACAGGAACAGGCCTTTCGGCCCACAATGTAGTGCTGAACCAATTAAATCAATAATAACCTGACCAACTAAACTAATCTCTTCTCTGCCCACACAACGTCCATAACCGTCCATGTTCCCGATATTCACGGGGTGATTTAAACACACAATGCCCATATCCCACGCTATGTCCATAACCGTCCATGTTCCCGATGTTCACGGGGTGATTTAAACATACAATGCCCATATCCCACACAACGTCCATAACCGTCCATGTTCCCGATGTTCATGTGGTGATTTAAACACACAATGCCCATATCCCACGCTATGTCCATAACCGTCCATGTTCCCGATGTTCATGTGCTGATTTAAACACACAATGCCCATATCCCACACAACGTCCATAACCGTCCATGTTCCCGATGTTCATGTGGTGATTTAAACACACAATGCCCATATCCCACGTTATGTCCATAACCGTCCATGTTCCCGATGTTCATGTGGTGATTTAAATGTCTGTCAAGAGTCCTTAATGTTTCTGCCTCTACCATCACCCCTGGCAGCCCATTCCAGGCACTCACCATTCTCTGTGTAAAAAAACTTGCCCCTTGTATCCTCTTTGAGGTTACCCCTCTTACCCCAAATGCATGCCCTCTGGTATTAAGCATTTCAACCCTGGGATGAAGATACTCTCAGTCTTTATCCACGTCTCTGATAATCTTATAAACTTTTATCAGATCTTCCCTCAGCCTCCATTGCTTTAGAGAAAACAGCCCATGGTTGCCCAACTTCTTAAGATAGCACATGCCCTCTAATCCTGGTAAACCTTTCTGCACCCTCTCCAAAGCCTCAATATCCTTCCTAAAACGGGGTGACCAGAACCGTACGCCATACTTCAAATGTGGCCGAACTGGAATTTTATAAAACTACAACATTATTTCCTGACTTTTGAACTCAATGCCTCGACTAATAAAGGCAAGCAAGTCATATACCCTTTAACCAAGTCATATACCCTTTAACCATCCTGTCAAGCTGTGGGAGCTATGAACCTGGACCCCAAGATCCCTCTGCTCATCACCACTGTTCGGGGTCCTGCCATTAACTGTGAACTGTCTCTGTAGTTTTTGACACCTGCTAAGGTGCAACACTTCACATCTGGCCACACAACACCCAGCTGTCAACTCCTGGAAGGATCCAGTCCAGGGCAGGAACGCAGGCTACAGGCTCAGAGGAGGCCTGTACTGGGATTGAGGTTCTGTCTGTGAGGGGAGCGGGTTGTTTTCCTGTTGTGTTGTTGTTGTTGCTTGTGTTATTCTGCTGAAC
The DNA here is from genome assembly GCF_048418815.1 of Hemitrygon akajei. Taxonomy (NCBI): domain Eukaryota; kingdom Metazoa; phylum Chordata; class Chondrichthyes; order Myliobatiformes; family Dasyatidae; genus Hemitrygon; species Hemitrygon akajei. The sequence goes on along the minus strand of NC_133146.1, from coordinate 18,705,471 downwards.
ATGGTGGCCATTCTATGTTGGTGCCAGAACATCCTTACGTGTGTTGGTTGTTAACAGAAACAACACATTTCACTGTATGTTTCCATGTACACGTGATAAATAAATGAATCTGAATTTTGGTGAGGTCTGCATGGGTGGGGGGTGGGTGTTGTGGAATCGTCCTATCTGTGAACTTACAGACATGTTGGGATGTCAGATCTGGTGAGGTCTGCATGGGTGGGGGGGGGGGTGTGTGGAATCGTCGTACCCGTGTACTTACAGGCACGTTCACAGCTGTGACCGAGAAAGTTGGGAACAAGTTTTGCACAGACGGAAGTCCCCTCGTCCCTCCAGCTCACACCCTGCTCCCAAACATGTACAGACTGAGCTGAGGGTGAACTGTCAGAGGGAGAGATCACTGTATTCTGGCTAACATCACAGTCCAATTCTCACTGCACTTGTGTTCTTAGTAAAATATCAACATCCGTGGCTATATTTCATTGGAAGTTTGAGGAAGCTTGATACGACGCCAAAGACTCACAAATTTCTGCCGATGTACCGTGGAGAGCATCCTAACTGAATGCATCACCACCTGGTATGGAGGGGCCACTGCAGAGGTTCAGAAATATCTGCTGGAAGTTGTCAACTCAGCCGGCGTCATCATGGGGACTAGACTCCCCAGCATTGAGGGTATCTTCAAAAGGCAATGCCTCAAAGAGCAGCATCATTGATTAAGGACCCTGTCACCCGGGACAGGCCCTTTTCTCATTGCTACCATCAGGGAGCCCGAAGACCCGCACTCAATGATTCAGGAACAGCTTCTCTCCCTTTGCCATCAAATAGACATTGAACCCATTCACACTTACTCATTTTTTTTCTCTCTATTTACATTACATAGTTAATTTAATTTTTAAAACTATATGCCGCATTGTAATTTATAGTTTTCTTATTATCATGTATTGCAATGCCCTGCTGCTGCAATGAAGTGACATACACCAGGGATATTAAACTTGATTCTGATTCTGAATCAGAATTAGAAATCCTATGTGAGTAGAATTATTTATATGGTAGGCTGCACGATGGTGTAGCAATCAGCACGTTCAGTGCCAGCGACCCCCAATTAGGGTTCAATTCCCGTCGCTGTCTGTAAGGGAATAGTTTGTTCGCCCCATGGCTGTGTTGGTTTCCTCCAGGTGCTCTGGTTTCCTCCCACATTCCGAAGGTGGACGGGTTAGGGTTAGGGATGCCACGTTGACATTGAAAGCCGTGGTGATGCTTGCAAGCTGCCCCCAGCCACAGCCTCGGACGGTGCTGGTCATTGACACAAGTAAAGCATTTCACTGCACGTACATGTGACGAATAAAGCTAATCTTTATATGACGTGAAATTTCAAACAGGGGAAGATCTGCAGAGGCTGGAAATCCAGAGAACCACACTGAAAGTGCTGCAGGAACTCAGCATCCATGGAAAAGAGTAAACAGTCGATGCTTCGGGCCGAGACCTTTCTTCAGGGTGTGAAGTTTGTTCTTTTGCAGGAAGAGTACAGTGCAAAGGCATGGACGTACTACAAATTACTAAAATAAATATTTAGTGTCAAAGGCACTAATGCGGTAGTCTTCATGTTGCCAGTTACAAAGTAAGTCCTGCAAATTCATTATATCCCGGAATGTTCCCTAGCTGATGAAGCTTTTCCATTGGGTGTTGCTGTGCACCACACTTCCATACAATACACAAGGAGGCAATTCGGCCCATCAAAGCTTTCCCAGCCCATGGTGCAATCCCATTTCTCACTATTGTCCTTAGACTGCCACACTCACCTACAGACTTGGGACAAGTGATCCTAATCTGCATCCCACACACTGCTGGGATGTGGGAGGAAACCAGAGCACCAAGGAGGGAGCCCACATGGTCACAGGGAGAACCTGCAAACTCCACACCGACAGCTCCAGAGGTTCAGGTGGGACCGGGGAGCTGGGAAGCAGCGGCTCGAGCAGCAGCATTGCTGTGTGATGCAGGAAATCCGTGAGAGAAAATAAAAAGGTGGGACGGGGGGGTGGAGAGGGAGAGGTGGTGAAAGATGGAGAAGGGAAACAGGAAGGCAAGGGAAAGTTGAAAGAGGGACCAGAAGAAAAGAATGATAGAGGAAAGAGAACGAGAGAGAAAAGCGAAAGAGAGAGTCAGTAAGAGGGAGAGGGATAGTAGAAAAGAGAGGGTAAGGTAGTGAGTGGGGAGAGGAGGGCCAGAAACTGAGACAAAGTGGGGGAAGGGGAAAAGAGAAGAGTGCAAAGCCGGGGGGCCGGGGGTGGTGGAGAAAGAGGAAAGGTGGGGTGGGGGAAGAGAGGACAATGCAGAGCCAGAAAAGACAGGAAAGAGAGAAACAGGGTATATAGAGTGAGTGGGAGGGGAAGGGGGAAAGGGAGAGGGATCAAGGGGTGGAGGAGAGTGAGAGAGAGAGAGGAGAAGGAGATAGAGAGAGGGACAGAGGAAGAGAAAAGGGAGAGAGCGAGAGAGGGAGGGGGAGAGGGATAGAGGCAAGGGGAGAGGGAAGGAAAAGGGAGTGATCGAGAGGGAAGGGGAGAGGGATAGAGGCAAGGGGAGAAAAGGGGAGAGGGAGAGGGAGCTAGAGAGAGGAGAGAGGGAGGGGTAGAGGGGAGAGGGGGAGAGAGAGAAGGGAGAGAGGGAGAGAGAGGGGGGAGAGAGAGGGGGAGGGAGAGGAGGAGGGGGAGAGAGATAGAGGGGGAGAAATAGAGAGGGGGAGAGAGGGAGAGAGAGGGGAGAGAGAGGGGAGGGAGAGCAGGAGGGGGAGAGAGGGTACACGATGCAGATGGAAGAGAATGACAAATGTCAACATAGTTATTACACTTGCCTCGAGGTGACAGTGTCTCCTTCCCCTTTTAAACACAATCAACTCCATGTCATTAATAGATATAATTTTGTCATCTCCTGCAATAATAGTTTAAACAGTTAATGAAATTTTTATGCGTTGTATCCACAGACTAGTTGAACAGATCGTCTTGCTGTGAATTAATGTCTGAGGGACTGATGTGAGTTTAGCAGCGAGCTCCTTCCACACAGCGTCCCCTGTCAATCTCACTCAGTGAGGCTCATATTAATTTTTCATTAAGAATCATTTCTGGCATGCATTATTTGTAAGATGAATGGCTGTTACTGGCTCAGGGGCAGTGGGATATTGAAGCAATCAGTCACTACCTTTAGATCATTACATCGCAAGGCAAATGCTCCACCACTCACCAGAACTTCTCAATTTCTGGCTCTCTTCTTCTTTCTCTCTCTGCCTCTCTCTCTCTTTCTCTCTCTGGTCTTTTTCTCTTTCTCTCTCTGTCACTCACTCTCTATCTATTTTTCATCCACCTACTTGCAGTGCCTCCCAGAATCTCACTTTCTATTTTTATTTTAATATTCCTCTCCCTTCATCTTCTCTTAACATCACTTTCATTCTTCCCCTTTCACACTTACTCTCACTATCTCTTCATCTCCCTTTCTGTGTTTTCTGCCAATCAAACTCATTCCACAGTCTCTATGAGTCTCTTTTCCTTTCTCCCCTCAGCTTGTCTCCATTATACTACAATGTACAGAGAGCTTCACTCTGTGTTTGACCCCGGGAGTGTGTGATGGGACGGTGCGGAGGGAGCTTCACTCTGTGTCTGACCCCAGGAGTGTGTGATGGGACAACGTGGAGGGATCTACAATTCATGCAAATCATTCCAAAATTTTTGCAAGTCCCCATTTTATCTGTATTTGTTTTACTTTTTAATTTAAAGCTAACTATTATAACAAGATCAGCAACACTAAATGCTGTTAATTTAGGTGTTAACAGTGTTAACTCTTTAATGCTGTCCCCAGGACACATGCCAGCCCTTACAGTGAGCAGTGGGCACTGAGCCCTCCCTGTCCTGGGAATTCCTGGTGTGGCATATCCTGGGAAGAGGGATGGGCAGTTGGTTCATATGGAACCCTTGGCAGCCCACTGCCTAGCTGGTCTCCTTGACCAGGGCCAAGAGCAGGCTGTCCTGGGAGGGGATAGGGAGCTTTGGGACACTTTGCTATCACAGACTTGGTGCGGACCTGTTTTCACCGACACACTGAGCTATTACTCACTTTAAAGCTTTCTGCTCTGACTGACGGTCTGACGGGATTATCAACCCAGCACCCACACTATCTACACCTCAGTCTGCAAGTCCAGAGAAAAACTTACTGACTGCCCATCCCTCTTCCCAGGATATGCCATGCCCAGAATTCCTCGGAGAGGGAGCACACTGTATCTGATATGTGTCCTGGAAGCAGCATTAAAGAGTTAATGCTATTAACACAATAATTACCATCATTTAGTGATCCTGCTCATGGTATAAATAGAGTGTGCAGTTTTGATCCTCTACCTACACGAAAGACATTGATAGATTGATGTTGCCAGGACTTGATGACCTGAGTTATAGGGCAAGTGTGAATAGATTAGGACTTTATTCCCTAGAGTGAAGGTGAATGAGGGGAGGCATACAAAATTACGTGGGGTATAGATAGGGGGAAATGCAAGCAGGTTTTTTCCACTGAGGTTATGTGAGTCTAGAACTAGAGGTCATGGGTTGAGGGTGAAAGGTAAAATATTTAGGGGGAACCTGAGGTGTATCTTTATTTAGAGGGTGCTGAGGGTGTGGAATAAGCAGTCAAAGGAACTGGTGAATTTGGGTTCAATTTCATCATTTAAGTGAAATTTGGATAGGTATCTGGATGGGAGGGGTGTGGAAGGCCATGGTCTGGGTGCAGGTCGATGGGACAGGGCAAACTAATAGTTTGGCATAGACGAGATGGTCCTCAGGGCCTGCTTCTGTGCTGTCATGCTCTATGACTTTATGACATTGTGCCATTATCGGTGAACATCACCACTTCGGGTGACAGATGGTTCCAGGTGAGACAGCTGAGGATGTGGGATGTCTGGGCCCAGGACACTGGCAACTCCTATAGTGATGTCCATAAGACCATAAGACAAAGGAGCAGAAGTCGGCCATTCGGCCCATCAAGTCTGCTCTGCCGTTTTATCATGAGCTGATCCATTCTCCCATTTAGTCCCACTCCCCCGCCTTCTCAGCATAACCTTCGATGCCCTGGCTACTCAGATACCTATCAATCTCTGCCTTAAATACACCCAATGACTTGGCCTCCACTGCCGCCCGTGGCAACAAATTCCACAGATTCACCACCCTCTGGCTAAAAAAATTTCTTCGCATCTCTGTTCCGAATGTATGCCCTTCAATCCTTAAGTCATGCCCTCTCATACTAGACTCCCCCACCATGGGAAACAACTTTGCCACATCCACTCTGTCCATGCCTTTCAACATTCGAAATGTTTCTATGAGGTTCCCCCTCGTTCTTCTAAACTCCAAGGAGTACAGTTCAAGAGCGGTCAAATGTTCCTCATATGTTAACCCCCTCATTCCTGGAATCATTCTAGTGAATCTTCTCTGATCCCTCTCCAACGTCAGCACATCCTTTCTTAAATAAGGAGCCCAAAACAGCACACAGTACTCCAAGTGAGGTCTTACCAGGGCCTTGTCCTGGCACTTCCAACACCCACATCGTCCTGCATTGTGTTTGGCATCAACCTTTGAGTGGTTTCCTGGCAAAGTCCAAACTGGGCACTGGACAGTAGGTTATCGTGGGACAGTTCCATCATTTCACCACCCCAATTAGGTTAGTGAAGAGTAGGCATGGACGTGTCCTGCATTCTCTTCACCAGACTTATTCAGTAGTAATAAGCAGGAACAGACACATCCTTCATCCATTTCGCCATACTGATTAGGCAGAGGTGAGCAGGACACATTATTGAATCAGAATCAGAATCAGGTTTATTATCACCGGCATGTGACGTGAAATTTGTTAAACTTAGCAGCAGCAGTTCAATGCAATACATGATAATATAGAAAAAAAAAGTAAATCAATTACAGCAAGTATATATATGTATATCAAATACTTAAAAATAGATTAAAAATAGCGCAAAACAGAAATAATATATATTTCTTTAAAGTGAGGTAGTGTTCATGGGTTCAACGTCCATTTAAGAATCGGATGGCAGAGGGGAAGAAGCTGTTCCTGAATCGCTGAGTGTGTGCCTTCAGGCTTCTGTACCTCCTCCCTGATGGTAACAGTGGAAAGAGGGCATGTCCTGGGTGATGATGATCCTTAATAATGGACGTCATCTTTTCTGAGGCACCGCTCCTTGAAGATGTCTTGGATATTAGGGAGGCTCGTACCAGAGATGGAGCTGATTAATTTTAGAACTTTTTGTAGCTTATTTCAGTCTTGTGCAGTAGCCCCCCAACCCCCAATCCAGACAGTGATTCAGCCTGTCAGAATGCTCTTCATGGTACATCTGTAGAAGTTTTCAAGTGTTTTTGGCAAAAAACCAAATCTCTTCTAACTCCTAATGAAATACAGTATAACTGCAGTCTTGATTTCTTCATAGCTGCACCGATATGTTGGGACCAGGTTAGATCCTCAGAGATCTTGACACCCAGGAGCTTGAAATCGCTCACTCTCTCTACTTCTGATCCCTCTATCAGGATTGGTTTGTGTTCCCTCATCTTACCCTTTCCAAAGTCCACAATCAGCTCTTTGGTCCTACTAACATTGAGTGTAAGGTTGTTGCTGCGACACCACTCAACTAGCTGGTATATCTCACTCCTGTTTGCCCTCTCATCTCCATCTGAACTTCTACCAACAATGGTTGCATCATCAGCACCTTTATAGATGCCAAGTCACACAGTCATGTGTATACAGAGAGTAGAGCGGTGGGCTAAGCACACACCCCTGAGGTGTGCCAGTGTTGATTGTCAGTGAGGAGGAGATATTCTCACCAATCTGCACAGGTTGTGGTCTTCCAGTTAGGAAGCTAAGGATCCAGTTGCGGAGAGAGGTACAGAGGCCCAGGTTCTGTAACTTATCGATCGGGACTATGGGAATGATGGTGTTAAGTGCTGAGCTATAGTTAACGAACAACACCCTGACATCCTGACATAGGTCCCAGTGTCTCTCCTGTTGTCCAATCCCACGACCTTTGTTCTGGGTTGTGCACTGATATTAGAAGGGTCATATCAAGTATCTAAACACAAATTGAGGAATCATAAAATATTTCCCACACAGAAGAAGGCTGTTCAGCCCATCGTGTCTGTGCTGATGAGGAAGAGCTTCCTAGCCCTAACCCACCTGCCCAGACTGGGTCCGTAACTTTGCAGGTCAGAGCTCTTCAAATCCCAGCCCCAGCACTAATTGACCGTTACCCTCTGCCTGTCAGGCACGTGGGAGAAAGCACGTGTTCCCCTTCTCTCAATGACTTTAAGACTGTAGCCTTTCTGCCCAGATTGACGGGTCCTTGCTCTCCACTCCTGCCTTCTGCGCTGGTCCGGCCGTTAGGAGGAAGCCAGGATGGACATCCCTCTGGGCCAAGGCTCTAGTGTTCCCTCATCTTTGACCACCAACTCATTGTTTAATTCCCCAGCACCATTTACTCCAGAGCAGATAAGAATGTTACAAGAATGGAGTTTCTTATGGTGTTTGTAATGAGTTTGAACCCTGATTGTATTATCCGATTTTAAGACATACATCATATTGTCAGTAATCAATTAAAACTACTCAAAAAACATTGCACTAAAATTCAATTAGCCCATTAAATATTTAAATTATATAAATTACTTTTCTCGTATTCGGCAGTTTGAAATCCTGTGATTTCTAGCTAAGGAGAAGGGAATATGTTATTCTGGTAAGGCAGCGCATGTCTGTTGCCTGGAGTTGTGCCCTGGGAAGAACTGTTGTTGTAGGGAGGTAGGGTGCGAGGTGTCTGTCACTGAATATTGGATAATCTAATCACATTCAGGCAAAAACAATTTGATTTTGAATCATAAAAATTGCATTTTTGTTACGCAAGAACAGCTCACATAATCGGCTCTCATTCTCAAACTGTCACTTCACATCCACGAAAAAACATTTTAGCAATTTTAAAAGTTAGTCTGTATTGGTGCTATCTATCATCATAGCCTCTAACACAATAAATAATGGGATATCTGCACACCGATTCAAACCAGTGTGTCAAGCGTGATAGATGAGTCCTTTTACAATACCTACTTAGTACATTATTACACTAAATATTGTGATGAATTGGCTGAAATTTACAGGAGGCCATATTTCATAACACCAAGAAACCAGCAGACAGAGGAGCAGAATTAGGCCATTCGGTCCATTGAGTCTGCTCCTCCATTCTATTATGTTTAATGTATTATCCATCTCAAACCCATTCTCCTGCCTTCTCATTGTAATCTTTGTCATCCTTACTAATCAAGAACCTATCAACCCCTGCTTTAAATATATCCAATGACTTGGCCTCCACAGCTGTCTGTGGCAATGAATTCCACTGATTCACCACTGTCAGGCTGAACAAATTCATCCTCGTCTCTGTTCTAAAGGGACATACTTCTATTCTGAGGCTGTGCCTTCTGGTCCTAGACTCTCCCACTATAGGAAACATCCTCTCCACGTCCACTCTATCTAGGCCTTTCAATATTCGATAGATTTCAATGAGATCGCCTCTCATTCTTCTAAACTCCAGAAAGTACAAGCCCAGAACTCCACATGCATTAACCCTTTTATTCCAGGAATCCTTCTTGTTAACCTCCTCTGGACCCTCTCCAATGTCTCTTCTTTCTTTTTGATTTTAAGTATACTAGCCATCCTTGTTTAACAGTTGAGTTACTAGATAGTCAAGCTCCAGACTCGACATCCAGGCACCACTATCTACTTTTCTACAATTGTTGGAATATTCCAGCTCCAACAAGGTCCTCCTGTCAACGAGTGAGTGACTGATATCGGCTGTCCAATGCAGGCAGACAGACCAGTGGAAGCAATGACTGGCCAGTTTGCGCACACCTTGACCATGACCACTGGAGCAGTGAATATGGCAATGCAGGATGGCAAAGAAGAGATAAGAGGATGTTGCCAGGCTTCAAGGTCCTGAGTTACAGGCAGAGTTTGGACATTACTCCTTGGAATGTAGGGGTGACCTTATAAAGGTGTATACAATCATGAGGGGCTTAGATAGGGAAACTTTTTCCCTTGGAAAGGGAACCAAAAACTTAGAGGGCATAGGTTTAAGGTGAGAAGGAAAGCTTTAATAAAGATCTGAGGGGCAACTTTTCACATAGAGGGTGTGCGTATTTGGAACAAGGCTTCTCCAAGGATTGTCACCTTGTCATGGTGGAAAAAACTTGAGAGTTCCTGAGATCCCGAGAGTTATGCTGCCTGGGTTTTAGCCATCTGAAACCTTGCTCCTGGTAAGGCGGTCAGGTTAAGGGGGAAGTTCTAGACAAGTGTGATCTAATTAAGACCTCGAGGAAGGAGATGACAGAAGATGATGATGCATCACAACCGCAGTGAAGCCCAAGGAAGGCTGCAGCAGTGAAGGGTCCCCAGTCACCTTGAGCTCCATGCCACTGCATCTGTCAGGGACTCTGTGGTGGCTGCCTGTGCATCAGCCTCCCCATGTTGAACGAAGTCACGCACAGCTATTCTCTGTTAAGGGAATCAACTCTCCAATAGACAACCCCTTAGGAGAACATCACACTCAACTCGAGTGATCTCATTGACACCAGGCTGCAAGAGGAAGGGGTTGAGGCAGGTGCAATAACAACATTTAAAAGTTTCTGGGACAGATACATGGATTGGAAAGGTTTAGAGGAATACGGGCCAAACTGGGGCAAGTGGGACTCGCTTTGGGCATCTTGGTCGGCATGGGGCAGTTGGGTCGAAGGGCCTGTCTCCTAGCTGTGTGACTCTGTGAATCAAATAAGCATTAGAAACATACACTGACCAATAGAAGCATTGACTGACCATATTGTGCAGGTCTCAGTCCAAAATGTTGACTATTTAATCCCCCCCCATAGATGCTGCCTGACCTGCTGCGTTCCTCCGTAGCTTTGTGTGAGTGGTTCTTGGCTTATCAATGAATTGGAAAGCTTGGAGCTTGTCTGGCTGATCTGAGGAATGTCCATTCTGGTTATGGTTAGCTCCAGGGCAGGGGAGAAGGCACATTCAGAGCCTCCTGAACATCTTTACCCATTGAGACAGTAAGGATGAGTCCTCACTGAACACAAGCAAACTGAGGGGCCAAATGGTCTCCTGCTTTTCCTGCTTCTACTTGTGTTTTCTGTCAGTTCCCTTTGCTTCGGTCTCTCTGCCTCTGAATGTCTGTCTCACTGACATTCCTCTCTCCCTCGGTACACCACCCCTGCTTCTGACCCCCATTCACCTATCCCACGCATTCTCCTTCCTCTCTACTTCTGCCTCAGTATCTCGGACTTCTTGTCCTCCTCTCGCGCACTCACATCTTCTCTCTCTCTCTCTTTCAGCCCCACACTCACTTATTTCCTCTCTGTCTCAGTTTCTTTTCTCCTTCAAGACGGCTACTGAATTAACTCTGCGCCTCTCACTTTCAGTTGCACTAAATCACTCTCTCTATTGTTCTCTCGTCTTAATCCCCCTGTCTCATTCAGTTTCTCTCTCTCTGCCCTTCTCCTCCTCCCCAGCTTTCTCTCCTATCTCATTCTCTCCGAGTTCTGTTATCCCAGCTCTGCCGACTCTCTGTCTCTGTTTCACTCTCTCTCACTCTATCATGCTGTCTCACTCTCTCCCTATTTGTCAGCCCATCATCCCACTCTCTGCCCCTCTCTTCCCATCCTGCTACCTCATTCTGTCAATCCCTCTCTCCCTCACTCTCACTCTCTCCTTCCAGCTGCCTCAGTGCCCTGATGAAAGATCACAGCCCGAAAATTCCTCTCCGTAGGTTCTGTGTGAGCTGCTGAATTTTGTGTGTGTGACTTTGAATTTCCTGCATCTGCGGAACCTTTTGTATTTACCGTGGTGTCTCATCTTTTTTCTCCTAGTCACAACTGTTTTTCAGAAATGGGCTGAGGTCGCCATCTGCTGGTTTCTACTGGATCTGCAGAGCATTCCTGAGCGTCTCCTGCCAGAATAAACACCCACTGTCAGCTGCAACAAATGCTCCAGTAACTATCAGATCTGTTCTGTTCACAATCAGATCTTTTCTTACCCTGGAAGACAAAAATTACTGGGCAGTGCTCTCTCTCTCTCTCTCTCTCTCTCTCTCTCTCTCTCTCTCTCTCCTCTCTCCTCTCTCTCTCTCTCCCTCTCTCCCTCTCTCCCTCTCTCCCTCTCTCCCTCTCTCCCTCTCCCTCTCTCCCTCTCTCCCTCTCTCTCTCTCTCTCTCTCTCTCTCTCTCCTCTCTCTCTCTCTCTCTCTCTCTCTCTCTCTCTCTCTCTCTCTCTCTCTCTCTCTCTCTCTCTCTCTCTCCTCAGAGAATCTGTCCAGGACTCAGCATATTGATGCAATTATCAAGAAGCCACACCAATGCTGATATTGGAGTTTGAGGAGACTTGGTATGTCGCCAAAGACTCTAGGAAATTTCTATAGATGCACTCTGATAGGTTGCATCACTGTCTCGTTGGAGGCTCCATTGCACAGGGTTGTCAGAGGATGAGTGTGTCGTAGACTCTGCCAGTTCCAACACAGGCACAAGCTTCTCCCACCATCGAAAACATCGATAGAAGTGGTGGTGCCCCAAAGATCTATCATTAAGGATCCTTACTAACCAGGTCATGCCCTCTTCTGATTACTACCATCAGAGAGGAGGTACAAGAGGCTAAAGAAACACTCTCAATGATTCAGGGGCAGCTTCTTCCCCTCCACCATCAGATTCCTGAATTATCCATGAACTCATGCACCCAACATGATTACCCCTCTTTCACACCATTTATTTATTTATTTGTTTGTTTGTTTGTTGTAACTTACTATAATTTTATATATGTATTACTTTGTACTGCTGCCACAAAACAAGTGTTATGACGTATATTAGTGATAATAAACCTGATTCTGCTTCTCATTGCTCTCTCTGTCTTTCTTACCTCTTCTCCTTTCACCTTCACTCACTTTCCTTCCTCCACTCTACCGTTTTTGTATCTATCTCTCTCTCTACACAACACACACACACACAAACACAGTCTCTTTCTCTCCCCTGACAACACAGGAACCTGCAGATACTGGAACCTGGAGCAGGTCCAACATCCTGGATGAAAGGATGGTGGGTCTTGACCTGAAATGCTGACTGTCTATTTCCCTCTATAGATACTGCCTTACCAGCTGAGTTCCTCCAGCAGCCATTTTTGCCCTTTCTCTTGCTTCCTTTTACTCTCTCCCTTCTCTATCATGACACGTCTCTCTACCTCCCCACACTCTCTCATCTTCTCTCTCTCTCCTGTTCCTTCTGTACACTCTGGTTAAGATTTTTACTGCTCTGCTGTGAGTATTTCATTTTAGTAGTTCTGTATGAGCAGTCTGTTTAACTTTTAGCCTGCTTGGGTTTGAGCTGAAGGTAATGGGCTATGTTGTTCAACTTAGGAATGTTGTGTCGGCCAGTCAGGGTGGCTGAATTGGGAGAGGGTTCTAGAGAACGCTAGGCGGAGTGGTTTTTGTGATGGACACTGGAGTGGGTCGAGGTCTGTTTGGCAGGAGCCAGGAGAAAACGGGGGGAAGGTGGCTGAGGATGCCACCCGTGTTACACAAGGTGCTTGGTGCAGATGAATGGCTTCAAGGAGGAAGGACCAAACTCCTACGGGGGAGCCCATTTGTTCGAGGTGTGTGCTTTCACGCAGACTGTGAGTCCAGCATGTGAGTTAAAGACAACTTCAAGATGAGCTCCAACTTGTGTGCACATATGGGACTGGGTTAACTCTAATGGGCCCCATTTAATTTTTTTCCTTCTCTTTTTTCCTACTAGCTGTTCGGTAAAGCTGAAATTTGTAAATATATTTTCTTTATAATTGTATGCAATGTATGGTCTGTTATTTCTTGCTTGTGGGGAATTGCGTGGGGCCAATAGTTACACAGTATTCACACAGGGGTTTGGGTGGACAAGACAACCCAACCGTCAGGGTTTGGTGGGACCCAAGTCATATCTACCCTAGACGTACAGAGTCTGAGAAGGGTGGTCCTGACGAAGGGTCTCGGCCCGAAATGTCGACAGCGCTTCTCCCTATCGATGCTGCTGGCCTGCTGTGTTCTACCAGCATTTTGTGCGTGTTGTAGGGTCTGAGAAGGGTGGTTTTCTCACCGCTGAGTCCGGTGGCTGTTAGCGAGCGGCCAGCAAGCCGCAACTCAAGAGTTGCCCAGTAAAAAAGGGTTTCACTTCTTTCTAAACACACTCCTTCTAACTTGACATCTATTTTTTCTCTCTTCCTCTCTCTTTCTCTCTCTTTTTTTCTTCTGGGTGGGAGTTGGTTGGTGGGAACGGTTCCAAGCACTTGGCTGAATCTGAAAATGGCAAAAGCCGGTCAGTGAGGAATGAATCTGAAGTTCCGACTGGGGCAGAATTTCCTCATTGAGGTGGACTTTGCCTGTTAATGTTGGTCCTATCTCATCAGTGGGTTTGGAACCTGCACTCCACAGAACCATCATACATCAGGCAAACAGGCCTTTTGGCCCAACTCACACATGCTGACCAATTAGCCCATGTTAAAACTTCAGGTTCATTTTTCACGTGTGCATTGAGACATACGGTGCAATGCATTGCTTGTGTTAACAACCAACCCAGCCCACGGATGTGCTGGGGGCAGCCCGCTAGTGTTGTCACAATTCCAACGTCCGCAGAGCATGCCCACGATGCTTGGCAGAATATCACAAACAGCAACAACAGCAAAGCAAGCCCCTTCCCTCAACCCCACTCACAGTCTTTCAACCGCAGTACCGGCTGCCTCCGGGCCTCCGGTAGATTCCTGGACTCAGACATTTGACTTCTTGTTGCCCCAGTGGACCTGTGGACTTGCAGACCCAGGGCTTCAGCCATTGGGCCTTGATTTGCCAACTTCCCTTTGACCAGGTTTTTGGCCTTTGGGCCTTGATCTTCAGTATTGACCCAGGACTTGCCAATTCTTGTCCATGTGCTTGTCCAAGTGACAAGTGTTATTGTGGCTGGTTATTGCCACTACTCTTCTACCTGTTTTACTTCCAGTCACACCTTGTTACTGGCCACAGACTGAATTTGAAGTAATTAATCCAGTGGGTGTGTTGGCTCCTGAAACTATTTTTAGGTAACTTTCCCCCTTCCTGATTATGTTGTAAAGTGTGAAATGTAGAACCAGCTCATCAACTTCCCGTCTGAGTTCCTCGAGCAGCCAACATTTGTTACAGATGTGGTCACCAGAGACCACAATGGGGTTCACCAGCTCCTACGTCATTCAATTACAACACGTCACTTGATTCTGCATCCCTGCTTTAATGAGTTACAATTTTGTGTCTTTTTAGTCAACTTCTTTCTTTTCTTTTTCAATCTTTTTATTAGTATTAATAATATTATGAACAAAATACAATTGATATATTAATAAAGGGATTACAAACATACAAATTCCCATTACACATGAAAGAATACATACATTGACTAACTCAACTTCTATATTAACTAATATTCTATATTAACTTGACTAAGTCAACTTCTATATTAAAAAAAAGCATTACTTGTTCTTACCTGCTTCTCACTCATGCCTGTTTGCTGAAGCCTCTTGAGCCAAAGGCTCATATCTGATTTGCCCACACACATAACAACCACTCCAAAATGGCATCTCAGATCTTGGCCTCTGACTCTTCTTGCCAAACCCTATTGAGTCAAAGCCTCAGTTCTCCACTCTAACTTTGTCCCACTCCCACAATGGTTACTCCACTTAAACTTCAGTACTTTTTATTAGCTCAGGTGAAAGTCACGTGGAATGAGACTTGCTCTTTTCAATGGTTCCTGCTCTTGTACAGTTTTTACTCTTTGTAGCACTCTTCCACCATATTGGTATTGTGGATTGCTGGGACATGCATGGACAGATGTGTCAGGCTCCTTGTTCCAGCATGAACTAAAACTCAGACTTCATACTGTTTGAAGTTCCTCTGTTTTACTCCCATTTTTCAGATCGCTACTGACGATGAGGCCACCCAGCGGAAAGGGTTTGCAATGGAAATTTTAACTTGTAGGATGGCAGCTGAATCAAAACTTGCACTCAATCCTCTCCACAGGTACTGGTGAATTGCTACAGATTTCATTGAGGTGATTGTCATGGTAAGGGACCATTTCAGATTGCCAATAAGGTGTTGCAGCTGCAAAGTGGTTACGTTATTGGAACTTTATTTCTCCTATGCCACTGCGTTTAGTGCATTCAGGTGGCGAATGGTGTCAAAGATGCCAGCTCGTTTATTGATTATAATTAATTATTCCAAGGTTCTCACTCTTCTCTGCTTTCTTAGAATTTGCAAATGTGCTGAAGGAGATCCAAAATGTTTCTGAGGACCCTTGTCATGTTGTCATCTCACTTTGCTCACTTACCAGTGCTTTGCACTAATTTTTTATTTACCAAAGCAACACAGTAACCAGCCCTTCTGGCCGATTGAGCCCACCGTGCCCAACTATTCACATGAACAATTAACCCACTAACCTGTATGTCTTCTGAAGAAACTGGAACACCCGGAAGAGACTCGGGTGGTCATGGGGAGAATGTAAAAACTCCTTAAAGACAGTGGCGGGAATTGAACCTGGGTCTCGGGTCCTGTAGCAGTGTTATGTTAATCACTGAACTACCCTGCCACCCCTAAGTAGCTTTGTCCAGACCAAGATTCTCAGCAAAATTGAGTTGGGCAGTTGAAATTCTTAAACCTATCAAAGGTGTGAAACAGCAGTTCATCCAAAAGTCCTTCCAAATAAACAACCTGTTGAAATTAAACCTCACAGATTTTAAAGCACCGAACTTGTTCCATTCCTTCAAGTTATTTCCTGGTGGCAACCCATCCTAAGTTGGGATGTGCTGTTGAGTAATATCTGTGCTTAAACACAGTGCTGAATAAATTAAATGGGCAAACTGCATATTTTAATTATGAAACAGTTGATTATAACATCCATTTTCATCTCCCAAAGTCTGTAGTCTTCCCTCTCTTCACTCAGTTCTCACCGCTGCTGCTGTCTCCCATTCTCTTTTACCCCCACCATTATCTACAGTCACTGTAGATCTGCACTGCGGTTCATTCTTCTCAAACAATCCCTTGTGAATGAGAATGACCTGCCTCTTTCGTTCTGTGGGCTCCAAGGTGTCTATAAGGGAACCATGTTCTGTTGTGACTAACACTGAAGGTTGGTTTGCGGGTGCAGCAGGCTATCAAGAAGGCAAATGAAATGTTGGCCTTCATTGCTAGTGGCATTGAATTTAAGAGCAGGGAGGTTATGCTGCAACTGTACAGGGTACTGGTGAGACGCACCTGGAGTACTGTGTGCAGTTCTGGTCTCTTTACTTGAGGAAGGATATACTGGCTTTGGAGGCAGTGCAGAGGAGGTTCACCAGGTTGATTCCAGAGATGAGGGGGTTAGACTATGAGGAGAGATTGAGTTGCCTGGAATTGTACTCAGTAGAATTCAGAAGAATGCGAGGAGATCTTATAGAAACAAATACAATTATGAAAGGGATGGATAAGATAGAGGCAGGAAAGTTGTTTCCACTGATAGGTGAGACTGGAATTAGGGGACATACCCTCAAGATTTAGGGGGTTAGATTTAGAGATGAGAAAGATTTAGGATGGAGATGAGGAGGAACTGCTTTTCCCAGAGAGTGGTGAATCTGTGGAATTCTCTGCCCAATGAAGCAGTGGAGGCTACCTCAGTGAATATATTTAAAACAAGGTTGGAAAATTTTTTGCATGGTAGGGGAATTAAGGGTTATGGGGAAAAGGCAGGTAGGTGGAGATGAGTCCATGGTCAGATCAGCCATGATCTTATTGAATGGCGGAGCAGGCTCGACGGGCCGGATGGCCGACTCCTGCTCCTATTTCTTCTGTTCTTCTGTTCTTATGAACTACACAGAGGTTGTAACTGGGAAACATAAAAGTGTTTATTAACACAGCCAACCCCCAGTGGAGAGAGAGCCCAGGAGAATTTCACTCTCCTGACATTATGTTTTATTCTACAACACAAAGATAACAAACAATTAATTACAGTTTCAATTACTATGATCACCTACTTTAACATTTGGAAATTTGGAAAATACTCAGGTAAATTTACGGAATTGCAAAATGACGATGGCAGCACTTCCCAACTAACAGACACCCCTCGAATATTCAATACTACTGTCTGCTGTGCATTTAATATTTCAGTAACATTTGAGTAACCTTGTAAATATATTGTTTGATTAAGTATTCTTATTTGTTTCAAAAATTCATTCCAGGCTATATCTATAAATACGTGGATTATTTATATTAATACACAATCACATGATATGTGTGCTTAAACACAAAAAGTTAGACTCACATTTCAGACTCCCTTGTCTTCCTTTGAATCAGTTGAATGTTTTAAAGTTATAAAACATAACATTGGCAACAAGGATAGGATAGATCAGCAGATTGAGGTGCTTGCCACATACTGTACTGGACCGCTCATGGGCACAGATTTTCTTAGTCGTGGCAGATGCAGTGGCCAGAAGTGTTCCAGCTGGCCTTCACTACAGCCTTGCACACTGTCGATGTTGTGCAAAACCTCTCCGGCAACAGCAGGTGTTCCAGAACACTTGGTGACAATGGACCACAGTTTGTGGCAGAACAGTCAGCGCTGACAACGAATCGCAACATATAAGATTATTAAGGGATTGGACAAGATAGAGGCAGGAAATATGTTCCAGATGCTGGGAGAGTCCAGTACCAGAGGGCATGGTTTGAGAATAAGG
This sequence comes from Hemitrygon akajei, assembly GCF_048418815.1. Lineage (NCBI taxonomy): Eukaryota > Metazoa > Chordata > Chondrichthyes > Myliobatiformes > Dasyatidae > Hemitrygon > Hemitrygon akajei. Next base: position 18,687,679 of record NC_133146.1, on the reverse strand, counting down.
GGTAGGTCATTTAGGACAGAGTTAAGGAAAAACTTCTTCTCCCAGAGAGTTGTGGGGGTCTGGAATGCACTGCCTCAGAAGGCAGTGGAGGCCAATTCTCTGGATGTTTTCAAGAAGGAGCTAGATAGGTATCTTATGGATAGGGGAATCAAGGGATATGGGGACAAGGCAGGAACCAGGTATTGATAGTAGATGATCAGCCATGATCTCAAAATGGTGGTGCAGGCTCAAAGGGCTGAATGGTCCTATTCTGCACCTATTGTCTATTGAATGGAATAAGACCTATTACATCTGCACCGTACCACCCAGCTACAAATGTCTTTGTGGAAAAGTTTGTCCAGGGTCTCACGAGCACACCTGGAGCAACGTCAGCAGAACACACGGCACTAACTGACCCAGAAGCTCACTGATTTCCTCCTCACTAGCTGTGCTGTTTCTGGATTGTCCCTCAACACTTGGATCTCAGGAGGAGGATGCAGGACAAACAGCTGAGACAAACTGAGGGCTCCTCAAACACGGAGGTTCGGTGTTTCACTCCAGGACAAGCAGTCCTGGTGAGGGACTACAGAGGTGATCAAAAGTGGGTACTTGGAAAGATTAAGGTCGGAACTGGACCGCTCTCTTACACAGTGAAGATTGCACCTGATATCATCCGGAAGCGACACATCAATCAGTTGAGGAGAGCAGAGTCAGTTGTTAGAAAAGAAAGTTGGTGACTGCTATCAGAAGCACTTCCTGCAGTCTCTGAGTCAACTCCTACAACCATCACAGAGGGGCCCCAAAACCTGAGATTGTTTCAAAGCCACGTCTCACTTACCAAGCAGAGTGAGCCCCCCTACCCTGTCAGGAAAGACTTTAGCCCACAAGAGTAAGAAATCCTCCACAGTGATTCAACCTTTAGACTTGAATGGGTCAGTTTAAAATTTACTACGCTGTGCATGTCTGTATATAGTCATTGCATTATATAATATACAGTGTATATCGCTGAGATACATTCTCTATTGAGTTTCAGTTTATAGTTAAGCAGGGAGGAGTACTGTGTATTGAATATTTCAGTGACATTTGAGTAATCTTGTAAATATAGTTTTGTTTAAGCATTCTCGCTCATTTCAATAATTCATTACGTGTTCCTGCTGCTGCCTGTAAGGAGTCTGTATGTGACCTCGTGGATTTTCTCCGAGTGCTCTGGTTTCCTCCCACGGTCCACAGAGGTACCAGTTGGTAGGTCAGTCGGTCAGTGTAAATTGTCCGATGATTAGGCTAGGAGTAAATTAGGGGATTGTTGGGCAGCACGGCTTGAAGGGCTGGAAGGGTCTAGTATGCGCACTGACAAAAAATAAAAAATAAATATGTATAAATCCATGAACTGCATATGTCAACACGCCACCGTGTAATATGTGTGCGCTTTGCTTAAAGTAAACACGAAGTTAGACCTGCATTCTTGACTCTCATGTCCTCCTTTGAATTAATGTTTTGAAGTTATAAAATATAACAGTGTGTGGTTGAGACAGACAAAATAAACCCTCTTTGTTGCAACGCTGAAGGATAGCTCTGTGAATATACAACTAACCAGAAGGTTAAGTGACAAAACACTTCTGTCCTGAACTGTGTGCTAAGTGGCAGGAATACACCTTTGGCAATGAGCTAATAGCAGGAACAGGTCCTGCCCCATGCAGTTTCAGTGGGACAGAGTCAGAGTGTCCCACAACCAAGGACTAGTTTCACTAGCCACAAATTTTTCAGTTGGAAGTTAAATTGTCCACAAGTTTTATTTCCTGGAGACTGATCTCATTTTAGTTAATCCATAATTATGTTACTCATGTCATTGCTGCAGAATGTTCCCTAACATAGGGTTCCACAAATGGATCAGGAGGTGCCTCAGTGGTCAGTGTTGTTCCTGCTGGTCCTTGTGCATGTTCCCAGTTCTCTGGAGCCTTTCCTAATGCTCCTCCTATGAGAGGTCCTGGGCCAGGAGATGTTACACGTTCAAGGTGTCTTCAGCACGTTTGACTTTCTCCCCGACCCATGTCTCATAACAAAGCACAGAATGGTGCCTACTTCTGGAATTGGGTGTTGATGGGTGAGTGCTGCAAGTGGGGTCTTAATATAGGGGCCGTTGGCCTGGGAGAGCACACCTCAGCTCACTCCTTCCAAATAGGGTTGGTTTTTCAGAGATGTTAATATTGTCCTACATCGGCAGAACTTCTTGTGCTTTTGATATTGTCCTGGTGTTCTGAGATGCCGCAGTCGATAACTGGGATCTCAGCAGCACGTATCAAACTCACTGTACACATTGAGATTCGGAGCACGCCAGACTGAAGATGTGATTTATTCGATACTTGTACGTCAACACCTTGCAAAGCATCATCTGCATTAGTCTGCAGTCTGAGAATGTGCTGGGGACAACCTGCAAGTGTTGCCACACTTCTGAGCCAACACATAATATGCACACAATGTTCAGCAGAACAATATGTAGCCAGCCTTTGAGACTGAAACTAAAGAAAAACAAAACCCTTCTTGCCACCCTCCCAACAGGCTGGGATTCCCTGATTTCTACACATGTCGACCTTCGGCCGCCAACTTCAGGGCAGGCCTTTGACCTCCAGATCTCGTTCCCTGGCTCACTGACCTTGGACCCCTGACATCCAGCCCTGCTGTCCTGGAATTTTCCAACCTCTGGGACAACTAGCCCTTGACTTCAGGGATTGCAGGTATTTGTCCTCAGTGCCTGCTGATTCACTAGAATCCAACATCTGGGCCTGCTGACTGACATGGTCCACCAGGGCAATATGACCTTGGCAGATCTACTGATGTTTTCAGATTTATGATCTACTGTTCTTGCTTCTCCACACTCTGTAACTTCCTCAAAAATGCCTTGAACCTCCACTGCTTTTTTTTGTGTGGTAGAGAATCCACCAGTTGTTCCCCACCATTGGGAACACCCTCCCTGCAACTAATCTGTCTAGTTCTGTTGGGCTTTGTCATCCCGTCTTATTTTCCTAAACAACATTGACTATCGGCCCACCCAATTACTTCCGGGAGTTAGTTTCATAAATGTTCACATTGCCTCCATGGAGATGCTGTCCTGAAAATTCTTCAGACTTGTTCATCTTGCTGCATCAGTGTCTAAAGTTAAAGGTCAGATAGGGTCAGCTCGTACCAGCAAGTAAGATGAAGTAAAAGAGCCTGTCCTCTGCTCTCTCTTTACAGTGCAAGCCAGACTACTACCCTGGTTAGATAAGGGGACCTTTTGATAAGAGATACTGCTTAAGTGAGAAGTCAGTTCAATAGACAAAGAATGTACAGAAGTATGGAGTCAAATATACTGCATTATTAAAGTTACAGACAAATTGATTGTACAGACTTAGAAACAAATGTAAAGAAAGCCAAAATTGCAAAACTAACACGGCAATTTAGACCCTAACCAATAATGTCAAGACCATCTTGTAATGAGAACAGTTCACACATCTGGAGGTGATTGCACCAAGGCCCTGTCCAGCTGCAGCAGGGTATCCCAAGCTCCTGTACTCAATCCTTCTGAGAATATAGACCAATGTATCACTTGCCTTATGTGATTGCACCACTAGTGGGTCAGTGTCAGCAGATGTACTTGGGTCCTCTGTGTAACTCATCTTGCATAAGAAACAGGAGATGGCTATCTGACCATCCAACCTGCTCCACCATGCAACATGATTATGGCTGATCTGGCTGTGGACTCAGCTCCACTTACCTGTCTTTCCTCCATAACCCTAATTCCTTATTATGTCAAAATCTAACTGTGGCTTAAATATATCTAATGAGGTAACCTTTTACTGCTTCCCTGGGCAGAGAATTCCATAAATTTACCACTCTCTGGGAAAAGCAGTTCCTCCTCATCTCTGTCCTAAATCTACTCCCCCTGAATCTTGAGGCTACATCCCCTAGTTCTTGTCTCACCTACCAGTGGAAACAACTTTCCTGTCTCTATCTTATCTATCCCTTTCATAATTTTGTTTCTACAAGACCCCTCTCATTCCTCTGAATTCTACTGAATATAATTCCAGGTGACCCAATCTTTCCTTGTAGGCTAACTCCCTCATCTCTGGAATAAACCTGGCAAAACTCTCTGCACCACCTCCAAAGCTAGTATACCTTTCCTCAAGTAAGGAGACCAGTATTCCAGGTGTGGTCACATCGGTACCTCATACAGTTGCAACATTATCTTCCTGCTCTTAAATTCATAGCCTTTGGCAATGAAGGTCAACACCTCATTTGCCTTCTTCATAACCTTTCGCGATTCACATCCAAGTCCCTCTGCACAACAGCATGCTGCAATCTCTCATCATTTGAATTATAATCTGATCTTCTATTTTCCCTTCCAAAATGGATGACCCTTGACCATTCACTTAACCTATCTATATCTCTTTCTGAATCCATGCGCCTTCTGCCTGATTTAACTACTACTATCCAGATGTTCCTCGAATTCTTCTTCTTGATAGCTTCAAGCATTTCCTGACAACAGTTGTTAGGCAACTGGCCTATAGTTAGCTGCCTTAATATTAATATTAGTTCTCCCTTATCTTGCAGGGGAACTATGTTTACATTATCAATCCTTTTTCTGCTTAATTTAAACATTTACTATGATTATAGTTTGCTCTAGTTTACTTTAATAATCTACCTTTGTTGCTTCTCCAGTGGTTCATTGTTGCTTTTTAAAGTTTTCCAAATCTTCCTTTTTCCCTCTACTGGTGACATTACATGCACAAGCTTTTAGTTTGATGCTTTCCTTGATGTCCTTAGTTACCCAAGGCTGGCTCTCCCAACCCTTATTGTGCTTGCTTTTAACTAGAACATACTTTTGTTGAGCACTGTGAAAAATCTCTTTGAAATTATTCAAGTGTTCCTCATCTGTTCTTCCATATAGCCTGTGTTAGACCATAAGACCATAAGTATAGAAGCAAAATTAGTCCACTCAGCCCATTAGGCTCTGCAATCCATCATGGCTGTTTTATTATCCCTCTCAACCCCATTCCCCCTGCCTTCTCTGCTTAACCTTTGACGTCCAGACTAACCAAAAACCTATCAACCCCCACATCAAATATACTCAATGACTTGGCCTCCACAGGCACTCACAGCAATGAGTTCCACAGATTCACCACCATCGGACTAAAGAAATACCTACTCATCTCTGTTTTAAATGAACGTCCCTCTACTCTGAGGCTGTACCCTCTGGTCCTAGACCCACTCATCCTCTCCACATCCACTCTGTCTAGGCCTTTCGATATTTGATCAGTTCAATGAGATCCCCCTCATTCTTCTAAACTCCAGTGGTACAGGCCCAGGGCCATCAAACACACCTCATACATTAACCCTTTCATTCCAGGAATCATTTTTGTGAATCTTCTCTGAACCCTCTCCAATGCCAGCACATCTTTTATTAGATAAGGGGCTCAGAATTGCTCACAATACTCCAAATGTGGTCTGACCAATGCCTTGAAAATCCTCAGCATCACATCCTTGCTCTTATATTCCAGTCCTCTCCAAATTAATGCTAACATTGCATTTGCCTTCCAAGCCACTGACTCAAACTGCAAGTTAATCTTTAGGGTATGCTGCACAAGGACACCCAATTCCCTCAACCAAAGTGCATGAATGTATACTTCCCAACACTCTATTCCACCTGCCACTTCTTTGCCTATTCACCCAAACTGTCCAAGGCCTTCCTGCTGACTCCCTGCTTCTTCAACATTACCCGACCCTCCACCTATCTTTGTATCATCTGCAAACTTGGTCACAAAGCCATCAACTCTGTCATCCAAATCACTGACATATAATGTGGAACGAAGCAGTCCCAATACTGACCCCTGCTGAACACAACTAGTCACCGGCAGCCAACAAGAACAGGCCTCCTTTATTCCGACTCTTTGCCTCCTGCCAGTCAGCCAATCTTATATCCATGATAATATCTTTCCTGTAATACCATGGACTCTTGTTAGCAGCCTTATGTCCAGTACCTTGTCAAAGACCTTCTGAAAATCTACAGCATGCGCTAGATAGATAGATAGATAGATAGATAGATAGATAGATAGATAGATACTTTATTCATCCCCATGGGGAAATTCAACTTTTTTTCCAATGTCCCATACACTTGTTGTAGCAAAACTAATTACATACAATACCTAACTCAGTAAAAAATATGATATGCATCTAAATCACTATCTCTCCTTTCTCTATCCTGCTTGTTAGTTCCTCAAAGAATTCCAACAGATTTGTCAGGTAAGATTTCCTTTTAAGGTAACTATGCTGACTTTGGTCCATTTTATCACGTGCCTCCAAGTACCCCGAAACCACATCCTTAAAAATGGACTCCAACATCTTCCCAACCACTGAAGTGAGGCTAACTGGCCTATACTTTCCTTTCTTCTGCCTCCTTCCCTTCTTAAAAAGTGGAGTGACATTTGCAAATTTTCAGTCCTTCAGAACTATTGCAGAATATATTGATTCTTGAATGATCATTACTAGTGCCTCCACAATCTCTTCAGCCACCTCTTTCAAAACCCTGGGGTGTAGGCCATCTGGTCCAGGGGACTTATCTACCTTCAGACCCTTCAGCTTCTCAAGCACCTTCTCCTTAGTAATAACAACTATGCTCATCTCTGCCCCACTGATGCTCTCGAATTTCTGGCAGTCTGCTAGTGTCTTCCCAGGTGAAGACTGACACAAGATACTAATACGTTTCCAGTCTATGGTAGAAAGCTCCTCCCTCACCACATTGAGGCCTCCCTTATTTAGGTGTATACACTGCTTTTTGTGAATTATTGCACCATCAATTTGCGTGAGAAATTCAATCATACAGTGATCACTCTTTCCAAGATCTGTAGCTACAAAATCACTACCGTAATTTTACCTGTTTCACTGCAGAGGGCCGGCTCTGAAAAAGCATTCCCTTGTATGTTCACTAACATTCTGTTCAAAGAGGCTATTATGATTGGTTCCATTCTATGAAATCTTCCTCAAGACTGCCTTGACCAACTTGATTCGCTGAATTTATGTGCAAGTTAATGCTCCCCATTTTTACGAGCACCCGATATTTCTTGGTTTATTACCTGTGCCAGGTGTAGACTGTCAGGTCTGTACTAATCCAAGCTCTGGCACGGATAGCAATCCTGAGACTACTACTGTTGCGGTCCTACATTTTATCTCCTAATTTTCTAAATTCAGTTTGTTAGGGCTTCTTCCTGCTTTTTCTGTATCGTTGGTACCTACGTGCCACACTGGCCGTTCACCCTCCCCTTTCGGAAGACTCTGAAGCTGCTCTGAGAGCTTCTTGACCCTTGTACCAGGGATGCAACACACCAGCCGGGAGTCCCACTGGTGGCTGCAGAAGCTCTTGTCTATTCTCCTTACCATGGAGTCTCTGCTACAATAGCTCTGCTACTTTTTCCTGCCCTTCTGTGCAGCAGACTCACCCATGGTGTCATGCTCCTGGCTACTGCTGCCTCCCCCTGATAAGCATCTCCCCCAGTAGTACCCAGAGCAGTGTATCTGCTTTGGAGGGAGATGACTGCAGGTGTCCCCTGCACTACCGTCGGTACTGCCCTGCCTGTTGGTCGTCCACTCTCTCGCCTTCTCTGGAGAACCCATGTACAGCTCCAGGACCCTCTGTCAGGAACTGCAGCTGGATACCTCCTGCGTGAGTAGGCACTAGGGGCCCTTCCTGAGCTCCCACATGGTGAAGGAGGAGCCTGACACAGGTCTGAGCTGACATGCCGTTACCAAACAGCTTTGACTACCTTAGGAAATAGAAAAACCTTACCCTAGTGTTACTTGCCCTCCTCACCGATGCCCGGTATTCACCAAAGCCCCCATTTACACAACCAGCAGTACTTAAACTGTGGAGCAGCCCCTTTCAAAATAGCCACTCCAAAAACAAATATTCCCTTTGATACAACTGGGTTTCAGCTCCAATATCGCCTCATCTGATGGGCAACTTGCACATGTTAATCATTTTACCAAGTAACTATTTTGACAAGTTGGCATTTATCACCAACATCTCATCAAAGTTGGTGATGAACCTCCAAACCTTCACTGTCCCTGCAGCGAGGTGGCTGCTACAGTTGGCCACTGCTCCTGCTGATGTTTCTTGGTCATTTCTTGTTCCCCATTGGACTATAAATGTACCTCATGTTATCTGTGGAATAGGCTGAAAAGTTGAAATTACATAACAAAGACATTTTAAGAGTATTAAATGGATTCTTGACCTCACACTGCACCTTGTAACTATCTTATTATTTACCTGCACTGCACTTTCTCTGTAGCTAGTACACTTTATTCTACATTGTTGTTGTTTTACCTTGTTTTACCTTGTTCTGCCTCAATGCACTGTGTAATGATCTGATCTGTATAAACAGTGTGCAAGAAAAGCTTCTCACTGCATCTTTACAGAGAGTGTTTCCAACAGTGAGAGTGTCCAGGACCTGAGAGAACAACCTCAAAATAGAAGGACGTACCTTTAGAACCAAGTTGAGGAGGAATTTCTTTAGTCAGATCACAGTGAATCTGTTGAGTTAATTGTCACAGACGGCTATTGAGGCCGCTTCACTGGGTATGTTAAAAGTGTAGGTTGATAGGTATTTAATTAACCAGGGTGTCAAATGTTACGTGAAGAAGGCAGGAGAATGGGATTGAGAGAGAAAAGCAAATTAGCCACGATCAATGGGCTGAATGACCTAATTCTGCTCCTGTGCCTTATGGTGGAATGGTCCTACAAGTGACAATAATAAAGCAATTCTAATTCCCATGGGGAAATAAAAATCAAGAAGCTGGAATCTGGACTTTAAAGTCTTTCAATAAAATGATTATTTAAATGATTGCTAATGGCTTTATTAAAACTATTAATTGGAAATTGAATCTTGGTAGAATAATAAATCCCTAACCAGCTTTATAAACTTATCTGATCAAGGGTCCTGTCTCTTGGATCCTTTTTTTGTACTCAGGTTAGTCATTCAGTAGGTTCACAATATTGAACAATACTGGGAAAACTGGCTTATCTTGGTCTGGTCATTTTAACCGTTTGTGATTAGCCTCTCCTATGTTTAACTACTCTTCAGCAGTTCAGTAATGTCCTCATGGCATTGCTATTGTTTGCTATACTCAGCTGATGAAAAGAAATCTGGAAGATATTTTAAGTTGCCTTAAATGTTATAAAGGTTCCCTGGTGTATTTCCAAGGTTACTGGTGTTTTTAAACTTGATGCTGTTTTAGATGTAATCATTTTACCTTAAAGGGATTTATGAGATTTATTAAAACTTCAGAGTCATAAGTGTTTACACATTCTTACACAGCTCTTGAGAGATTTTCCAATTTTTACTTGCAAGATTTTCATTCAAGATAACGGATTATTTTGGACTCCAGGAATTGGCTCTGGGGACAGGTCTTTTGGTTATAACCATTTATTCCATCGCATTCTGTATACTTACTGCCCATTACGCCTGCTAATGAAGGTCCTCCATCTGTGTTCAGAGCATCCTTCATGGGGCCAATAGCTTCCTCTCCGTTTTCACTGCTGTCCGCCATGCAAGTCCTGGTTGGAGACTCAGGAATACCGCCGCACACGGATTAGGATTCTCCTTTGCTATTTCCATAACAATTTTGTTTGACTAGTCAGGGTTGTTAGCCCTGAGCTGAACCCCGAACCTGGAGGGCCGGTGGACCACTCTTAGCCTGGCCTCTACCCTTTGACCTGTTTGGTATGGGTAACCCCACCAAGAGCCAAAGCACAAAGCCCTGACTCCAGCCAACACAACTCTCCAGGTCATTGAGGCACACAAGCCTCCAAACCACAAGGTTGTGGTCCTCTTGGAAGACTGCATCCTGTATAATGACATGTATAAACGCCCGTCTGTTGCTGAACCTATTACTGTTCGCTGTTCACCATAGTTCCTCCCGCTCACACTCTGGCCCAAATACAGCTGAATACTTTGTCATGTATTGGTGCCATCGTTAGAATATTTGACTTAATCTTTATCATTTTGTTTCTTTGGCAAGTTCGGTTGCATAACGTCATTACTCACTGGGCTGCCCTTAAAGAGCAACCCTTCCTTAGCTCTCTGTATTAGCACAGGTAGATTCAATGTACTTGCATCCCAATCTACCCGCCTGCCTCCCACATCAGCCCGTCGCTTTCCGTTCAGTCCTCACATTTCTATCATCCGCGGCAGCTGCTGTTGCCATTTGATTTAACAAAACATCAGACCCTCAGTCATACTTTGTATTTGTTTTGATGACTTGACCGATTTGAGTTGATTGTTATCCTAACAACACTGCCACATTCGGGTTTCCTAAGGTTGTTAGACCCGGGGCTGGTGGTGGGGATAAGCTCCCATTAACTGTTAAATGCTCCTAATGGCGCCCGTCTCAAACAGCCTCTGACAACCCAGTCCAGCTCTTGGCTTTCACGTGTGGCTTAGCTACTAAGCCCGTCGGAACACTTACTCCTGACCAGGCGGGTGACTGGCGCTTTACAACCAGTCGTTTCGGGCAGGTGGGGCTCGGTCAGCCGTGGTTGGCAGCTCATCAAGGAGAAAGAAAACCCTGACCTCAAACCCCGGCTGCCTTGAGCTTCGGGAGTAAACCCCGAGGAGGCGACCGTAAGGCAGTCCCACTTTGAGCGTAACGCTAACTGGCAACTCCTGCGATGCCGCTGGCGCCGAACTATATCGGTCTCTGCCGTTGCCTGGACTCGTCAGATGCGTGGAGATGGGGAGCTTGCTACGTGGGCAACAGCATGCTCTCCGTGTCCAACTGCCCTGGCTTGCCAATCATGTAAATAGCTGGGTCGCAACATTCAAGGGCCACCCCGACCAAACGGAGGACGTCTCGACTATTATTCTGCCCTTGGTTTTGCTTGTGGTTTATGTACTGCACTATGGCACAGCTGGGTTTAGACCCTCGTGAGGGTTAGTTTCTCCCTGCTGATCATGTGTAATCCTGTTCAGTGCGAGAGGAATCGCAGGTTCGGACATTGGTAGTACGTGCATGGTTGAAGAGCTGGAGGATGGTGCGAATCTATGATCCGCGGGATTATCATCCACCGACACGCAGTGATGTTTTAGCGCCAGCAATCACTGCTTCACCAACAGGAAGAGCCGGCATCGAAGGATCAAAAAGCGATGTCACTTCACCGCCGCAAGTCAGTTATCCTCGCGATAACTTCCGACGCCTCCCGTTTAAAACCCAAAAGGTCAGAAGGGTCGTGAGGCCCCACTTCCTCGGTCCGTGTTCGTACTAAAAATCCAGATCAAGCGAGCTTTTTCTCTTCTGCTCTACGGGAGGTTTCTGGCCCTCCTGAACTCGCCGTAGGACACCTGCATTACGGACTGACAGGAGTACCGCTTACCCCGATGTCCACTCCAAGGAAGCGCTCAAAGTTAACACCGTTGATGTAGACGGGAGCGTGCGCATCGTACCCCCACCCTACCCCCTTCTGTAGTCAATGACCGGCTGTACTGCTGACTTTGAGAGTAACGTCCTTGTTCACCAACAAAAAATAAAAGAAGCACAAACCAGCAGCGCTTCACAAACTATTTATAGTTGCAGATTAAAATACCATTACTATTGCCTCCAAAGCACTCAATTCCCTGCGGGGTGGGCATCCTTCTGTCAAACGCCCCACTGTTCGTAGATACCCTCTCCAAGGACTACACCCGGGCACGAACGCAGCACCGGAGGAGGGGCAGGCTGGGGTGTCCCGTGGGTGGAGACACGGGGAATTCTCCACGGGGTGGAGAACTGCCTCTCTCACAGCCGGGCAGCGCCCACCGTCCGCGCAGGCGCACTCTGGCTGGAGGAGGTCGAATTCCAATCTTGCCACCACGGGGAGATAAAACCGGGAGAGCGCCCTAGCCGGGTTGGGACTTTCAAAAGTTGATTATCAAAGTTTGTATACCATATACAATCTTGTTTCATCTTCCTATAGGCAGCCACGTAACAAAAAAAAACACAATAGAATCCACGGAAAACCACATACAACAAGACCGACATGCACCCGATATGCAAATGAAGACCAATAGAGCAAATGATTAAAAACTGAACAAATAAAACATAGAACTTGATCCGCAGCCAGCTCAGCCCTGAGGCGAGTGAAGCCGGCCCAGGAGTCCGATGGCTACAAGGCATCCCATGCTCCCGAACTTCGTGGCGTGGGACCCGAGACTCATGCACCTCCCGACCGATGGTGGCAGCAAGAAGCGAGGGGAGAGTCGGTTCAAACGCAGACAAACGGGACGCGCTCTGGTGGTGGAGTTTAGCTGTCACAATATAACGGGGTGAGCACCGGTTCGCTTTCCGCTCTCGAGCCTCGTCGCTTTAACCGACGCGAAGTAGTAGTTCAGAGCACCGGTAAAATTTCCGCTCTCGGGCCTCGACCCTTTAATCCGTCTTGACGATCGCCGACCTTCGACTTCAAGAGATGCATTCTCGACCTGCAATCTACGTCTCGCCATTTTCGCCGGCTAGGCCTCCTCAGTGCTCAGATGGACGCCCAAACCGAAGAGGTGCGTGGCGCTCCAGATTGGGTCTTAAACCCTCCGGCAGGGGGTCCAGCTGCCAGTGAACCACCACAAGTCCGGAACATATTTCCCCTGTAGCAGAGAAGACCTGCTGGCACTCCCGCATCCTCTGCAGGTCGATAGACTAGTGGCTATAAGCAGGACCTCATCGGCGTGAGGGCGACCTCCATCTCGGGTTCACGCACAAAGCGCAACAGCCCCGACAATGAGGTACCCCTGATGCTTCCTTAAGGGCGCCTTTAAGGAACGGTTGACTTCCGCAAGGCACCCCGCAGCAGCGTACAGCGGTCTGAAGCGAGCCGTGACCCGAGTCCAAACGTGTGCAGAGTGCCAGTGGTAATCGTGTTCCACCCTGTCAAAGGCCTTCTGCTGTTTGGGGGAAGAGAGACGACTGATAGACCAGCCTCTCAGGACAGATGAACCAGGTCCCGGATGAGATCCACGTTGTCACAAACGGACCGGCCCGGGATGGACCACTTGAGCCGGCTCAGCATTTCATGCGGGGAAGTGTCTCGTACTCCGCACTCAGGAGAGATTCCGGGCGCCAATTCGCTAGACAGTAGAGATCCCCCTTCAGCCGCGACTAACGCCCCGCGTCAAGATAATTGCATTTCACCTGTCTACAATATTTCCGATGGAGTACTGAGCTCCCGCGATGGCCCAGAGGGTCCTGAGGAATTCCCCCATCAGCCCGTACAGCTCCGGAAACTTGCTCCTGCGGGGCTGGTCGAGGGCACTGGTCAGTTCTCCCAGTGATAGGGGAGTGTCCAGTCACTCGACACTCCAGTAGACCCTGCCATAGAGCAGTGCGGGCGTCCTCACTGGACGGATCTGAGTCTCGTAAAAGGAACGGACTTATTTTTATCGATTCCCACCGGAGGAGCTGTGTTCCATCAGCGGCTCCACAAGCTCGCTGCGGCACCTCGCCCCTTCTCGGAGAATGGAACAGGAATAGTGGGCCGCATCTTAAGATCTGGTCCCGTGACCTCAAACACGTGCCTCGGGACCCCACGAGCCGCAAATCTCTCTGCGCCGCCTTCCATCTGGTACGCTCCGCAGTGGTCGCCCCCAAGCGTACAGTATTAACCCTTGACGGGATGGTGCGATATGAGCTTTTCCCACATCCCACAAAAACTTCAGGAAGGGGGAACTCTACTGTTTCCCCCCACCTTTCCAAGTTTCCCGGAGCAGAGGGAACGAATCCGGAATCGGCCGTCACCCAACAGCCGGTTGTTGCAATAGCAGTACGCGGACCCCACCCGTATATAACTCTGCCCACACCAGCCGGTCGTCCGAGCATGCTACCGGCGGTATGGTGGCTGCCGACACGCGGTATCCATGAAAACATACATTCGATCCGCGAATCCCAGACTTCCTTGAAAAATTGCAGGAGTCATGATGAAGGTCCCGCCAGATGTCGACCAAGACAGACGATCTGAGAAGCACCTTCAACTTCCACGCTGACGCTCGCCCTTACGGGGAACCGAAGCCGTACATCTTGAGGGTGCAAGATTTTTTCCACAATTTTTTTTTTACAAAACTACGTAAGTTTATTCACTCACAATATCGGATACAATAACCAAGGGTTCATAAACTATTAGCGATTTCAAATAAATTACGATTACTATTATCTACAAAGTACTCAGTTCCCTGGGGGACCACCGTACACGCAACTCCCCTACTGTGCCCAGAGAGACCGCATACTCCTTGACCAAGAACGCTCGGGCAAAAACGCAGCCCCGGAAGGAGGCCAGACCGTCAGCTCGGGCAGAGCCCTCTGTCTGAAAATGCAGAGGAGGTTTGACCCAAAGCAGCGTGGCTAAGACAATGTAGCAGTAAATGATAACTTTAATAATAAACTGCAAATTAACAAGTCACGAGGGGTCACACAACACGAGAAAACAGAAACTAAACACAGCAGGCAACAAGTCAGAGCTTGGAGCAACGGGCTGATGCTGGCTAATTCGATGAGTGAACAAGGACTGTGGGTGCCAACTGGGGTCAATTGAGCCGCAGGTGATAAGTCTGGATCGAGAAGCAGGTGAATCCCGTTCGCTAGGTGGACACTGGGAGGTGCCTCCATGAGCCGGCTGGGAGGCGTCAGCGTAAACAGGCCAGACAGGAGCCCCCGCCTCCCCCACGGCCCGCTCCCGACGGCCCGGGACGATTCGGGTGGGTCCGACGGAACTACACCAATGAGGTGTAGGTGGAGCACCCAAGACCTTTCCTTCGACCGTGTCCTTCCCGGTCGACGAGGTACTGCACACCCCGTCCAGTGCGTCGTGAATCCAGCAGCCGGCGAGCCGTGTACAGCGGGGGTGCAGGCTCAGCGGAGTTGAGTGGTTCGCGACAGCAAACCGGGTTATTCGCGGGATAGGTGACTTGGCGAGGGAGGTGAGAGGAGCGGCGATTTCCTGACGAAGGGGTGGTTGAAGTTGGAGACACCTGTAGCCGTCTGAGGCTGCGTGGGCGGGGCCATTCAACAGGGACGCGCGCTTTCTCTGGGTCCATGCTTATGCCTTGCGGCGAAGGGACGTAACCTGGCAGGAAAGGACTAGGAACTGAAACAGGCATTTTTCTAATTTGCAGTCGAGTTAGGTTCAAGGAAGTGCCGAAAGGCTAAACGCACGTGACTGACGTGGTCGTGAGGGTCCTTGGAGAAGATGAGGATATCCTCGAGGTAGCCGAACACATGCATGTCTCGGAGGATCTTGTTAGTGAAAGCTGGGGAAACGGCTAGACTTGGGAAGTGTGAAAGGTATCACCAATATTCATCGAGGCCTGCGGGTGTTCTGAACGCCGTGTCCCGCTCAATGCCGTTCAGGTTGTAAGCACTCCTTAGATCCAGTTTGGTGAAGATCTGGGCGGGGGAGGGCGGTTTCGAATATGCCATCTATCAAAGGGAGTGGGTAGCGGTTCTTAATGGTGATTTTGTTGAGGCTACAGTAACCAACGCAGCAACGAAGAACCCCCGCCCCAGCTTTCTCTTTAACCGATTAGACCCCTGCACCGGCTGGGGATTGAGATGCGCGAATGAAACCATGCCAATACACTTCGGCCAGATAGTCATTCATGGCTTGGGTTTCGGGAGGGGAGAAGAAGAACAGATTAGACAGGGGAGTGGTGGAGACAGGGAGGAGGTCTTTCGCACTGTCGTGTAGTTTGCGAGGTGGCAGGGTGCTGGTTTCCTCTTTACTGAAGGCGAGGGCTAAGTTATTGTATTTCTGTGGGTATCTGGTGAGGTCGCGGGTTTCCTCCGTCTCCACCCGCGGCGAAGTCAACTGAAGTTTCAGGCGGGTGGTTCGGCAGGTGGGTCCCCAACTCAGTCCACTGGATACGGGTCGTGAGGGGAAAGCCCAGGAATAACCCTGGATGTTGGGTGAGTCGATCAGGAGGAATTGGGTGGACTCGCGGTGCTCTTCGACGCTCATGCGCAGAGGCCGTGTGCGCGCTCTGACTATGCCAAAATCCAGAGGGGCGTCCGTCTAAAAGTTGTCCGATTCGGAATGTTGTCTGCGGTGCCGGAACACACTGGAGCCTCCTCCTGTGCGCGTAGAGCCCAGGAGGAGGATAGAGAGAGTGACTCAGCTTGTGGCGCTGGGACAAGGGAGAGCTTAGCAGACAGAAGGCCGCTCGTCTCTACCCGGTGTCGCTGCTTCCGAGCGCAGTTGATGCGCTGGTGATCGGCTGCTCCGCGCGTGCGCACAAGTTGTTGCTTCGCCGAACCTCGCGCTCTTGGTGGAGGTGGAGGGGTGGAGGGTTGGAGAGGTGGAGAGGTGGGGGTGGTGGAGGGGTGGAGAGGTGGAGGGGTGGGGGTGGTGTGGAGAGGTGGAGGGGTGGAGGGGTGGAGAGGTGGAGGGGTGGTGGAGGTGTGGAGAGGTGGAGGGGTGGAGGGGTGGGGGTGGTGGTGAAGGGAGTTCATCTTAACTTCGTGGGTTCTGGCGGCTTCAGCTGGTGAGGGTCCTGCGGTTCGAAATAGATCTGCCAACGGACTGGCTGACGATGTGGAGGGCCGTTCCGTAAGACGCTTGCCAATACGGAGAGCCAGAATGATAAAGCTTTCGAGGCCGGTGGGTAGACAGGTCGCCTATCAAGCGCTCCGAGAGGTCGTAATGGTAGTGGGTCAGCGGCGTTTCCGTATTCCAACTGTAATCTGCCAGGGTCCTGAAGTTAACGGTGCCATCCAGCACGGAGCGTGAGACTTTTCAAGGGGGGGGGGGTATCAGATCCGTTGTCTCCCTTCCGGTGACATCCTCATATCTGTCGCAAATTGTGGTTTTATTGTCCCAGTTAGCGGTGGCCCAGCTAGGAGCTCGTTCACCCGTCAAGAGAATGATGAAGAAGGCAATCTTGGCCCGGTCCGTAAAATATAGCGACGCCTGGAGCTCGAAGAGTAAGATGCAGTGGGACAGGAAAACGCGCCATTGGTTTGGAGACCGGACGAAGCGTCCGGACGCCGAAATTTGGGGCTCAGAGGGAGGAGGTTGATTGGCGCGAAGTAGGTGTAATGAGGAAGGAAGTTCCTCAGACTGAGAGTGGCAGTGGTTTCCTGACATTCCTGGTCCGTGTGATCGTGTCGGCGGACGACTTCTTTCAGATTACAGACCAGAGAACATCTGCAGATGCTGGAAGTCCAAGCAACACACACAAAATGCTGGAAGAACTCAGCAGGCCATGCAGCATCTACGGAGAAGAGTACAGTCGACGTTTCCGCTGAGACCCTTCAGCAGGACTGGAGAAAAAAAGATGAGGGGTCACAGTTAGAGGGTGGGGGAGGGGAGGGAGAAACGCAAGGGGGTAGGTGAAACCGGGGGAGGGGGAGGGTGTAGGGTGAAGTAAAGAGTTGGGAAGTTGACTGGTGAAAGAGGTGCAGGGCTGGAGAAGGGGGATTCTAATAGGAGTGGACAGAAGGCCATGGAAGA
Organism: Hemitrygon akajei; assembly: GCF_048418815.1. Lineage (NCBI taxonomy): Eukaryota > Metazoa > Chordata > Chondrichthyes > Myliobatiformes > Dasyatidae > Hemitrygon > Hemitrygon akajei. Next base: position 18,670,209 of record NC_133146.1, on the reverse strand, counting down.
AAGAAACGGGGGTAGAGCACCAGAGTGAGACGATGGGCAGTCAAGGAGATCAGGTGAGAGAGGTGAAAGGGCATGGGGAATAGAGAAAGGGGGTGGGGGGCATTACTGGAAGTTTGAGAAATCGACGTTCATGTCATCAGCTTGGAGACTACCCAAACAGAATATAAGATATTGTTCCTCCAACCTGAATGTGGCTTCATCGCGATAGTAGAGAAGGTCATGGATGGACATGTTGGAATGGGAATGGGAAGTAGAATTGAAATGAGTTGCCACTGGGAGATCCCGCTTTTCCTGGCGGACGGAATGTAGGTGCTCAGTGAAGTGGTCTCCCAATCTACACTGGGTCACATAGATGTACAAGAAGCACTGGATACAATAGATGACCCCAACAGACTTACAGGTAAAGTGTCGCATTTGGTTACGGCAGCAGATCCCTACTTGAGAAGAATGGTGCCGAGCTCAATGGGGCCAGAAAATGGGCACCTGTAAATGCAGCCATTTGGTGCTGGAAGGGTTGGAGTATCTAGAAGAAGGCTTGTAGCCAGGTAGGGAAATTAGGACTGGGGGATTCCACGTGATCCGTAAGGAAATGTTTTTGCCGTTGCTCAGAGCCGAAGTTCTGAAGATAAATGGGGTTCCCACTCCCACTCTCACGCCATGTGGTCGGAGCACTGTCAGGGGAAGAAGGGTCAAAAGGCCATTAAGGGGGAAGGTGAATCTTCTCACCTTCTCCCGATTAGGGTTTCTTCTGCCTTCTGTTGGATTTCTCACCTTCCATTCAGGGTTCCCTAGATCCCTTGCTGGATGCATGGCAAAGGGCACTGGCAGTGCTCTGGAGGCAGATGCCGCCTTCCTGTCCCAACCCCATAGTATGAATGATATCAAAGGCAAGAGCAGCCCCTACAAGAACTTCCTCGGTGCGGCGCAAAATGGCATGGTGGGCACCTCTGCAAAAAGGCTGTGTGAGGTCATCTCCTGAGAGGGGCCTTGGGTCCTGTGGGCACTTACAACTGAGCATGCTCCTGAACCTCCCTGAAACCCACTACGATGGGATGGGGCCATTACTCTCTGAGCCAGAGTACCAGCACCCCCCTGACGCAGTAGCTCTGACTGAAGGAGCCTAAACTGCAAACTCACAAAAACTCTCGATAAATTCGAGGCAGTCCCATCAGAGGGGCGCATCTGATATTCACCACTGGGAGCCACGTACCCTCCTGAAGATAATGCCCCCGACAGAGAAAATGTGCCCCCAGCGCATGGCATCTCGGAGAGTGCTTGGTGGATAGGCATCTCTGCGGGGTCCTGAGGCAGAGAGCCACCAGCTGGGTACTCAAGCAAACTGGTGACTGACTGTGCTTCGCAATCGGATGACTCAGGGCTGCAGAAGAGATCCACTGCCTCCTGTTGCAACAGAAGTCCACCAGTGTCCTCTGGCTCCTGGCGACCAAGGCAATAGGCAGGACCAAAATGATCAACCGGTACCAGAGCAGGAATTTACGACCAGCTCCCTACCTGGTATGAGATTGCACGTAGTTACACTGGCCAGTGCCAGTGTTCAGCTCTATCCCAGGCCCGCAGGGACGTCCGTCAATTACCATCATCCCTCTGATCACTGGAACATCATGGCTCCTCACTAACATCTTGACAGCAGCATTCCATCTTGCCTGATCTTTTGATGTCCCACTTCCTACCTCCAAGAACCTCTCCACTGTACAAGTTATAGTTGAATCTTGCCTGTAGGCAGGACCCGATTCCTGAGTCAATGTGTATCTGGGATCTCCATACTTCCTGGTGCACTGTCTCCTGAAGGGCCCCCACAGGGTTACCTTGTGCACAGCTGGAAGTTTGAGATTGGTTGCCAGAGATTTTGACTCCATTCAGCAAATGTTTCCTCCCTTTAGTAATTCTGCGGCAACCTCTGCTGCCTTGTGTTGTGCTGCCTTCCTGCTAGCCCCTGACCTGTGCAGTGAATATCTCCGACTGCGACTCGGAAATTGAAATAAGGTTGGTGAGCCGGTCATACACCGGCGGCTTTCCAGTCTGTTCCAAAACCTGTAGTAAACTAATAGGTACCTTCCCAGGGTTTGAGTCCAGCACTTGATCAATACCGGGACAGCTGGAACAATTCCTCGCTGTAACAGTGGCCCCATTTTGAACTGAGTGCAGTTCATTTATCAACAGTGTGAACAGCAGCAGGCTGAGCTTGCTGTCCTGGGGGGCACTTGTGGCCAGTGTGATGGAGCTAGAGGATTTTATGAAATCACGGACTGACTAGGCCTTAAGACCATTAGAGATAGGAGCAGAATTAGGCCATTTGGTCCATCGAGTGTTCTTCCATTTCATCACAGCTGATCCATTTCCCTCTCAGACCCAACATCCGGCCCACTCCCGGTAACCCTTCTAATCAAGGACATATCCAACTCTGCCTTAAATATACCCAGTGACCTGGCCTTCACAGACACATGTGGCAACGAAGTCCACAGATTCACCACTCTCTAGCTGAACAAATTCCTCCTCATCTCCGTTCTAAGTGGACGTCCCTCTATTCTGAAGCCGTGCCTTATGTTTCAAGACCCCTTCACCATAGGAGACAGTCTCTCTGCACCCTCTCTGTCGAGGCCCTTTCAACATCCAATGGGTTTCAATGAGATCACCCCTCATTTTTCCAAATTCCAGCGAGCACAGGCTCAGAATTATCGAATGCTCCTCATATGATGTCATTGAATCCCAGAATCATTCTTGTGGACGTCCTTTGAACTCTCTCCAATGTCAGTACATCTTCTCTTATATAAGGGGGGGGGGGGCAAAACTGCTCACCGTTGTCTTGATTTTATATTCGAGTCTTCTAAAAAAAATGCTGACATTACAATTGCCTTCCTCATCACTGACTTAATCTGTAAAGTAACCTTTAAGGAATCCTGTAAGAGGACTCCCAAGTCCCTTTCTCTCCATTTGGAAAGTAGTCTAAGCTTTTGTTTCTTCTACCAAAATGCATGACCATACACTTCCTGACACCGCATTCCATCTCCCACTTCTTTGCACACTCTCCTAATCAGTTCTAACTGCCCCTCCACCTACCTTTGTATTGTCCACAAACATGGACACAATGGCAAGGAATTGAAAAAATCTAATCTAAACTCACCTCTGGCCGCTTCGCCTCCCCTCTCAATGTTCTGTATACACTCAGGCAGCCTTCTTACTGGCACCAGGGAGTCAACACGCCATCCAGGTGTCTCGCCGGTTTAGATAGATAGATAGATAGATAGATAGATAGATACTTTATTCATCCCCATGGGGAAATTCAACTTTTTTCCAATGTCCCATACACTTGTTGTAGCAAAACTGATTACATACAATACTTAACTCAGTAAAAAAAATATGATATGCATCTAAATCACTATCTCAAAAAGCATTAATAATAGCTTTTAAAAAGTTCTTAAGTCCTGGCGGTAGAATTGTAAAGCCTAATGGCATTGGGGAGTATTGACCTCTTCATCCTGTCTGAGGAGCATTGCATCGATAGTAACCTGTCGCTGAAACTGCTTCTCTGTCTCTGGATGGTGCTATGTAGAGGTTTACTCTCTCCTCCATTAAGACTAACGTTATCGGTCAGCTGTCCTGACTTCCATTCGGCGCTATAGAGCTGTCCAGGGTGCTGAATATGATGCAGCTTCGCACCAACTCCCCTCCCTGCCCCAAACAGTATCCAAAGAGGTATACTTGAGGGGAATGATCTCAAGGTTCACGCATTGCCTCTCTACGCTGCATTTCTTGGTGGTCACCCAACTGTCTGCAGCCCGCATCTTAAGTATGACCACCTCAATAAAATTCTGATCTGTGAATCTCTCAGAGCCCTGGATGACAAGTGAGCCCAGTTCCTTAACACAGGCAGCCAGGAGCCTGTGGTTAGAATGAGGCGATGCTACTCTTGCATTAGTTACCCCATGAAGTGTTAACGCTGTTGTGATATCGTGACTAAAGAGGTGGTGTTTTAGGCACCAGGTGGGATTGTCGGTATATGAATTCCTAGAAACATTAAAAACATTTAAACTTTTAAAAATTATTCCTGTAAGTAACTCAGTTTCATTCCTATCTCTCTGATCCACTGGAATATCATGGATCTTGGCAGCAGTATTGTAGTGTGCCAGTTTTTCTGATCTCCAAGAATCTCTGCTCTCTGCAAGTCATAGTGAACTCTTTCCAATGGACAGGACCCAATTCCCGAATCACTGTGTATTCTGGAATCTCCATTCTTTCTGAACTGCTCTCTTACATAGAGCTCTCACAGGGTTACATCTGTCAGTTGCGTAGAGCTGCAGCTTTGGGATTGGTTGCCAGAGGTTCTGACTCCATCCAACATGTTTCCTTCCTTTAGTAATTACATGCTAACATTTGCTGACTTGTGTTGTGCTGTCTTTTTGCTAGGCATCTGACCTGTGCAGTTAATATCTCCAATTGTGACTCAAAAAGTGAAATTATTTTGGTGGGCTTGGCCTTCTGCTCTCTGGAGGTCGTACATGGTGTCTTTCCTATCCCTGTTCTATAATCCTACAGTAATCTAATAGGCGTCCTTCTGAGATTTGAGACCAGCAATAATCAATAGTCTGACATAAGTGCCTTTTCTGCCCAGCTGCTCCAGAGATGAGTGTACATTCAGAGAGATGGCTCTGCCATAGACCTGATATTTTTCTTACAAAAAGTTCACTAACAGAAACACTATTCAATGATCAAGGAATTATTACGATTTACAGTTTCAAATTAAAATGGGATTATTAGTATCTAGAATGCACTCAAGCCCCTGAGGGTCCCAGCATTCACAGAATTTTTCAACTGTGCCCAGAGAGACCACTTGCTCCTTCTCCAGGGACAACTGGGTGTGGATGTAACCCTGGAAGAGTGGCAGGCAGTCTGCTTAGCTTCTGCCCTCGACTGCTCATGAATAGTCGGCTTGGTCAGCTTGGCCAGGCTCAGGAGCAAAATGACCAGGTGGATCCCCGCAACCCACTCACATTCGTTCACGGTAACAGTAGATAAGGAGCATGGGGCCGAAGTGCAGCCAGAGCATGGAGCATCCCCTTCAGATTTTCAAATATAGGCTGCAAACTCCCACATTCTGTATACACATGGTACACTGACACCTCCCGATCATAGAAAGGAAAGGTGGCCAGTTATTCAGTGAACCACCTCAAAAATGTATTGCACGGCACTGCCTTATGTAACACCTAGGCACAGTGCTCAGGGAAAGGACCCCGGCATACAGAGCTCCTGAACAGGGACTTCCCTTACTGATGGGTGGTAAAACTGATGAGTGTGGCATGTCTAGATGGCAGATGAGGGCAAGGAATTGAGAAGAATCTAATCTAAACTCACCTCTGGTCGCTTGACCTTCTCTTCCAACGTCCTGTAACCATTCAGACAGCCTTCCCAGTACTAGGGAGACAACACACCATTCACGAGTCTCACTGGGTTTCTCACTCGTCCATTAAGTTTCCATTATCGGTCTTCCTGCGCTAACTTCCCTATGGAGCCTCAGGGCTGACCATAATTCTGAATATGCTGCTGAGTCCCACCTACTCCCGTTCCCTCCCCAAACATTATCCAAGGAGTTACTGGAATGAAGGGAGATGGCCTCAGGATACATGCATTGCCTGTACACACTGCCTTTCTTTGTAGTCACCCAACTGCCTGCAGCCTGCATCTTAAGTAAGACCTGATCTACTTGATAATATCCTGATCTACGTAGCTCTCGATGCCCTGGATGACAAGTGAGCCTAGTTCCTTAACACAGGCAGCCAGGAGCCTGTTGGTTAAAATGGTGTAGGACATCACTCATCCCAGTCACTCCCGGAAATGTAGAAGCTGCTATGCTTTCTTGACCAAAGTTGAGATATTGAGGGATCAGCTGAGATCTTCAGTTACATGGTGCTCCAAACGTAATATCTCCAAGAATATCTCCATTCTGTGGGTCATAGTAAACTCTTCACTGTGGACCCGATTCCTGAGTCACTGTATATCTGGAGTCTCCATCATTTCTGAATCACCATCTCCTGTAGGGCTCCCATGGGGTTATATTCTGCCAGTTGTGCACAGCTGGAAGGTTGAGATCGGTTGCCAGATATTTTGACTCAATCCAACAAGGACTCCAACATGTTTCCCCCTTTTCATAATTTCAGGGCAACCCCTGCTCCCTTTATGTTAGGCCCCCGACCTGTTGTTGATTAGGTCAACTATTGTTGTGTCATCATCTAAATTGAGGATTCAGTTTGAACTAGATCTTGCAGTACAAGTCATGTATCATCAGTGTGAACAGTGGCTGCAAAGATGCAGCCCGGGGTGGGTTGGGGGGGGGCGTAGGCACTATTGTTCAGTGTGATAGAGCTAGAGATGTTTCTGCCAACACAGACTGACTGCTGTCTTTCTGTTAAAAAGGCCAAGATCCAGTTAAAGAAAGAGGTATAGAGACCCAATGAAGACAGTTTATCCACTAACTTCTGAGGGACCCTGTCTCTAAGAATTCTCTCCAATAATTGATGTAAGACTTGCTGGTTCATTTTTAACATGATTATTTCTATTACCTTTCTTGAACAAAGGAATAATGTTTCCCATCCTCCAATCTTCTGGTTCTACCGGCTAGTAAGAATGCAAAGGTCATTGCCAAGGCACATCAATCTCTTCCCTTGATTTCCATAATATCCTGAGGGAGTGGGAGTGGGTGGTATATCCCATCTGGTTCTGAGTACTTATCTACTTAGATACTGTATTGCCTGGAAGGACTGGGGTCCCGAATGGTGGTGAGGGAAGAGGTGTAGGAGCAGGTGTAGTTTTTGTCATACTTACAGGGATAGTTGTCAGAAGGGAGAGACATATGGACAAGGGAGTCATATAGAGAGAGAATCTCAATGGAGGGTGTGGGAGGGGTGAGATGTGTTTAGTGGTAGAATCCCGATGAAGTTGGCAAAAATTATGGTGAATGATGTGTTGGATACTGAGGCATAAGACAAAGGGAATCCTCTCCCTGTTACAATGGGTGAGGGTAGGTGTCTGGGAAATGGAGGAAATGTGACTACATGCAGCACGGATGGTGGAATGGAAATACTGTTGCGTGAAAAGAAGACATCTTAGTGATCTAGAGTGGGAAGCCCCATCCTGGGAAAAGATGTGGCAGAGATGGAGGAACAGAGAAGAGGATAACATTTTTACAAGAGACAGGTGGCAAGAAGTATAGTCAAGATAACTTTGAGCCAGTATGTTTGTAAAAGATGTCAGTTAGAAATGGAGATGGATAAATTGAGGGAGCAGAGAGACAGAGGTGGACCAAATGAATTTAAAGGTAAGGTGGAAGTTGCAGCAAAGTTGATGAAATTGATGAGCTTAGCATGGGTGCAGAAAGCAGCATCAATGCAGTGTCAGTGTAGCGCAGAAAGAGTTGTGAAGCATCACCAGTGTAGGATTGGAACATGGACTGTTCCATGTAATTGATAAAAAGTATGGCATAATTGGGATCCATGCATGTACCCATGGCTACACCTTGGGTTTGGTGAAAGTGGAGAAACCTTGCAGACAGTTTTTAAAGTAATGTAGGATTGGTGGTTGGAAGCAATCCTCTCACCCTCCTGGTTTTCCCATTCATTTCTGGATGTTGATGTTGTCAAGCCCAACATTCTTTGCCCTTCCTGTTCTTGAACATGGTGAACCACAGCAGTCCTTCTGGTGAAAGTCCTCACACAGTACCCTAAGGGGTGGAGTTCCTGGATAAAACCCAGTGACAATGAAAGACCAGTGATGTGTCAGGATGGTGTGTGATGAGGAGGGAATCTGTGGTGTTACCATGCTACTATCTTTCCCTTACTCCCCTTTATTGACAGTCCTGAAATGTGATCAGCTGGGCTTTGTCATATATGGAGTTACCCGATAACAACTGTTCCCAATTAACTCTTTCCAGCTCCTGCTTGGCATTGTAGTTTGTCCTCTCCCCAAATTTAGTACTTTCACGCAAGGTCTAGAGTAACACACACAAAATGCTGGAGGAATTCAGCAGGTCAGGCAGCATCTGTGTAGAGGAATAGGCCAAGACTTTTCATCAGCCCTGGAAAGGAAGTGGGAAGAAACCAGAATAAGAAGGCATGGGGAGGGGGAAATGTAGAAATTAGAATGTGGATGATGAAGCCAGGTGAGGGTGAAGGTAGGTGTATGGAGGAGCAGGAATGAAGTTGGAGGCTGTGAGGTATTTGTTGGGAAAGGAGAATGGACCATAGGAGCAAGGGAAAGGGGATGAACTGCAGAGGATAGTGATTGGCAGGTGAGAAGAGAAGGGGTAGGAGGGGAGCCAGAATGGAGGGGTGAAATTAGAGAAATTACTGAAGGTCTAGACTTGTCCTTGTTCGTGCCTTAAAATGTATGGAGTTGTGATCACCATTCTCCAACTTCCTGCTGAAGTATCTGTCACCTGGATAGGCTCACCTCCTTGAACAAGTTCTAGTATGGTCCCTCTGGGTGGATCATACTATCTGTGTTCTCTTTCAAGAAGCCCCCTTGGATGAACTCAACATTTCTCCCCATCAAAGACCCTTGAACTAAAAAAAGTCCCAGTCAATATTGAAGATGTTAGACACCATTTATGACAGCCTAATTTCTGTTGCATAATCTGTCTACATATCTGTTTCTCTGTCTCCCAGTGGCTATTGGGAGGCCTATAGTCTAACCTTAATAGTGGGATTGCACCTGAGTTCCACCCACTTTGCTTCAGTTGGATGTCTGCTGAGACTGATGCTATGACACTCTCCCTGAGTAGTAATGTTACTCTTCCACCTTTACCTACCTTTCTCACATCTAAACATTAACACCCAGTAAAGTTGAGTTTCCAGTTCTGTCTCTTGCAACCAAGTCACCATCATGGTCACAACGTCATAGTTCCAGGTACTGATCTAGGCTTCAAGTTCATAGTCCTTAATGCTCCTTATATTGAAATAAGCCCAATCGAACATCAGTCCCACTGTGTTCATGCACCTGGTCCTGCCTGTTCTGTTCACACTTGCTGGTCATGACATCGACCCAGCAGATTTGGGTGAGGGCAGCATTGACGGTGGTGGGAGCGAAACCCTGTTTGTTGAAATCTCAGATGTTCTGGAATGGGAGAAGAGATGTGGTGGTAATAGAGGATCTAAGAGAAGGGAATAGCATTTTTACAAGTGATGGGGTGGGAACAGGTACAGTCAAGCTAGCTGGTGACAGCTGATTTATAAAGAGATCAGCAAATGGTTTCTCTCCAGAGATGGAGACAGAGGTTGCGAACAGGGTAAGGGGCATCAGAGTTGGTCCAAGTAAATTTGAGGGCAGGGTGGAAGTTGGAGTTAAAGTTGATGAAATTGACGAGCTCAGGATGGGTGCAGGAAGCAGCACTAATGCAGTCGTCAGTGTAGCACTGAAAGAATTGGGGAACATTACCAGGGAAAGCTTGGAACATGGGTTGTTCTGTAAAGGCAGGCATAGCTGAGGCATATGCGAGAACCCATGGCCACAACTTGGGACTGGAGAAAATGGGATGAGCCAAAAGTGAAATTGTTGAGGGTGAGAACTAGCTCTGCTAGTGAAAACTGTTTTACCTCCGACAGTCCAAAGACGTACTGGTTAGTACATTAATCAGTCAATGTAGTCTAATGTGGATTAGACTAGTTCTAAATTGGTGGGTTGCTAGGTGGTACAGTTTATTTGGCCAAAGGGCCTGTTCCTCACTGTATCTCTAAATAAAACAAACAAACAATAAATAAATATGTACATACATACCACCATGGGGTGGGGGGGGGAGGGTCAAAAACAAGAAGCCAGAATCACCAGGCTGCCTTTAAAACCCAACCACTCACCAAATGCCCCACAAAGGGCAGTGAGAGTAACCTGTGAAACGAAAGATCTTAAGTGGTCAATTGATCATGTTTTGATTGGGTATGGCGTTGGAAGGTGATACATTAGGGACATTTGAAAGACACTTAGAGAGACACACTGATGTATGGAGGGTTATTGGTTCTGTAGGAAGGAAGGGTTAGATTGATCATGGAGTATGTTTTTACAGGTCAGCAGGACATTGTGGGCTGAAGGGTCTGCATTGTGCTATACTGCTTTATGTTGTTGCTGAGAATATCCATCATACTTATTTTCAGGAAACCATGTACTTCTGCTGATTATAAAACTATAGAATTCAACCTTGGCAAAATTAAATTTGCCCTTCAAGGTGCTTATATCATTGATCTCTTCCATGAAAGTGGTGCCCAGGGGATTTGAGTCATTTTTAAATCTAACAGAAATATCCTCAACAGCTGCTTCTCCATCCTTAAAAACAATGTCCTGAATCCAAGAACAGTCATCTAGATTGAGAAATCTATGGTCATCGGCAACAGTAAAGCCAGCACAGTACCTTTAGACATACTTAGTGGCTACTTTATTGGCGCACCTGTACACTGTTCATAAATGCAAATACCTAATTAGCCAATCATGTGACAGCAACTCAGTGCATAAGAGTATGCCAATGTGGTCAAGAGGTTCATATGTTGCTCAGCCCAAACATCAGAATGGGGACAAATGTGATCTAAGTGACTTTGACATGGAATGATTATTGCTGCCAGACAGGGTGATTTGAGTACCTCAGAAACTACTGATCTCCTGTGATTTTCACGCAGGACACTCTCTGGAGTTTACAGAGACTGGTGTGAAAAACAAAACAAAAAAATCCAGTGAACTGGGCGTAAAAGCCGTTAATGAGAGAGGTCAGGGGAGAACGGGCGGACTGGTTCAAGCTGACAGGAAGATGGCAGTAACTCAAGCAGCCAAGTGTTTCAAACGTGATGTGCGGAAGAGCATCTCTGAATGCACAACGCACTGAAGTTGAAGGTGGATGGGTCACACCGGGTTCCAATCTTGTGCCTGATGAAGCTGCCACTGAGTGCAAACCCAAGCTCCTATTATGTTGGTGAGTCCATGGCGCTTCACTGTGAGGCACAGGTTAGATAGGTGACTTAGCCTCTCCCTGACTGACCCACACCTTCTGCATTTCTTTATCTCATTAGGTGTAGCTAACAGGGGTAAATTCCTAGCGGGATGCAAGGTTGACTGGATATCAAATCTGTGATATCAATCAGTCACGGAATACTACAGCACAGAAATAGGCTCACTGGCCCAACTAGTCCATTGGCACACAATGAATTCGCCTAGTCCTATCGACCTGTAACCAGACCATAGCCCTCCAGACCCCTCCCATCCATGTGCCTATCCAAATTTCTCTGAAATATTGAAATCGAACCCACATCCACCACTCCCGCTGGCAGCTCATTCCACATTCTAACCACCCTGAGAGTGAAGAAGTTCCCCTCAGGTTCCCTTTACACAATTCACCTTTCATGCTCATCCAATGACCTCTAGTTCTAGTGTTACTCAACCTCAGTGGAGAAGCCTCCTTGCCTTTATCCCTCATAATTTTGTACATCTCTATGAAATCAACCCCCATTGTCCCATGCTCTAGGGCAGGGGTTCCCAATCTGGGGTCTGCAGACCCTTTGCTTAATAGTATTGGTTCATGGCATTAAAAAAGTTGGGGGAATCCCTGTTCTAGGGAATAAATACATAATCTATTCAACCTTTCCCTATAACTCAGGTCCTCAATCTTGGGAATATCCTTGTATATTTTCTCTGCGCTTTTTCAATCTTATTGATATCTTTCCTCCATGTAGGTGACAAAAACTGCACACAGTACTCCAAATTAAGCCTTACTAATTTCTTATACAACTCCAACATAAAAACCCAACTCCTGTACTCAGTATTTCAACTTGCGAAGGCCAATGGGCCAAAAGCTTTCTTTACAAATCTATCTACGTGTGACACTACTGTCAAGGATTTTTGGATCTTTATATCCAGATCCCTTTGTTCTACGGAACTCCTCAGTGCCCCACTGCTCATCATGTCAAAACCTGCTTTATGCCCTCAACATGCAACACCTCACACTTGTTTGCATTAAATTCCACTTCCCTTTCTCAGCCCACTTTTTCCAGCTGGTCCAGGTCCTGCTGCAAGTTTTGACAGTCTTCCTCACTGTCCGCGACACCCCAAATCTAGGTGCTGTTCACAAATTTGCTGATCCAGGTTACTACATTATCATCCAGATCATTGATATAGACGCCAAACAACAACTTGCCCAGCACGGATTCCTGCGGTTCATCATTTGTCACAGGCCTCCAGGCGGGTCAACCATCTACTACCACTCTCTGGCTTCTCCCATCAAAGCCAATGTCTAATCCAATTTACTACCTCATCCTGACTACCAAAGTGTCTGAACGTCTTGACCAGCCTCCCATGTGGGACATGTCAAAATCCTTGCTAAAGTCCACGTAGACAACATCCACTGCCTTGCCTTCATCAACTTTCCCAGTAATTTCCTCAAAAAGCTCTTTTGGTTAGAGATTGAACTACCTTCTTTTTAACCAAGGCCTCAATATCTCTTGAAAACCTAGGTTCCTGAAATCTTTTATCCTTGCCTTTTATTCTGTCAGGACTATTTGACTGTCTCAGAGTTGTAAAACCCCTCATTCAGCCATTGGACTGGGGGTCATTTTTATAGTGAACCACAATCCTCTGTGACTTAGCCTCCTCCACCATTCAAAGACAACATCCTCCTGTGTTTCCCACCCACTGTTATCCTATCAATAACACCTCTAACAACATCAATAATATTGGTGGCATTGAGACAATCTAACATTTAATGTCCATTAGTAATATCTAATACAGTATCATCCCAACAAAATTGGAAACTCTGATCAATCATTGTCTTTTGATTTCATATCTTAATGTTTGACAGGGAAATGGAGTTTCCAATTTTGGAATCGATAATTCCCCCATCCCTAATCTTGGAGTATAAAAATGCATCATTTGTACACTTAAGAAGGTGTAAAAGATTCGTTAATAAAGCTCCTCTTCATCCTGATAAGTTTGACTGAGACGTTCTGGAGAGCCTCATTTTTAATGAATGAATAACAGAGTTGGGGAGATGTTGTAGGTCTTAAATACTTCTACCCTTTTGGACAGGCTTCAGCCCTCTCCCTTGAGTCTATCATTCCAGTAATCACTAGAGGGGAAATCTGACGGAGGTTTATAAGATTATGCACGGCAATATATTTTTTCGAGGGGTTGAAATGTCTAATATCAGAGGGCATGCATTTAAGATGAGAAGGGTTTATTGCAAAGGAGATGTGAGAGGCAAATATTTTTTACACAGAGAGAGGTGGGTTTCTGGAATGGACAGGCTGGGGTGATGGTAGAAGCAAAAGCTTTAGGGACTTTTAAGAGGTGTTTAGATGGGCACATGAATGTGAGGGAAATGGAAGGATGTGGACATTGTGTAGGCAGAGGAGATTAGTTTAGTTAGCTATTTGATTACTAATTTAATTGGTTCTGTACAACACTGTGCGCCAAAGAGCTTGTTCTGTGCTGTACTGGTCTATGGGTCAATCCTATCTCCAGGGTATTTCCCCTACTCATCCAGGCAGTAAAACGTAACTTTCCATTGCTAAGTAGTTAAGTATTGATGAAGTTAAACAGGAATATTTTTGTAAGGGGTTTCTTCTTTATGTTACTGCGTATGTTAATTAAAATGGCTTCTTTGTTATGTTAAAAGTAAAAATGCTTCTTTGTTGTGTTGACTGGTCAGAGAGTGCTTTCTCTCGCAGCTTGTTTGGGTTATAATTGCTGATAACGAAGATTGTATTCATTTGTTAACCAGTCGGGATAGATGTTATTCTTTCTTGTGGGGCTGTAAGCTGGTGTTGCGCCGGCTTTTGGGGTTTTTCGGGAGGAGAACCGAAGAGGAAGGAGGACGTGCTGGACCCGCTCTGGTCGACCACCGAGGTTGGTCCCGGGCGGCGGGTCGAGAAGACCGAGTAGTGGACTGAAGACTTCGATAATTCAGTTGTGCACGAATTGACTGAACTCTGATAAGTTTTGGTGCCTTTTCTTTTCTTTTCCTTTTTTATATATTGTATCGCTATTAATTACCTAGTTCTAGTAAGATTTATAAAGTGTACTCTGTAAACGTGCGGTCTGATATTGTGTATGCGAGTTGGTACCAGTGTGCGTTTCACATTGTCCACGCAAACGGGAGACACGGTTTGGCGGGTGGACGGATTTTCCGCTAGACATACATCAGCCGATAGCGTTAACGTTACATTTTATTCTTACACATCCTATGCGATGTTCCCTCTAATTTGTAATGACCAGCGTGCTCAAAAATCTTGCGCTGTGCAACTTTTTGCCCAGTGACAACAACCTAATCACTGAATTTTATATAGAGAGGTATTTATTTTAACAGCTAGCAAAGCACTGTCGACAAGAATTTTGATCTCCTCTGGGCTTGATCAGTTTTGCTCTCGTTCATCAGAACTCTTACAAAACATATGTAGTAGGCCTGTAGCAGACAATGAAGGACTTTCTCGTTGGAGCTTTTGCACACCTTCCATATGTGATTTGTTTGCTAAATAACGTTTTAAAAAGTCAAGTTTCCAAATATCACTCAACTTTCCACTTGCAAATTCTCCAGCAACTTTTGCATCGCAACAAAACACGCAGGTAACACCAGTTTCTGTAATGTACAGTACATAAATATTTCTCATAGCTGCGCGTTCCTGACCTCATGAGATTTTGGTGCAGCAGTTTCATTAAGCCATTCCACTTTAAATGAACTAACAGTTCTTTAGTGCTTCACACCCTTTGCTTCTTTGGAATTCAACACAGTGAATCAATATTTTCTTCAATAAAAACAGTATAAATAAGCCAGTTCTAAAATCTGTAGTGACAGCTTTTTGTGAGCAATTTAAATTTCTTTGTAAGCCAGTGGCAAAAGGTGTGCGTGCACACACGTGTACACCTTAGAGGGAACACTGCTGGAATCCTGACATCTTATTGAGATCCACCTCAAGACCAGCCTTTTTACTAAAGATTAAGGATCTTGAGGTTTTTAGAGATGCTCTTTTGAGGGTCAGCCAAAGGCCACGCCCTGTAAGGCCTAAGAGAGCAGGATATACAATATACATTGCATCTAGAAGTAAACGAGACTGTCCCTATCTGATGATCATAAAATAATATTGAATGATGTGGGGGAAAGTGGATTTCCCTGTTTAATCCATATGCCCTTCCCTCCCACAAATTAGGAATGGGTCTGGCATTGGTCTTTCCAATCTCAGTGAGTGCAGGAGCCTGTGATGAGGCACAAACACTTATCCAGCCCAAAGCTTTAACAATGAGCTTATTGCCGTAATGCTCTATTAAGATTTTTACTGCTAATGTTGTAGGGTATTTCATCTAGTAGCTTTCTGCAGAGGCAGTGTGTCCTTTTGATAGCACGTTTGGGTTTTTGGCTAAAGATAAGGGGCTATGATGTTCAACTTAGAATCTTGTGTCTGCCAATCAGGATGGTGGAATTGGGAGAAGGTTCTAGAGAGAGCTGGGTGGAGAGAGGTTTGTGACGGAGAGTGGTGGGGGTTTGTGGCCTTTCTGGCAGGAGTTGCAAAGGGGACAGCAGGGAAGATGGCTGAGGATGCCAGGGGAAGGGGCATCCCTGTCGCACAAGGTGCTTTGTGCAGGTGAATGGCTCCAAGGAGGAAGGGCCAGCAATCCAAGAGAGAGAGCCAGTTTGTTCACGATGGATGTGGAGTGAAGCTCAGAAAGTGGCGTGTGCATTCACACAGACTGTCGGTCCAGAGCGTGAGTGAAAAGACAACTTCAAGATGAACTCCGATGATATGTACATTTGGATAGGGTTAATTGTAATGGGCACTTTTATTTTTCCTACTCATTGTTCGATAAAACTGAAGTTTGTAAATATACCTTCTTTATAATTTTATGCAGTGTACGAGCTGTTATTTCTTGCCAGCTGACAATTGTGTATGGGCAGTATCTACCCAGCATTCACTCAAATCCAGGTTCCTTTAATTGGAACATCACGACGTTCCTGTTTGGTTGAACCCCAAATCATACCGACCCTAAATGCCTATTGTTTATGAAAGGTGGTCTTCTCACCACTGAGTCTCGTGGCTGTCAGCAGGGCCAGCTAACGAGGCAAGTTTCGATGTGAGCCCAGTGTGGGAAGCTTTGATAGTCTTCCTCACTGTCCACGATGCCCCCAATCTTGATGTCATCTGTAAATCAGCCGATCCAGTTTACCTCATTATCATCCAGATCATTGATATAGATAACAAGCAACAATGGACCCAGCAGCGATCCCTGTGGCACACCACTAGTCACAGGCCTCAAATCAGAGAGGCGACCCTCTATTACCACTCTCTGGCTTCCCCCACAAAGTTAATGTTGAATCCAAATTACTACTTCATTTTGAATGCCAAGTAACTGAACCTTCTGGACCAATCTTCCATGTGGGATCTTGTCGAAGGCCTTGCTAAAGTCCACGTAGACAGTGTACTCGGCCTTTATTAGCTTTCCTGGTGATATAGAACACATAACATAGAACTGTACACCATGGGAACAAACCCTTTGGCTCACAACATTGTACCAAATCAATTAAATTAGTAAATAAACGGCCAACTAATCTCCTCTGCCTACACAATGTCCCCATTCTTCCATTTCGCTCACATTCATGTATCAATCTAAACATCTCAAAAGACATCAACTGCTCCACACAAAGGCATGCTGGTTCTCCCCAAATAGGACACGGTTTTCCAAATGCTCAATTAATCCAATTCCTAGGAATTCCCTGCTACTGATGTGAGACCCTCTGGTCTATAGTTTTCAGGATTATCCGTGGTTTCCTTGAATAATGGAACAACATTAGCTACTCACCAGACTTCTGTGACCTTGCCTGTGCCTACGGAGGACATGGCGATATTGGTCAAGGCCCCAGCAATCTCTTCTTGCCTCTCTCAATATCCTGGGTATATCCCATCAAGCCCTGGGGATTTATGCACCTTAATGCTTAAGACCCAGCATTATCTCCTCCTTGACCTCAATGCCCTAGCATATCGGTACATTCAGCACTGTTCTCATTATCCTCCACATCCTTCTTCTTACCAAATACTGAGGTAAAGTACTCGTTAAGGACCTCATCCACATCCTTTGCATTCAAGGAAACGTTCTGCCCTTAGTCCCTGAGTGGTCCTACCCTCCCCATAGTTATCCACTTGCTCTTGACATGTGTCTAGAATGCCTTGGGATTCTCTTTAATCCAATTTTCCAAGAACTTTTCATGGCCCCTCCTGGTTTTCCTAATTCTCTTCTTGAGTTCTTTTCTGGCTTCCTTATAATCCTCAGCAGCTCCATTTGATTCTAGCTTCTTAAGTTTTACATACTTTTCCTTTTTCTTCATGATTAAGTTCATCGCCTCTCTTGATGTCCAAGGTTCGCTTACCTTGCCATCTTTGTTCTTCCTGCTGACTGGAGCATACCTGTCCTGTGCTCTGGGCAGTTGGTCTGCAAGCACCCACCATATGTTGGATGAAGGGTATATCGGGTATATAGGGAGGGGTAGCACCTCTGGTCAAGGGGCTTGTCACTCCCATTCTGGGGTAGCTCACTCACCTTTGGTCCCCACCGGACACTCAGCTCTCAGCTGTGGCTCCAAGTAGCTGTGTGCATGTGACAGGTACTCTGTTTCAACAGGCAGGCCAAACCGGGTGAGAGTAGCCAGCCTCGGAGAGTTAGGGACCTGCCGGCCCTGGCATGCAGTCAGCTCTGGCAGACTGGGCGGGTGAGATCAACGGGAGATCCAACGGTCAGGAAGGTGGTTCTGCAACACTTTGTGGAGAGCAAAGGGCATGATGAGGTCCAGAGGACGACACGGTCATCCATGACTGTGGTGAACTAGATATACCTGTCTGACTGCTCCTGTGGCTCCTCCCACAGACCCCTGTATAAAGGCGACTGTGGTCTGCTGCTCTCCCTCATTTTCCCAGGATGTAGTGTTGTTCTTCCAGTCAATAAGAGCCGATATCTCACTTCCTAAGTCTCAGCGTGAGTTATTGATGGTGCATCCATGACAACCAAGGAAACCCCCAATTGTATCAACTACTCGTATCACTGGACCCAGTCATCTGAGGTCAAGACAGTGGATCTCCCCCAGTACAACGGTTTTCCCACTTTAAAAACTCTCCCGCAGGGATACAACAGACAACACCACATATTGGATGTGGATATCAAAAAACAGCTGTTCCCAATGAACTCGCGCTAGTTTCTGCCTAATCCTGTCGGAATTGACCTGCTCCAATTTCATACTCCCCTGCAAGGTCTGTACTTATCCTTATCTATAGGTGTCTTAAAACCTAAGGAGCTGTTCTTACTATTCCCTGACTGCTCGGCCACCGAAAGGTCAGTCATCTAGCCGGGCTCATCGCTCAACACCATATCCAGTACAGCCCCTCATCTTGTTCGACTATCCGCACCCTGATTTAACAGACTCTTCTGCTGCATGCACCTAACAATCCTGCCCCATCTAAACCTCTTGCACTAAGGAGGTCTCACTTTAATGTACATTAGGGAAATTGAAGCCCCCCATGTTAACAAGCCTTTTGTTTTAACACCTTTCCTTAAATTGCCAGATATCTGCTCCACAATGCCCCAGTGGTATTTGATGGAGTGGGGCTGTGGTACACTCTCAGAGTGATTCCACCCTTTCTATTTTTGAGTTCTACCCATATAGTCTCAGTAGATGAGACCTCCATTATGTCCCTCCTAAAAGCAGCTGTGATATGGTCCCTGATTAGTAAATCTCACTCCCGCCCCCCCTTTATCTTTCTCTCATTTTTTCTAAAACATCTAAATCCTGGGACATTAAGCACCCATTCCTGCCCCTCTCAACCAAGTCTCTGTAATGGCCACAACATCATAGTTCCATATACTGATCCTTGCTCATCACCTTTACCCCTTGAACTTCCTTATCTTTAACTGTTAATACTCCTAGCATTAAAATACACCCATTTCAAGCTACCCATCCCATTGTATCTATTACTTTGCTCCATCCTGTTTTTCACTGGCCCTGACATCTACACCCCTCCACTTTTTGACCCGGTGCTCTGGTTCCCATCCCCCTACCAAACTAGTTTAAACTCTCCCAAGAAGCACTAGCGAACCTCCCGGACAGGGTATTGGTTCCCCTTCAGTTTAGGTGCAAACTGTCCCTCCTATACAGGTCAACCCTGCCCCTGAAAAGGTTCCAATTATCCAAGAACCTGACATCTTGCTCAGCCAATCATTCATTTGTACAATCATTAGTACTCCCATTTTTACAATAATTTGTACACGCATTCATTTGTACAATCATCCTATTCCAGTCTTGATGAGCATGTGGTACTGGGAGTAATCCAGAGACAACTCCTTGGAGGTCCTGTTCTTCAGCCTCTTTTGTAACTCCCTATATCCACTGCACAGGACCTCTTCCTCCTTTCTACCTATGCCATTGGTGCCAATGTGCACCCCAGTCTCGGTCTGCTCACCCTCCCCCTTGAGAAGATCCTGCAGCTGCTCTGAAACATCCTGGATGCCAGCTCCTAGGAGGCAACACACCACCCTGGCACAGAATCCTCTGTCCATTCCCTGAACTACTGAATGTCCAATCGCTATCACTCTATCTGACTTGGAAAGGCAAAGTGTGAGCCTCAGATCTGGCCACAGTGCCACTGGCCTGGCTGCTGTGGCCTGGTGGGTCATTTCCCCTCCACCCACTCCCCCCAGCAGTATCGTAAGGAGTTATACTTGTTGCTGATGGAATGGCCACATGAGGCTGCTTACTCCCCTTACCTCTCCTGGTGGCCACTCATCTACTATCTGAACCTACACCCTGGGTGTGATCACCTCGGTAAAAGTGGCATCTATGAGGTTTTCATCCTCCTGGAAGGTCCTGAGTGATCCAGCTCCAGTTCCCTGACCTTGTCAGTCAGCAGCTGAGGCTGGGTGCACTTCCTGCAAATCTAGTCATCAGGGAGATCCCACGTCTTACAAGAGGAGCATTTCAGCACCTTAACTAACATCCTGGCTAACCTGCATTAAGGACTAAGGATTTACAGACAATTAAAAAAATATCTTTTCCAACTGTGTCTCCTCTCTGAAACCTTCGAGTTTTGCTTTCACCTTTGTCACTGACTCAGCCTCTTCTTGCCGAACCTGTAAGGCTTTTGGCTCCAACTTCTTAAACTTAAGTTCTATAATCAAATAAATGTTTCCAAATGACTCGGTAGCCTCAGCCTCTGCCTCCTATTGGAACCCTGGCCCTCTCCAACAATGTTTGCTCCGTTTAAACCTATCTTCTTTTTCTTGGGCCTTGATAAGTTAACAATAACCCAAGCAACCTTCTGCTCTGCAGACAAGTCCCGATATGCCCCACTCACTTTTTATAATCTTCTCCAAAAACTCCAAAAGTGGTTGGACTGAGCTACCATGAGCTGTCACGTTTACGATCCCCCACGAGACGCTGTCTATACCAGTAAATACAGCTAATTGGGACACATCAAGATGAGTACATATTGGCCCAAATAAGCAGCTGCCCCAGTTAGCTGGTTTCGTGGAAATAGTTAAAAAGATATTTTTAAAAAGATAAGATGTTTAACTGAGTAGCAAATGTATTTAAATGAAATTCAGAACAAATTAGAACACTACTATAGTACTATAAAACTGTGTAGAAATTCCAATAGTTATCAAAAGAGGAATTCATCCAGTGTACACTGCCATGTTCTTTTGATTGAGTGTAAATGAACAAAGCCAGTGCAGATAATGGACTGCCTTCATACAATGCTATGGACAATTGCATCCTCCACATTTTCATTTTCATTGTAACATTCAAAATGATTTTCAATGCCTTCAAATTCTTTGCAGTTTCTAACTTGTTGAAGTAGTGAAATCATTTGTTTTTCACTCCCGTCTGCTTCTGACATCTCCAAACCTGAATGCTTGAAGTGGCAGTGAGCAAAAGAGTTTTGGATTGTCTTACTGCTTATTCCTCGCCAACTATCAGTGACAAAAATCACTGCTTTTTAAACGGAGGTGCACGCAACTGATGCTATTTAAAAAAACTGTTCACCCTGAGCACGGTGTAGTATCTATCAGCAACACAAGTACACGCAGCTAACACTGGTTAGAAACACAAGTTCAGCAACAGCTTCCTGTCCCAATTAAGTGTCATCGTGTCCCAAATAAATGAAGGGAATCGTAGCTACTTTCATAATTAGTTTTTGTTCTTTAAGAGTTGTCCCAAAGAAGCAGCTGCCCCGATGAACCGAAATCCACTGTAGATCAGGTCCCTTAGAATACCTTCCAGTGACTTACTACTAATGCCATGCTGACCTGCTGATAATTTCCTGGCTTGATCTTTGCAGTTTTTCCTAAACAACAGAAAAAATTAGCTGCCCTCCAATCCTCTGGCAACTCACCCGCGGCTAAGGAGGTTTTAAATATCTCTGCCAGAACCTCTACAATTTACTGTACGCACTATCCCCCCACCATGACCTTGTCAGGTCTTGGGGACTTGTGCACCCTAACTTGTCTCAAGGCTCTCAGTACCTTCTCTTCCATAATCCGGATATGGTCCATGACCTCAGTGTTGTTTTACCTCCCTTCTTTTTGTGTCCTGAGTAAATATGCAAAGATAATTTAAGTGGGGCATAGACAGAGTAGACAGACAATATCTTTTTCCAGGGGTTGAAATGTCTAATACCAGAGGGCATGTATTTAAGGCGAGGGGGAGTAATTTCAAAGGAGATCTGAGGGGCAAGCTTTTTTTTAACACAGGGTGTTGCAGTGCATTGCCTTGGGTAGTGGTAGAGGCAGAAACATTAGAGATTTTTAAGAGCCGTTTAGAAAGGCTCACGAATGTGAGGGAAATGGAAGGATATGGGTGTTGTGCAGGCAGAAGAGCTTAGTTGACCATTTGATTGTTAATTTAATTGGTTATCACAACACTGTGGGTCCAAAGGCCTGTTCCTGTGCTGTACCGTTCTCTCTTCTCAGATGTCCCTGATACCTCATGGCTACATGCACAGATGACCATGCTGACCTCCTAGAGAACCAGTTTTGTCCCTTGCTCTCCCTTTGTTCTTAATATAGCTACAAAAGTCCTTGGGATTCTTTTCCACTTTGTCTGCCAGAGCAACCTCATGTTGCCCTTAGCCCTCCTGATTTCTCTGAACCGCTTGCTTGCATTTCTTATACTAAAGCTCCTCATGTGATCCCAACTCCCTATACATGAGTCTTCTTTTTAACGAGGGCCTCGCTCCCTCAGAATAGAAGGTTTCCTAAACCTTTTCACCTTGCCTTTCATATAGGAATATGCAAACTTTGTACTCTCAATATTTCACTTTGGAAGGCCTCCCACTTACCAACCATCCCATTGCCGAACACAAGCCATCCCAATCCACGTTTAGTAGATACCCCTCTGATGCCATCAGAGCTGCCCTTTCTCCAATTTAGAATTTTAACCTGAGAACCATAGTATGCCCTGAACCTACGAACCTCACCGGTTCGTCTTTGGAACGGGAGAGGAAATCCGTGTACATGCACAAACTCCTCACAGACAGCGGCGGGAATTGAGCCTGGGTTTCTGCACTGTAACAGTATCAGGCTAACCACCATACAACCCTGTTGCCCTTAAAACCACCACCTCTATTAAAAAGGGAGCTAAAAGAATCTGAATACATTAAAAACTCTAGAAAATGGCAAAATTCTACCTATAACAACGCTAATGCTGTCTGTGGGGGGGTCAAGCATTCAAATCAGTAAATGTGAATTAATAAAAATCACAGCTCTATCAGAGAATCATAAGATATCTTCGCGATCATCCTCAATGCCAGTTAAGAAGCTGGGGCTACCTCTCACCGGAGGATGAAAATTCTCGAAAACGAGGATATACAATGTCATCCCGGTGGTTTGTGTTCCCAAGGTTCTGGCCGAGAAGGCCCAATCACCGGGCCTGCATTTGTAGAGGGGACATCTTGCAAGCCAGCCAGCAGGAGGACTTTCACCCCACCCAGGACTGAGAAAATTGAATGAGACCTCCCTAACACCATTTTCTTCGCTAGCTGGGAACCATCGCACTTACCCAAGGTTCTGTTAGCTTGGCGAAGAGTGGTTTCCCAGGGCGCACCAGCGGGGAGGGGAGCTGCACCCACTGGGACAGATGGCAACCATCCAACTGGTGAAGCCACCTCACCTTCGCTTAGCAGCCAAGCAGCTGAATTTGCACTCACTCCTTTCAGCTTCCTACCCAGTTCCCTATATTCACTCTATAGGACCTCATCCCTTCCCTAGTCATGTTGCTGGCATTGATGTGCACCACACCCTCTCCCTGAGGACCTGATCTGAGATGTCCCTGACCCTGCCACCTGGCAGACAGCATCCCATCTGGGAGTCTCTTTCACGCCCACAGGATCTCCTGTCTGTTCCCACAACTACTGAATCTCCTGTCACCACTACACTCCTCTTCTCCCCCGTCCCGGGCCACAGAACCAGAATGCCAGAGACCTGGCTGTTGTGGCTTCCCCTAGCAGATCACCCTCCCCTCCACAACAGTATCCAAAGTAATGTATGTATTGAGGGGAACGGCCACAGGGATACTCCGCACCCTCTGTCTGTTTCCTTCCCGTCTCCTGACAGTCATCAGCTATCTCCTTCCTACAACTTAGGGGTGACTACCTCCCTGTAGCTCCTATCTATCATCTCCTGGTTCTCCCGTATCAGCTTAAGGTCAAAGGTCACCCAGCTCCAGCTCTATTTCCTTATTGCGTCTGTTAACGAGTTGCAACTCCCACAACCGTAGTCATCAAGAGGAGCACACCGCTGCCCTGACTACCATTCCCACTGCTTGGAACAAGAGAGCTGAGCAGATTTACAGGGATTTTGCCAGGGTTTGAGGACCTGAGTTATAGGCAAAGGTTGAACAGGTTCAGGATGTTATTCCCTAGAGCACAGGGGAATGAGAGGAGATTTGTTAGAGGTGTACAAGTTTATCAGGGGTATCGATAGGACAAATAGCTTTTCCCACCGAGGTTGGGTGGGGCTACAACTAGAGGTTGTGGTTTAAGGGTGAAAGGTGAAATGTTTAAGGGGGACATGAGGGAGATCTTGACTCGGGGGTAAGAATGTGGAATGAGCTACCAGCAGAAGTGGTGAATGTGGGTTTGATGTTAACATTTAAGAGGAATCTGGATAGGTACCGGTACATGGATGGGACGGGTATGGAAGGCTATGGTCCCAGATGCAGGTCGATGGGACTGTGGGGATCAATGACCTGGTACAGACTAGATGGGTTGATTGGCCTGTTTATGTGCTGTAGTGTTCCATGACTCACCTTCACCTCCGTTCACTGTAACCTGAACCAACACCTTGACACTTCTCGCACAGCACGCCCTCTCAGCATAGCCACGTCCCAAACCTTACCCATTCCAACCTGTGCCTTCTCCATGAACCCATTTTCCCCGAGGAGCTGCTCTCTTCCCTCTCACACCTGGTCCACTTACTCCACCTCTTCATGCTGAAGCCTGTTGAGCCAAAGCCTCATCTCCCCACTCTAAGAATGGCTACTCTGCCTAACCCAAACTTTGTATTGGCTGCTGCTAATCAGTCTAACAATCTGCAAAGGTATGGCTTTTAGAATTCTGTTCAGCGAAACTCACCACCAAGGCCCTAGGCTTTCCTTCTTTATACCCTCACACAGTCCCATCTCCAGGTCAGTAAAACTTTGTCACTTGTACCAATGTGTACTCTGGCCGCTCACCCTCCCCTCAATATCCTGCAGCTCTCAGGGACACCTTCATCCGCATGCAGCGGGGCAAAATGTGTAGTACCTTTCTGGTGTTTCTTCTGCGATCACAGAATCTCCTATCTCTGCAGCCCAGTCTGAGCCTCAGACCATCACAGTGCGGGAGACCTGCCTATGGCTGATAGCCCCTGAATGACCATCCGGCCCTCCTCACACACTCCACACAACCCTCTCCTGTCAGAGACAGGGACAGGGGAACCCGCTGGTCACCCATCTACCTGAAACCTGAACCTCAGGGTGGGATAACTTCCTGTCTGTGATGCTCCGATATTCCCAGAGATTCAGAATACCTCCACATCCAGCTTGATGTTCCTTGACTTCATTTGTCAGGAGCTGAAGTTGGACGCATTTCCCACAGACGTAGTCAACAGGGAACCCATGAGGTTTACTAATTTCTCACAACTTGCACGAGGAGCATTTCACTGTCCTGACACCCATCCTACCTGTCCTGATGGTCATCCTACCTGTCCTGACACCCATCCTACCTGTCCTGATGGTCATCCTACCTGTCCTGATGGTCATCCTACCTGTCCTGACACCCATCCTACCTGTCCTGATGGTCATCCTACCTGTCCTGATGGTCATCCTACCTGTCCTGATGACCATCCTACTTGTCCTGATGGTCATCCTACCTGTCCTGACACCCATCCTACCTGTCCTGATGGTCATCCTACCTGTCCTCACACCCATCCTACCTGTCCTGATGGTCACCCTACCTGTCCTCACACCCATCCTACCTGTCCTGACACCCATCCTACCTGTCCTGACGGTCATCCTACCTGTCCTGATGACCATCCTACCTGTCCTGACACCCTTCCTACTGCACTCGCTGGTGCTCAAGATGAACAACAAAATTAACTTTTACCTGTGTCTCCTCTCTGCCTCTTGAGTCAAAGCCTCAGCTCCCCACTCCTACTCTGGTCCACTCTCCCAATTACTGCTCTACTATATCCCACCTCTCCCACTGGCTGCTTGGTCTCCCAGTTGGTCCATATGTCTGAACACAGAACATGCCATTTGGCCCACAATGTCCATGTAAAATGTAAAATCACACTAAATTTCTCTTGCCTACATAATCCAGGTCACTTCATTCTCCTACATGTTCATGAATCAGTCTAAACAGCCTCTTATGTACCCATAGCTGTTTCTGCTGTACCAGTTCAAGGTACTTACCGTGCTGTGTGGTTTAAAAACTCCTGCTGCGCACATCCCCCTTGAGGTGGGGTTGATAGAAGATAAAGTCAGATGGGGTTGGGGAAGGTGGGTGGGTGTGTGTGGGAGGACATCCTGAACTTGGGGAAATTGAATGTTCCTACCATTGGGTTGCAGGCTACCCATAGACTGTGAGGTGTCCTTCCAATTTGAGTTTGGCCTCTCCGTAGCAATGGAGACATGGATGGGCTGGTGTGGCAATGGGAAGGAAAGTTAAAATTTACTGCCAGATTTACCAGGCTGTTGCCTGGACCAGAGGGCAAGTCTTAGCCAATGACAAGGCTGAGCGAGTGAGGGCTTTTCTCTTTGGAGCAAAGGAGGATGAGAGGTGACTTGATAGTGTATAAGGTCAGACCCCACTTGGAGCACTGTGTTCAGTTCTGGTTGCCTCTCTACAGGAAGGATGTGGAAGCCATAGAAAGAGTGCAGAGGAGATTTACAAGGATGTTGCCTGGATTGGGGAGCATGCCTTATGAGAATAGGTTGAGTGAACTCGGCCTTTTCTCCTTGGAGCAACGGAGGATGAGAGGTGACCTGATGGAGGTGTATAAGATGATGAGAGGCATTGATCGTGTGGATAGTCAGAGGCTTTTTCCCAGGGCTGAAATGGTTGCCACAAGAGGACACAGGTTTAAGGTGCTGGGGAGTAGGTACAGAGGAGATGTCAGGGGTAAGTTTTTTACTCAGAGAGTGGTGAGTGCGTGGAATGGGCTGCCGACAATGGTGGTGGAGGCGGATACGATAGGGTCTTTTAAGAGGCTTTTGGATAAGTACATGGAGCTTAGTAAAATAGAGGGCTCTGGGTAAGCCTAGTCATTTCTGAGGTAGGGACATGTTCAGCACAACTTTGTGGGCCAAAGGGCCTGTATTGTGCTGTAGGTCTTCTATGTTTCTAAGGTGATAAGTGGACAGCCGGAGACTTGTTCCCAGAAAAGAAATGGCTAATACGAGGGGGCATAATTTTAAGGTGATTGGATGAAAATAGAAGGGGATGTCAGGTGTGCTTTTTTTTTACAGACTGGTAGATGCGTGAAACGCTCTGCCGAGGTGGGGATAGAGCAGGTTACATGAGGGATGCGGGCTCATGGATGATAGAGAACTGGAGGACTATGGAGGAGGGAAGGGTTAGATTGATCTTTGGAGTAGGTTAAAAGGTCAGCACAACATCATGGGCCAAAGGGCCTGTACTGTGCTGTTTAATCAACTGTATTGAATGAAACCCCAGGAGTTTTAAAGCCCCCAAACGGCCAATCTTGGAGCACAGGAAGACTTACTGGGACATCTTCACTCCCTCAGGTCAGCAAGTCTCTGGCTGCTGTGCCCCTTCCTGTTTGAGAGCTGCCGGCGAATCCACACGACCTGCAGAGTGTGCACGTCCCACAATGTGCTGCAGATGCCTCACCCTCCGGTCCTGGCTTCCAGTCTGAGTCTGTTACAACTCCCGTGGCGAGATGCTAGACCAAACTGAAACTCAAGCAGGCAGCAGACCAGACCCACAGAACCAGGGTTAGCTTATAATGCAAACCATCCGTGACAGAGTGTCTTGCTTCAGACAATCTACACTTCTGAACCTGAGCCAGAGGTTCCAGGGGTTTGTCTCGAAGCTTAAAACTAAAATAACTATGATTTAATACAATTAAAACTCTGTATAATAAACTGCAATGACAATATTAAAACAATCATAAAACTGAGGCCATATTAAAATCCATAAAAAGTAAAAATATTCTAGTCCCTGTAAGTGCTGATGTGATGAGTTGGCCAGTAAAAGATTTGTATTTCCTGACCCTGAGAAAGCCCATCCCATTCTCTAATAAACAGATCTCCTTCGTGCCAATAATTAAACTCCTGATGCCGACTCTAGTTCCTGGTGACGTCACTTGTGGTCAAGGTACGTGGCACCCAATGACCCAGTGTTAATTTCAGTCAGATGGAGACATCGGCAGTCCCATTGTATCCACAGCCTCCCACGGCTAAAAGTGCAACTCCTTCAATATCCTCCAACCAGCCCTGGAACCCTTGGCTCAGGTACCCGGAGAAATGCAGATTTTTAAAATTTAAACAAAATATACTTTATTCCAAAATAAAATTATATACAATAACCATTCAAAGACTTCCAATTCTTTACAGTTGGTACCATTACTGTCTTTACATTTTCAAAGTTCTAAAGTTTTGCCACCCATGTGGCACTTTGTTGTTTCATATTTACATTCAGGGGGTATACCCCCAACCCCCCCACCCCTCAACTCCTGTGGGAGAAGAACCCTAGACTGTGGTCCTTCCCCATCGGGCTCTTGTGGTGGCTGCACCAAGTTTGAGTGCGTCCCTCAGCACGTACTCCTGCAGCCGAGAATGTGCCAGTCGGCAGCATTCCCCCACGGACATCTCCGCGTGCTGGTAGACCATCAAGTTTCGGGCCGACCAAAGAGCGTCTTTGACCGAGTTGATGATCTGCCAGCAGCACCAGATGTTGGTCTCGGTGTGCGTCCCCAGGAACAGCCCGTAGATCAGAGAGTCCTCTGTTACGCAGCTGCTGGGGATGAACCTCGACACTGCCCCTTCCAACCTCCTCCACACCTTCTCCGCGAACCCACAGTTCATCTCCATGAATACCATTCCATGTTTAGGAACCCACAAGGAGATCCCCCAGAGAGGGAGCACTGGAGATCAGCACAGTAGTGTAGTGGTTAGCGACGCTATCACAGTTTGGGGGTGCTGGTGTTTGGTCCCAGCATCCTCTGTAAGGGGTTCCGAAGTTCTCTGGGAGTTCCAGATTCCTCCAACAGTCCAAAGGCATACTGGTCAGTATGCTGATTGGTCGTTGTAAATTGCCCTGTGATCAGGCTAGGGTTAAACCAGTAGTTGCCGGTGGTATGGCTCGAGGGGCTTATTCTGCTCTATATCTATAAATAAAATGTAAAGATAAAACCATTAGGGTTGGTCCAATAATAGAAAAGTTACAATGGATGTCAGCAGAAGTTAAATAGCACCAAAATGCACCAGTACATGGTAAACAGGGGGGATTATGTCCAAATTATACAAATTGTCAATGGCAACGAGTTCATAAAATTGATGAGAATGATTGAATAAATTCCACAGCCAAGAACCCTGTGCAGGGAGATAGATGCAGAAAGGGAACATTTGGAGATGGGACACTTAGCACTGAGAGAAGGTGTAGCATTGAGCAAAGAAGGTTCTGATGAAGGCTCTCGGCCCGAAACATCGACTGTGCACTCTTTTCCACAGATGCTGCCTGGCCTGCTGAGTTCCTCCAGCACTTTGTGTGTGTTGCTCTGAGCTTCCACCATCTGTGTCTATCCCTACAGCCTAGACCAACCTGGTGAATTCTCTCCACACTCCCTCCGGGCTAAGTAATTCCTTTGTAATCAAAACCGCGTGCAGTACTGCCAGTGTCATCTCCCCACGGCCCTGTACAACTGCTACATTCAAACCATTGCCCTCCTCATTACATCATGCACCTGCACCACATGACAAGGGGGCCCGGCTCCATCTCAACGTCACCCTTGTGCCTTTGAGTGAGTCAGGAAGTTCAGAGTTGTTGACGTAACAGGCGTGTAAAGCACAGGGAGACTTCTGTGGGAATTTCCTCTGGACTCCGGGGTAGCAGGGTTCCAGTTAGTTTGTCAGTCTGGTGATAGGGAAACTGGAAAAAGCTGGAAAAAAATTATCTACAGTTGGTGAGCGAGGAATTGGAGGTGATTGGAATGGGTTTAAGAACGATGCTGTCAGACTGATCTGAATGAACTGTTCAGCAGTACCCGAATGCATCAATGAGGGTGTAACTGTGGATTTAGACAGTCAGAGGACGTAGAGCACTCAGCCCACAATATTGTGCTGACCATTTAACCTACTCCAAGATCAATCCCCCCCTCCTCCCGACATAGCCCCCCATTTTTCTATCATCCCCTTCCCCGACATAGACCCCCATTTTTCTATCACCCCCTTCCCCCGACATAGACCCCCATTTTTCTATCACTCCCTTCCCCCGACATAGACCCCCATTTTTCTATCATCCCCTTCCCCGACATAGACCCCCATTTTTCTATCACCCCCTTCCCCCGACATAGACCCCCATTTTTCTATCACTCCCTTCCCCCGACATAGACCCCCATTTTTCTATCATCCCCTTCCCCGACATAGCCCCCCATTTTTCTATCATCCCCTTCCCCGACATAGCCCCCCATTTTTCTATCACCCCCTTCCCCCGACATAGACCCCCATTTTTCTATCATCCCCTTCCCCGACATAGACCCCCCATTTTTCTATCACCCCCTTCCCCCGACATAGACCCCCATTTTTCTATCATCCCCTTCCCCCGACATAGACCCCCCATTTTTCTATCATCCGCTTCCCCGACATAGACCCCCCATTTATCTATCATCCCCTTCCCCGAC
Source organism: Hemitrygon akajei (assembly GCF_048418815.1). Lineage (NCBI taxonomy): Eukaryota > Metazoa > Chordata > Chondrichthyes > Myliobatiformes > Dasyatidae > Hemitrygon > Hemitrygon akajei. The sequence goes on along the minus strand of NC_133146.1, from coordinate 18,639,801 downwards.
ATAGACCCCCATTTTTCTATCATCCGCTTCCCCAACATAGACCCCCCATTTTTCTATCACCCCCTTCCCCAACATAGACCCCCCATTTTTCTATCACCCCCTTCCCCAACATAGACCCCCCATTTTTCTATCACCCCCTTCCCCCGACATAGCCCCCCATTTTCTATCACCCCCTTCCCCAACATAGCTCCCCATTTTTCTATCATCCCCTTCCCCCGACATAGACCCCCATTTTTCTATCACCCCCTTCCCCCGACATAGACCCCCCATTTTTCTATCATCCCCTTCCCCGACATAGACCCCCATTTTTCTATCACTCCCTTCCCCCGACATAGACCCCCCATTTTTCTATCACCCCCTTCCCCGACATAGACCCCCCATTTTTCTATCATCCCCTTCCCCCGACATAGCCCCCCATTTTTCTATCATCCCCTTCCCCCGACATAGACCCCCATTTTTCTATCACTCCCTTCCCCCGACATAGCCCCCCATTTTCTATCACCCCCTTCCCCCGACATAGACCCCCATTTTTCTATCATCCCCTTCCCCCGACATAGACCCCCATTTTTCTATCACCCCCTTCCCCCAACATAGACCCCCATTTTTCTATCACCCCCTTCCCCCGTCATAGCCCCCCATTTTTCTATCATCCGCTTCCCCAACATAGACCCCCCATTTTTCTATCACCCCCTTCCCCGACATAGCCCCCATTTTTCTATCACCCCCTTCCCCAACATAGACCCCCCATTTTTCTATCATCCCCTTCCCCCGACATAGACCCCCATTTTTCTATCACCCCTTCCCCGACATAGCCCCCCATTTTTCTATCACCCCCTTCCCCCGACATAGCCCCCCATTTTCTATCACCCCCTTCCCCCGACATAGATCCCCCATTTTTCTATCACCCCCTTCCCCCGACATAGCCCCCCATTTTCTATCACCCCCTTCCCCAACATAGACCCCCCATTTTTCTATCACCCCTTCCCCGACATAGATCCCCATTTTCTATCACCCCCTTCCCCAACATAGACCCCCCATTTTTCTATCATCCCCTTCCCCCGACATAGATCCCCATTTTCTATCACCCCCTTCCCCCGACATAGACCCCCCATTTTTCTATCACCCCTTCCCCGACATAGACCCCCATTTTTCTATCACCCCCTTCCCCCGACATAGACCCCCATTTTTCTATCACCCCCTTCCCCCGACATAGACCCCCATTTTTCTATCATCCCCTTCCCCCGACATAGCCCCCATTTTCTATCACCCCCTTCCCCCGACATAGACCCCCATTTTTCTATCACCCCCTTCCCCCGACATAGACCCCCATTTTTCTATCACCCCCTTCCCCCGACATAGCCCCCATTTTCTATCACCCCCTTCCCCCGACATAGACCCCCATTTTCTATCACCCCCTTCCCCCGACATAGACCCCCCATTTTTCTATCATCCCCTTCCCCCGACATAGCCCCCATTTTCTATCACCCCCTTCCCCCGACATAGACCCCCATTTTTCTATCACCCCCTTCCCCCGACATAGCCCCCATTTTCTATCACCCCCTTCCCCCGACATAGACCCCCATTTTTCTATCACCCCCTTCCCCCGACATAGCCCCCATTTTCTATCACCCCCTTCCCCCGACATAGACCCCCATTTTTCTATCATCCCCTTCCCCCGACATAGCCCCCCATTTTTCTATCATCCCCTTCCCCCGACATAGATCCCCCATTTTTCTATCACCCCCCTTCCCCGACATAGACCCCCCATTTTTCTATCACCCCCTTCCCCCGACATAGACCCCCCATTTTTCTATCACCCCTTCCCCCGACATAGACCCCCCATTTTTCTATCACCCCTTCCCCCGACATAGCCCCCATTTTCTATCACCCCCTTCCCCCGACATAGACCCCCCATTTTGCTATCATCCCCTTCCCCGACATAGCTCCCCATTTTTCTATCACTCCCTTCCCCGACATAGACCCCCCATTTTTCTATCACCCCTTCCCCCGACATAGACCCCCATTTTTCTATCATCCGCTTCCCCAACATAGACCCCCCATTTTTCTATCACCCCCTTCCCCGACATAGACCCCCCATTTTTCTATCACCCCTTCCCCCGACATAGCCCCCCATTTTTCTATCATCCCCTTCCCCGACATAGACCCCCCATTTTTCTATCACCCCTTCCCCCGACATAGCCCCCCATTTTTCTATCATCCCCTTCCCCGACATAGCTCCCCATTTTTCTATCACCCCTTCCCCCGACATAGCCCCCCATTTTTCTATCATCCCCTTCCCCGACATAGACCCCCCATTTTTCTATCACCCCCTTCCCCCGACATAGACCCCCATTTTTCTATCATCCACTTCCCCGACATAGCTCCCCATTTTTCTATCACCCCTTCCCCCGACATAGCCCCCCATTTTTCTATCATCCCCTTCCCCGACATAGACCCCCCATTTTTCTATCATCCCCTTCCCCGACATAGACCCCCCATTTTTCTATCACCCCTTCCCCCGACATAGACCCCCCATTTTTCTATCACCCCCTTCCCCCGACATAGCCCCCCATTTTTCTATCACCCCCCTTCCCCAACATAGATCCCCCATTTTTCTATCAGCCATGTGCCCATCTAAGAGTTTTTTAACTGTTTGTTTTATTTAGAGATAGTGCCTTTCCAGCCCGTCGGCTGCCCAGCAACCCTCGATTTAATCCCAGCCTAATGATCAACTAACCTACCCGGTCTCTGGACTGAGGGGTACCCGGGAAAACTCACATTTTCCACGCACTCGCTCCGTGACAGAGGACTCTGGCGCCCTCAAGCGGTAATAGTGTTGCGCTGCACTACCATGGCCAATGTTCCTAAAGTATTTGCCTCTACCATCACCCCGGCAACGTGATCACGCAGCCACCACTATCTGTGTGAAAAAAACTTGCCTCTGTCGTCCACCCCGATACGTTCGTGGCCTCTCGTATTAGCCATTTCCACCCTGGGTCAGTGCTGGATCCAGCTTAATCCTTCGCTATCGATATCTCCCCCAACCCCTCCCTAGTCCTACAAAGCCCCTGGGATCTGAGAGTTGAGCAGAGACTGAACTGTGGCAAAGCTGGATCAGGCTCGGCAGAAGCAGAGAAAAGCAATACCAGCAGAGGGCAGTCACGGTCCACAGAACACTCCCACAAAGCAAAACTTACACTCCTCCCTTTCTCTCCTCCTTTCCCCTCCCTAATTCTCTTCCACCTTTCCCTCTCTCCCTCTGTTTAGAACATGAAACATAAAACAGCACAATATGTCAGTCCTTAATGTTGTACTGACCTTTTTACTTATTCCAACATCAATCTAACCCTTCTGTCCCTCATTGCCCTCCAGAATCAGGATTGATATCACTGGCATCTGTTGTGACATTTGTTAATCAGATTTTTATCATCTGTGTTCTTTTTTCACTTTCTTTCTCTCCCTCTACCTCTCTCTGCCTTTCTTCACTGAGGACAGGCCTCAAATATTTCAAAGTCAATTGTTGGTCAAAGAGCAAACACGAGGAAATCTGCAGATGCTGGAAATTGAAGCAACAACACACAAAATGCTGGTGGAACACAGCAGGCCAGGCAGCATCTATAGGGAGAAGCGCTGTCGACGTTTCGGGCCGAGACCCTTCGTCAGGACAAAGAGTCTAGTTCTGCGGAGAGAAACTCAGAGCTGGGGGACCGGCCAGCTGAGGGGTTGTTGGTGAGGGACACATTCGAGCGTGATGTCCAGCCGAGGTCTGACAAAACTGATGCTCCTCGTCTAAAAGGTGGTGAGGTTGCGGGAGGGAATTCTGGAGTTCGAAGCCCAGACAGACCAGCTCACCTGCCCCTCTTGCCCCAGTACAGTGGCCAACCCTGCACCACTCCAGAAAAGCTTTATCTGAAGGTTTCACAAGCTCATAAATCTGATTACATGAGAGTGGCTTGCTGGTCAGGGCCTTGACCGGTGGATGTGGGGAAAGGCCTGTGCTGTGGCAGGTGCCCGGAACGGGCTGCCAGGGGTGGTGCTTAAAGCAGATCAGCTTTATTTGAAACAATAAAACCTACTATGAAATATGTTGCTTGTGTCAACGATCAACACCGTCCGAGGATGAGCGGGGGTCAGCCGCAAGCGTCACCATGCTCCCAACACCAACACAGCATTTTCACAGTTTACTCGTGCAGCTTTGGAAAGTGGGAGGATCTGTGGGAACCCACATTGACACAGGGAGGGCATACTAACTCCTGACAGTCAGCGGTGGGGATTGAACTCCCCTGGTAACCTCTGGGCTGCTGAGTCATCTGCGCCATGTAACAAGGTGTGAGTTCATGAGTTTATCTTTCAGACCTGTGTAGTCAGCCGTACAGCTGGCCCAGGAGCGAGGCTGGATCCCTCTGAGCACTGTAGGGAGAAGCTGGGGCTGAGGCAGAGGAGATTTGATTTCAATGTGAGGTTGGACCGCTTTGGGTGCCGAGCTGACTTAAAGAGCTTGAGAGTGGCCTTGGGGTGGGCGACGAAATCTGGGCCCGGACCGCGTCGCTGGGCAGCGTGGTCTAGGCCCGGGGCCTTCCCGCAGCAGCGGTACCTGGGCCCCAGTGCGAGGTGCAAAGTGCTGTTCAGACAGCTTAAATGCTGGCCCAGATCAGAGGGCACGAGCCGACTTTGCTCACTCTCCACGATCTTCACTCCTCCCTCCAGGGGCGCTGGCGTCTTTCGCCTACCGTCGTTGGGTCGATTTAAACGCCGGCTCAGACAGAATGAAAAGACGGTGTCGGTCAGGACGAGAACCGATTTTGCTCATTCTCGACGACAGTCACTCCTTTCTCCGTGGCACTGTGGCTAGGAAAACGATCCTGGCTGCTGTGCTCCATGCCCGCTAATATGATGGACTGAGACCGAGGCTTCAGGCCTACTCCGGGCCGCTCCAGGGTTTGTATCTGAGAAAATCAATTTGGTTCAGAGTGTCGTTGTTCACTTCAATTGTTTGGATGATTTGATTTTTTATCAAACAAATCTCAAGGTTGTATAATTTATACATTCTTTGATAATAAATGAACTTGAATCTTGGAAATGGAGCAGTACAGATCATGTATAGGCAGAAGAGATTGAGGTTAATTTGGCGTTGTGTTCTGCACAGGCACGATGGGCTGAAGGGCCTGTCCTGTCCTGTACTGCACGGCTTGGTGTCCTACACTGTGGCTGTGGTGCAGTGGCCCGGAGGCTGAATCGGTGAGGAAATGAGTCCGGAGGGAAGAGCTGGATGAATTTTATTGGCCCAGGCGCTGGGAAGAGTGACCAACAAGAGGGTTGCTGCTGACAGCCCACCCTGAGCCACTTCCGAACGCAGTTCTGTTTGACCCCAACCTGCTCGGTCTAAGTCAGGACAGGCTATCTCCAGTCCTTGGCCCCAGACTCACATACATCGGGCTTCAGACTACTCTGACATCTGGGTATTGTCTCCAGGACCCGCCGATCACGGGTTTGACTTGCACTGACCTCCAACCCTGTTGATCTGGTGGGGTCACCGGTCCTCTTGACTCCTGACTGTACGGATCTTTGACCCAGGACTTGCTGACCTGGGGTTTGCTGGTTTTCTCAGCCTGAGCTCCAGGTTGCTGACCTTCGACTGCAGCACACTCTGACCGGGATTTCAATCACAGGTTCCTGCCCCTGACCTCTAACTCCCCTAAACCCTAACCTGCCCCCTAACTCTCCACATTGTCTGCAAAACCATCGCTGTGAACCTAAAAACTGTCTGAGCCACGACTTTGGACATCAGAACGTAGCGCCATTTTGTCTGGAAATTTTTAAAACTCCCTCAGGTGCCGGGTCAGTGGGGGTGGTCTGTATCCTTTCCACCTTTGGGGTAAATCCCAGGGTCAGAACACCTGGTTTTAGAGTCATAGAGCATTACAGCATAGAAACAGGCCCTTCAGCCCATCTAGTCTGTGCCAAACTTTTTCTGTGTAGTCCCATCAACTGTACCCGGACCATCGCCTTCCTTCCCTCTCTCATTCTGTGCCTATCCAAGCTCCTGTTAAATTTTGTAATCAAGCCCAGGTCCAGCTCGTTCCACAATCGCTCCACCCTCTGAGCGAAGGAGATGCCCTCAGGCTCCCCTTTCATCCCTACCCATGACTTCTATTTCTAGACTCACCCAGCCTCAGTGGAAATAGCCTGCTTACACTTACCTTATCTATACCCCTCATAATTTTGTTTGCCTCTGTCAAATCTCCCCCTCATTCTCCAACACTCCGGGGAAGATGAGCACAGACTCAGGCTGCCTGCAGTTCCACCGAAGCGCCACAGGGTGGCGATCAAACTCCACTCCCAGTGTCGACTGGCTCTGGGAAGGTTTGAGGTCCAGATTGGGAGAGGAGAAGACCAGCAGGACTGATAAAACCTGTCCTTTCTAATGAGCCTGGAGGCAAAGTTCATCCCCCACCTGTGTCCCACGTCTTGGAGGACTCACGGTAAAGGAGTGACAGTTATGGACCGGCCACCTCCTTGGTCTTTCTTGCAGCCCAGAATCGGGTTTGTTATCGCTGACAAATGTCCTGATATTCGCTGTTTGTGGCAGCAGAACAGTGAAGATAAATCCTATCAGAAACAAAAAAAAAAAAGCAGTAAGCAGCTGGTGCATATCGCAGATCCGGAATACACGACCACTGAGGCCGGGCAGACAGTCTCTGAAGTTAAAGAGACTACCCAGAAGAAAATAACGGCAAACCACTTCTGCGTAAGAATTTGCCGCGAACAGTCATAGTCAAAGACCAAGTGATAGGACTCGGCACATAATGTTGATGAGGAGAGCAAAAAGTGAGGTAGTTTTCATGAGTTTATGGGCCGTACAGAAATCCGATGGTGGAGGGGAAGTTCCTAAAAATATTGAGTCTGAGTTTCCGGCTCCAGTACCCCACCTCTGGTGTTAGTAATGAGAAGAGGGCATGTCCTGGATGGTGAGGGTCCTTCATGATGGACTCTGCCTTCTGAGGCGTTGTCTTTCGAAGATGTCACCTCATTTCCATTCCCTACGTGGCCCTGGTACAGTGGAGGGGTCCCGTGGAGAGGAGTGGGAGGGGGGAGAGGGGAGGAAGAAGTAAAGGTGATAGGTGAAACTGGGAGGGGTGAAGTAAAGGGCTGGGAAGTTGATTGTTGAAGGGGATAAAGGGCTGGAGAAGGGGGAATCTGATAGGAGAGGGTAGAAGGCCATGATGAAAGGGAAGGGGGAGGAGCACCAGAGGGAGGTGATGGGCAGGTAAGGGATGAGGTGAGAGAGGGAAACGGGAATGGGGGGATGGTGAAGGTGGGGCAATTAATGTAAGTTCAAGAAATCGATGTTCACGCCATCAGGTTGGAGGCTACCCAGACGGAATATAAGGTGTTGTTCCTCCAACCTGAGTGTGGCTTCATTGCGGTTTTGGAGGAGGCCATGGATGGACCTGTTGGAATGGGAATGGGTAGTAGAATTGAAATGGGTGGCCACCGGGAGATCCTGTTTTTCCTGGCGGATGGAGTGTAGGTGCTCAGTGAAGCTGTTTCCCAATCTATGTTGAGTAACTATGACTGCTTACTCATTTCCATAGACTCTGTCTGGCCTGCTGAGTTCCTCCAGCATTTTGTGACCTGATGGCTTGAATGTCGATTTCTCAAACTTCTAGTAATTGCCCCCCACCCGCACCAGTCCCCATTCCCATTTCCCTCTCTCACCTTATCTCCTTACCCGCCCATCACCTTCCTCTGATGCTCCTCCCCCTTCTCTTTCTTCCACAATCTTCTACCTTCTCCATCAGATACCCCCTTCTCCGGCCCTTTATCTCTTTCACCAATCAACTTCGCAGATCATTATTTCACCCCTCCCCCTTTCCTGGTTCCACCTATCACCTACCACCTCGTACTTTCTCCTCCCCTTCCTCCACCTTCTTACCCTGACTTCTCAACTCTTTTTTTCCGGTCCTGATGAAGTGTCTCGGCCTGAAATGTTGACTGGTTACTCTTTTCCATAGATGCTGCCGGGCCTGCTGCGTTCCTCCGGCATTTTGTGTGTGTTACTTTGATTTCCAGCATCTGCAGACTCTCTCTTGTGAACTGATTATTGAGTTCAGGAGATGGAAACCAGAGGTCCACGAGCCAGACCTCACTGGAAGATCAGGGGTAGAGAAGGTCAGCAACTTTAAATTCCTGAGTGTTACAATTTCAGAGACCTATCCTGGGCTCAGCACAAGAGTGGAATTGCGAAGAAAGCACGGCAGGGCCTCTACTTCCTTAGGACTCTGCGAAGATTCGGCGTGACATCTAAAACTTTGACAAACTTCTATAGATGTGTAGCGGAGAGAATATTGACTGGCTAATAGAGAGAGTACAGAGAAGATTTACTATATTGTTACCTGGGTTTCAACACCTAAGTTACAGAGAAAGGTTGAACAAGTTAGGTCTTTATTCTTTGGAGTGTAGAAGGTTGAGGGAGGACTTGATAGAGGTATTTAAAATTATGAGGGGGATAGATAGAGTTGGCGTGGATAGGCTTTTTCCATTGAGAGTAGGGGAGATTCAAACTAGAGGACATGAGTTGCGAGTTAGGGGGCAAAAGTTTAAGGGGGAATTTCTTTACTCAGAGAGTGGTAGCTGTGTGGAACGAGCTTCCAGTAGAAGTGGTAGAGGCAGGTTCGGTATTGTCATTTAAAGTAAAATTGGATAGGTATATGGATGGGAAAGGAATGGAGGGTTATGGGCTGAGTGCAGGTCAGTGGGACCAGGTGAGAGTAAGCATTCGGCACGGACTAGAAGGGCCGAGATGGCCTGTTTCCGTGCTGTAATTGTTATAGGGGTATATGGCTGTGTCACAGCCCGGTATGGAAACACCAATGCCCTTGAACAGAAAGTCCTGCAACAGGTAGCAGGTTCAGCCCAGTCCATCACGTGTAAAGCCCTCCCAACCGTTGAGCACATCTACATGAAAAACGATTATAGGAAAGCAGCGTTCATGTTCAGGGATCCCCAGCACAAGGGACATGCTCTCCTCTCACTGCTGCCATCGAGTAGAAGATGCAAGAACCTCAGGACTCGCACTGTCAGGTTCAGGAACAGTTATTACCCCACCACAATCAGGCTCTTGAACAGAAGGGGATAACTACACTCACTTGAAATGTTCCCACAAACAATGATCTCACCTTAAGGACTCTTTATCTCATGTTCTCGTTACTTATTGCTATCTCTTTATGTATTTGCATTTGCACAGTTTGTTGTCGTCTGCACTCCGGTTGATCTTTCACTGATCCTGCTTATAGTTCCTACTCTGTTGCTTTGCTGAGTATGCTCAGGGTTGTACATGGTGGCATGTATGTTCTTGAATAATAAAATTTATTTTGAACTTCTAATCATTTAAAACAAAAACAATACTGAGAAAATGACTTGTAGAGTCCTTGAAAGTGAGTCAGTTCTGAGTTGTGGTGAAGGGAGTTATCCAGACCGGTTCCGGACCCTGATGGTTTTGGGTAATAAATGTCCCTGAACCTGGTCGTGTGGGTCACGAGGCTCCTGCATCTCCTTCCCAATGGCAACAGTGGACTTGATAACGATGATGCTTTCCTGTGGCTGCGCTCTTCGTTAATGCGCTCAGTGATGGCAGAGGGATTTTCCTGTGATACACTGGTTTGTAGGTTTCTTGGTTTCTGGAGTGTCAGAGAGGGGCATCAACGGGAGTCAGTGAGGATGCAGCGCATTCCGAGGACGAAGGCGAAGTCTGACGGTTGCTAGCGGCCTTCCCCTGCCCACTGCACGTCCAGAGTTCCTGTAAATTTGCACAATCGTAGAACGGTCCAGCTCAGAACGAGGCCCCTTGGCCCTCCTCATCCACGCTGACCGAACTGCCCATCTTCCTGAAACTAATCCCATCTCCTTTAACACCTTTCCTATCCACGTACCCGTCCAAATACCGTTCAAACACTCTAGTTGTACTCATCTCCTCCAATACCTCCCCTGGCAGATCGGCCCACATTCCCACCACTCTGGGGAAAAATCATACCCCTCAGAACATCACTAAACTACCCTTCCCACTCCACCCCACCTTAAACCACTGCCCCCGGTCCAAACCTGCCCCCTGGTTCCAGATTCCCCCCCCATCCCAGGTCTGCCCCCCTGGTCCCAGATCTTCTCCTCCCCCCACCCCCCGCTGGTCCCAGACCTCCCCCCCAACCCCGGTCCTGATTGCGAGCAGCCTGGACTTTACTATCGCTTTTCCCGCCGTTCCCAATTCTGTCTCCCATCGTCATTACCTGCTTTATTCCAGTGACGACTGTTTTTGCCCATTCACGTCAGAATCAGGTTTGTGTAGATTTAGTCGGCTCCATCATGGGCACTAGCCTCTGTAGTATCCAGGACATCTTCAAGGAGAGGTGACTCAAAACGGTGGCATCCGTCATTAAGGACCCCATCACCCAGGACCTGCCCTGTTCTCACCCTACCATCAGGAAGGAGATACAAAAGCCTGAAGGCACACACTCAACAATTCAGGGACATTGAACACGATCTCACTTATTTAATTTAATTACTTTATATACAGTTGGTGTTGTTGGCATCCGTCTGTCTCGAAGGACAATGGGTGACGATCATCATCACAAGCCTGGGCAGAGGGTATGGAGATCCTGAGATGCCCAGTCGTCAAATCCCCCTCTCGGCCTCACCAGTGTAGACCAAAGGAAAGCTTATGAAGCGATACGTTTGGCACCAGCTTGGCTGCAGGAGCTGCCGGGAGGATGTTCAATGACGTCCAGCCGCCTTAGGGGCTCCACTCCGGATTTGCTCTCTGGGATTACTCCTGTAGCCGTCGTCTCTCCCGAGGCTGCCCACGAGACAGTGGGGCTATTTACTCATAGCTGGGGATCTGGTTCACAAGCACCAGGGCGTGTCCGCACACCGGTGGGCCTGCGTGCTACATGTGCAGGGGCCGGACCTCCTCTCCGTCCTCTGTAGTTCAGCCCGAGTCCGAAAGGAGTTCAGTTTCCGTGTGTCACCAGCGAGGAGGCGCAACATGAGGCTTGCTGTTGGAGAGGCTGTGTACTGCAGGGAGAGACTTACACACTCAGCTCTCCTTTCCACAAGACTGCTGGACAGTGGTGGAGGCTGAAAGTGAGAGTGACATTACCACACTAGGTGCATCACAACAACCATTTTGACACTATGTGTGTGTATATACATACACACACATATCCACGTATTCATACACACATATATGTATATATATACACTGTAATTCACAGCTTTTTTCCCTCTATTATCGTGTATTTCAATGTACCGCTGCCGCAAAGTTAAATATCACGACATATGCCGGTGATATTAAACCTGATTCTGATTTGGAGTCTATTTTCAGTGGCATACATCGTAAAATTAGTGTTTTCTGGCAGTAGACAAACATTACTATAAAATACAATAAGAATATAATTGTTTAAGTGCAAAGAGAGAGCAAACAGCGGGGTGGTGCTGATGGACCATTCAGAAATCTGATGTTGAATCCCTCCTCCCCACACCCATTTGCCCCCTTGGGCCCATATCCCTCTACATGTTGCCCAGTCAAGTGTCTGTCTAAATGCCTCTTAAATATATTGACTTATATCTGATTTCCACCACCTCCACTGGTGTCTATTCCAGATCTCAACTACTGGTCCTTGTTTTAAAACACAACTCGCCTCTTATTCCCCCTCACTCACTCGCCTATGCTCTTCGCAGAGGGAGCTGGTTGGGTCAGGACACTGCACAGGGAGCACTGGTTGGAGCAGGCAACCCTGACAGACTCGCAGGTGAAGTGTTGCCTCAGTTGTGAGGGAGGAGGTGCAAGGGCAGGCTTTTTAAAATTTTTGTTTTATTGAGATACCGTGTGGAATAGGTTCTCCTGACCCTTCGAGCATCGCCACCCAACAATCCCCTGACTTTAATCCCCTCCTATACTTTTCTCCAATTATCCTCAAATTATGCCCCCTTGTATTAGAATTTTCATCCTGGGAAAAAGTTTCTGGTATCCATCTATGTCTCTTATCTTGTACACGTCTATTAAATTACCTCTCATTCTCCTCCACGCCAAAGAGAAAAGCCCTAGGTTGCTCGACCTATCCTCATAAGACTTGCTGTCACATCCTGGTTAATCTCCTCTGCACCCTGTCTAAAGCTTCCACATCCTTCCTATAACGAGCTGACCAGAACTGAACACAATATTGCAAGTGTGGTCTAACCAGGGCTTTATAGAGCTGCAACATTATCTTATCACATTGGGTCTGGCTGTGTTATTATGTGTGGACATTTCCCAGTGGGAAATGCAGGCGGTTCACTCCAGAATCGGAAGCTTTGGTGGTGACCTAGTCCTGTGCGCTCAATGTTGAGCTGAAGCGGACTGTAAATAAAAATGTTCTAACGTTCATCCACACCAGGCTTGTCCTTGTTAAGAACAAGCATAACATGGTGTCAGAAGTTAGCGTGAGGTCAGAGAACCGGTTAATGCCATGCACTCCTGAGGATGGCTACGGAACCTGCCAGCAGCAAGTGATGTGAGGTGGAGGAAAGCGTATTGATGGGCTGAATTACAGCCTGGTACGGGAACAGCAATGAAAGTCTTACATTCAGACCAGTGTATCTCAGGTTTTTCCTGTGACCAGAAACAAAAGTGTTAGCTTTGACCAATACTTAGCCGAGCTTCACACACTGAGCAAGTCCTGTGAGTCTGGAGATTTGAGACGCTCACTAGTCAGAGACAAAGTAGTTGGTGGGATCGCAGATAATGGGCCCAGAGAAAGCTTTGCTCCATGAGAAAGATCTGACGCTGGAAAAGGCTGTGGATACGTGTAGGACAGCAGAGACCGCACAAGCACAAGCTAAGGAGCTGCACAGGACAGACACAACAGTGTCTGCTGTGAAAACAGAGCAGCAGCACACAAGGCGTTTCCCAAAGCAACATCAAAGCAAAGGGGAAGGCTCAAGCAGCAGACGCAGTGAGTGTGGAGGTGGGCGCACCCCAAAGATGTGTCCTGCAGTACTTGTGGAAAGAAGAGTCGTTTTGCAAGGCGCTGCAGAGCTGGGGCAACCAAGAGAAAGGTGCAGACGGCTGCAGAGGAAACAGAGGAAGTTTTGCAGATTCCCGACAGACAGCTAATGCTGGTAAGACAGAATGGATTGTTCCAGTGACTGTGACTGAGACAGTTATTCCATACAAGCTTGCCGCTGGAGCCTAGGTGAATCTGTTAGCCATGGATACTCTCAAAGTAAAGAGCAAGGTTTACCCAGTGAAGTTAAAAGTGACAGGCTATACTGGAGAGAATATTCCAGTTACAGAGGGCTTATAGTGACCTTCAAGCAGAAGGGGAAGCAGCTATAGGCACAGCTACAGGTTGAAAAGAGAGTACAGCCATTATTAAATCTGAGTGCATGTAAAAAGCTCAATCCTTTTGAGCTTTTCAAAGAGTTTTCATTGTGGCTTCACAGTTCAAAGATGACCACACTTCACTCATGGAAAAGTGTGCAAATATCTTTGAGGGTCTCAGATTCTTTCCCAGTGTACACAGAATTCATATAGATGAGACGATGGCTCCTGTTGTCCACGCATGTAGAGGAAGTTTCATTTGCACTTAGAGACAAACTCAAACAAGAATTAGCACGCATCGAACGGATAAATGCCCTACAGAAAACTGCAGAACCACCAGACTACGTGAGCCCGCTGGTCATTGTGCAAAAGAGAAATGGAGCATTGTGGATATACCTAGACCCAAGAGATCTCAGTGAAGCCATCAGGAGAGAACATTTTAAATTGCCATCATGGGAGGAGATCATGTCCCAGTTTGCAGATGTCAAGTTGTTTAACAGTCTCGACACGTCATCTGGATTTTGTCAGATGAAACTTGATGAGGCAAGTTCAAGACCATGTACTTTTAACACACCACAGGGAAGACATTGCTTTCTTCTGCAACCATACGGGATGCTGTCAGCATCAATACAACCATCCACATGATCTTTGAGGGCATTCCTGGTGTCGAGACCGTGATTGATGACATTATCATCTGGGGTCCACCAAGGATGAATGTGATGCACAACTGTGACAGGCATTTGACGTGACACGGAATGTCCATTTGAAATTAAATAAAGAGAAATGAGAGTTTGGTGTTAAGGCACTGACTTTCATGGGAGATGTCATATTGGAAAAGGGAGTGAAGCCTGACACAAGACAGATGCCAGCCATTGAAAACATGGAGAGGCCCTAAAACAAAGAAGAGGTGAGATGTTTCTTGGGGATGGTGACTGACCTAGATAAGTTCATCCCTCAAACGCCTACAGTGTCAGCACCACTTAGGTCACTCCTTGAGCAGTAAGGTGAGCAGATTAGGTCCCACTAGTGAGAAGAGTGTTTCCAGTCGCTGAAAAGAGTCGTTACTGAAGAGCCTGTGTTGAAGTTTTACAATCCAGGAAGGTGCACTAGAATCCCAGCTGATGCACCTCGGTACAGCCACTGCAGCGGCATGGTGACACGTGGCGACCTGTGGCCTTTGCGTCAAGAGCTTCAACAAGTGCAGAAGCCAACTATGCACAGACAGAGAAAGAACTTCTCGCCAGCTCGTATACATGAAGAAGGTTCCATCAGTACATATATGGATAAGCTTTTGAAGTGGAGACAGACCATGAACCATTGGTCTCAATTATGTCCAGCCCACTGAACGACTGTCCCATGAGGACATAACGCATGTTGATAAGGCTGCAGAAATATGATGAGGTGATCTACACACCAGGAAAATGTATGTTTGCTGCTGATGCATTGTCTTGCGCAGTCAACAAGAAAGAAAAAAGTGACCAAAAGGTTATATACAGGTCGCTGTTGACATGATTGTCCAGTAGGTCCTGATAGAGCAGGGCAGATTAGGAAAGTAGCAGGGACAGATGAAACAATGACAGTACTCAGAGAGACAATAAAGAGAGGATAGCCAGCAGCTAAGAATGACTGTCCAATGTGTATTCGGGATTATTGGGCATGAAGAGCTGAACTGTCAGTAGTGGAAGATGTGGAAACGTTTGTGATTCCAGTGTCACTATGCAGGGAAATGCTTCAGAAGATAGATAGATAGATAGATACTTTATTCATCCCCATGGGGAAATTCAACTTTTTTTCCAATGTCCCATACACTTGTTGTAGCAAAACTAATTACATACAATACTTAACTCAGTAAAAAAATATGATATGCATCTAAATCACTATCTCAAAAAGCATTAATAATAGCTTTTAAAAAGTTCTTAAGTCCTGGCGGTAGAATTGTAAAGCCTAATGGCATTGGGGAGTATTGACCGTAGGGATCATCCTGTCTGAGGAGCATTGCATCGATAGTAACCTGTCGCTGAAACTGCTTCTCTGTCTCTGGATGGTGCTATGTAGAGGATGTTCAGAGTTATCCATAATTGACCGTAGCCTACTCAGCGCCCTTCGCTCAGCTACCGATGTTAAACTCTCCAGTACTTTGCCCACGACAGAGCCTGCCTTCCTTACCAGCTTATTAAGACGTGAGGCGTCCCTCTTCTTAATGCTTCCTCCCCAACACGCCACCACAAAGAAGAGGGCGCTCTCCACAACTGACCTATAGAACATCTTCAGCATCTCACTACAGACATTGAATGACACCAACCTTCTAAGGAAGTACAGTCGACTCTGTGCCTTCCTGCACAAGGCATCTGTGTTGGCAGTCCAGTCTAGCTTCTCGTCTAACTGTACTCCCAGATACTTGTAGGTCTTAACCTGCTCCACACATTCTCCATTAATGATCACTGGCTCCATATGAGGCCTAGATCTCCTAAAGTCCACCACCATCTCCTTGGTCTTGGTGATATTGAGACACAGGTAGTTTGAGTTGCACCATATCACAAAGTCCTGTATCAGTTTCCTATACTCCTCCTCCTGTCCATTCCTGACACACCCCACTATGGCCGTGTCATCAGCGAACTTCTGCACATGGCAGGACTCCGAGTTATATTGGAAGTCTGATGTGTACAGGGTGAACAGGACCGGAGAGAGTACGGTTCCCTGCGGCGCCCCTGTGCTGCTGACCACCGTGTCAGACCTACAGTCTCCCAACCGCACATACTGAGGTCTATCTGTCAAGTAGTCCACTATCCAATCCACCATGTGAGAGTCTACTCCCATCTTCGTTAGTTTGTGCCTTAAGATCTTGGGCTGGATGGTGTTAAAGGCACTAGAGAAGTCAAGGAATGTAATCCTCACAGCACAACTGACCCCCTCTAGGTGAGAGAGTGATTTGTGCAGCAAATACGTGATAGCATCCTCCACTCCCACCTTCTCCTTATACGCAAACTGAAGAGGATCCTGGGCGTGCCTGGTTTGTGGCCTCAGATTCTGTATTATCAGCCGCTCCATGGTCTTCATAACGTGCGACGTCAAGGCAACAGGTCTGAAGTCATTCAACTCCTTTGGTTGTGGTTTCTTCGGTACCGGGACAATACAGGATGTTTTCCACTTTCTGGGTACTCTTCTCTGCTCCAGGCTCATGTTGAAGATGCGCTGTAGTGGTTCTCCCAGCTCAGTCGCACAGGCCCTCAGTAATCATGGGGAAACTCCATCCGGTCCAGCCGCCTTGCTGGTACAGATCTTCCTCAGTTGACCTTCCACCTGTGCAGCCGTAATCCTGGGCGTGGGCAAGGTCTCCTGTGAGTGGCTATTTTCCTGTGAGGGAAGTAAGCCTGGTGTGGATTTCTGCGGTGAGGATGAGATTGAGCTGTTGAACCTGTTGAAGAAGTTGTTCAGCTGGTTCGCTTTCTCCACATCTCCACTTATGTTCGCCCCCCGCTTTGCACCGCATCCGGTGAACGGCATAAACGGCATCTTGGTGAGGAGAAATGTAAACGTGGAGCTCAGGAAGTGATGTGCTGGCCAAGAATAAACCAAGACATCAGCCAAGCCACTGCTTCATGTGAAATATGCCTCACCTACAGACCAAAACAGTAAGCAGAACTGCTTACACCACACCCTGTACCAGACAGGCCATACTTCAAAGATGGATTGGATTTGTTTGATTGGAATGGGAACAGTCATATTACAGACTACCTTTGCAATTACCCACAAGATGCAACACTGCAATCAACATCCGTCAAAGCAGTCATCACTTTCCCGATAGCTGTGTTTGTGAGGCATGGAGTTCCATGTGGAATGGTGTCCGACAATGGTCCACTATTTTCGAGCAGTGAATTTGAGTCCTTTGCCAGTGATTGGAGGTTTTGACATCCAACTTCAAACTCACATTACCTAAAATCTAACGGAATAGCAGGGAGTTTGGTCAAGTTAGTGAAGGGCCTCATGAAGAAAGTGTCAGATGGATGAGAAGATTTCCACAAAAGTCTAATGATTTACAGAAATTTTCCACTGCAGGACGGGTTTTCATCAGCCCAAATGCTGATGGGTCAATGCATACACCTTCCAGTGCACAAAAACCTGTTGACACCTAAAGGTAGCACTCAAGGTCAAAGGCTAAAGAGAAAGGGAAGGAAAAACAGAAACAGTGTCATGACAAGACTGCAAAAAACCTACCAGTCCTGAAGCCTGGAGATCGAGTGTGAATACAGATTCTGATTCTGTCATATCAAGTCAAGTCACTTTTTATTGTCATTTCGAGCATAACTGCTGGTACAGTACACAGTAAAATGAGACAACATTCTTCAGGACCATGGTGCTACATGAAACAGTACAAAAACTAGACCGAACTACGTAAAAACAACACAGAAAAAAAACTAGACTACAGACCTACCCAGGACTGCATAAAGTGCACAAAACAGTGCCGGCATTACAATAAATAATAAACAAGACAATAGGCACAGTAGAGGACAGTAAGTTGGTGTCAGTCCAGGCTCTGGGTATTGAGGAGTCTGATGACTCGGAGGAAGAAACTGTTACATAGTCTGGTCGTAAGAGCCCGAATGCTTCGGAGCCTTTTCCCAGATGGCAGGAGGGAGAAGAGTTTGTTTGAGGGGTGTGTGGGTCCTTCACAATGCTGTTTGCTTTGTGGATGCAGCGTGTGGTGTAAATGTTCATAATGGCGGGAGGAGAGACCCCAATGATCTTCTCAGCTGACCTCACTATCCGCTGCAGGGTCTTGCAATTTGAGATGGTCCATGCAAGGATACATGTGAGAGAAGATAGCTCCACATTCTTACCAGATCCAGGCGGAGCGGGGGACACCTCTGAGAAGCAACCATGTGGATCTACAACCAGAAGCTCCAACCCACAGCTGTGATACGTTTGCTGTCAGTACATCAAAGGGGCCAGCAGATGTAAAATATAAACATGTTGATCAGCGTTCTTAGAAATACTCTAATATTAATGCAGCAAATGAAAGCAATACATCTGTGGAAACAAATAGCAGACCAAAAAAGATCAAAAAACCACCTGAGACTGATTGAAAGTTACTGAGTGAATAAGGGAGTGTATTTGCTCATTACAATTACATTAATGTAAGTATTGCTGTTGGAAAAAAATTATTGTTCCTTGCAGGTTTATGAGGACATAGTATTGTGCTTGTTTTTCTTTAAAGGGGGAAGATGTGTACATAATAAAAAACTTCAGTTCCCAGTGGCAATGCTGGTGTTTCACCCTGTAACCAAAAGCTTTGATGGTGACCTGATCCCACGCACTTAGTGTTGAACTGAAGCTGTTCTGTAAATAAAAACGTCCTAGCATTTACCCATGCCAGGTTTGTCTTTACTAAGAAAAACACATATCACTAGCCCATACAACTGAATTCCTAATGGGATACAAGTTTGACAGAAGGATCAAATCCGTGGTGTATCTCTGACTGTCTCAGGTTGTAAAACCTCTTGTACCCTTCATGGCCACCAGAGGGAGATATAGCCTCATGGCTCCTGTGATAATTTTCCATTGTAATTACCAGCAAGTCTTACAATCCAATTAAAAATAGAATTGGCTTTTGCCATGGGAGATTATCATACAAACTGTGTCAATTTAAATAGCACGTTTTTTTTCCAGATTCCATTGAAGCACTGAGCACTAATTGGAAATACTCAGAAGTTTTTTTGATGAGTTTTCCCTGCTGGTCTCCAGCTTTGACCAGAATACAGCTCCAATGTACTGTTCTGGATACACTCCACACCAGGAGGTGTGCGCACAATCCAGCAAAGAGTGGAATGACCAGAGACCTGATAAACCTTGCCCAATCCACGGAGACTACAATTTTCAAAGTGGAGTGTATTGTCATATGCACAGGTACGTATGTGGACAGGTGCAACGAAAAACTTACTTGCAGCAGCGTCGCAGGACGTAAGCAGCATTCACACAAAAAAAACATAAATTGTACACTTTCTACAAGAAAATACAACTGGAACAAAAAGAAATCCACTTCAGTGGTCACAGTGATGCTGAAAAGTAGTGATTAAGGATTTGGTGATTGATTCTGGAAGCACATATATTTTTCAGGTTTAATGTCACCGTGAAATTTGTTAACTTTGCAACAGCAGTACAACCCAATGACTATATTGACATGATAACTATAGAAAAAACTGAATTACAGTAATTATATATACATATGTATATTAAATAGTTAAGTTAAAATTAGTGCAAAACAGAAATAAAAGAAAGTATTGAGTTAGTGTTCACGGGTTCAATGTCCATTCAGAAATCAGATGGCAGAGGGGAAGAAGCTGTTCCTGAATCATTGAGAGTGTGCCTTCAGGCTTCCTAATGGTAACAATGAGAAGAGGGCATGTCCTGTGTGGTGGGTGTCCTTAATGATGGATGCCAACTTCCTGCGGCACCACATTGAAGATGTTTTGGATACTACTGAGGCTAGCACACATGATAAAGCTGACTAATTTTACAACTTTCTGCAACTTACTTCGACCTTGTGCAGTAGCCCCCTCCCCCATACCAGACAGTAATGCAGCCAGTCAGAATGCTCACCATGATACACCTGTAGAAGTTCGAGTATTTTAGGTGACAAACCAAACATCCCCAAACTCCTAATGAAATATAGCCGCTCTCTTGCCTTCTTTATACCTGCCTCACTGTCTGGTATGGAGGCAGCACTGCACAGGACTGGGAAAAGCTGCGGAACCACACCCACCCACCCAGCCAACACACTTTCTGTCCCTCTTCCCTCCGGGAGAAGGTTCAGGAGCTTGAAGATTCGTACGGCCAGATTTGGGAACAGCTTCTTTCCAACTGTGATAAGACTGCTGAACGGATCCTGACCGTCCACAAATATCCGGACCTGACTTGAACTAACTTACTTTCCCTTTTCTATTTTCTAATTATGATTTATAATTTAAATTTTTATTATATTTACTTCGATCTGTACTTCAGGGAGCGCAAAGCGCAGAATCAATTATCACTGTGATGATCGTACGCTCTAGTATCAATTGTTTGGTGACAATAAAGTAAAGTAAAGGAAGTTGTAAACTCAGCCAGCTGCATCATGGCCACCAGCCTCCCCACCATCGAGGACACCTTCTAAAGGCAGAACCTCAAAAGGGCAGCATCCATCATTAAGGACCCTCAGTACCCAGGTCATGCCCTCTTCTCGATACTCCCATCAGTGAGGAGGTATAGGAGACTGAAGATGCACATTTTGTGCTTTAGGGACAGCTTCTTGTCCTCCACTATAAGATTTCTGAAGTGACCCATGAACACGACCTCACTTTTTTGCTCTCTTCTGCACTACTTATTTTTAAATTCTTTTTGTAACGCAGTAAACTTTTATGTCTTGCACGGTACTGCTGCTGTAAAACAAATTTCCTGGACGTGTCAGTGATAATAAACTTGATTCAGATTCTGATTCATCAGTGACCCCGAGGAACGTGAACACCAGGGTCCCGAGCTGGGTTGTACGTCATCAGTAACATGCTGGAAGCTGCAGGCAGGGCTGTAAAAGCTCGGTGGGCTGAAGGGATGTGAACCATTCTGTTCAATTGGTCATGTTGTGTCCGAATACTGGCCCGCATATCGGTCAGTCCTGATCCTAGAGACTCCGCAGGTGGATTGGGTCATCTACTGAACACAATCCTGCAGTTAGACCCCAAAAGATTCTACATTCCTCTTTAGAGAGACTCCTGCCTTCTATATACATATTGTGGGTGACAACCGCTATTGTATTCTTAAAAGGTTCCTGAAAGGCCTGGACAGAGTGGACATGGAGAGGATGTTCCCATCAGTCGGAGTGTCTAGGATCTGAGCCGCAACCTCGGAACCAAGGGAATGTCCCTTTACAGCTGACAGGAGCAGGAACTTCTATGGGCGGATGATGGTCAACCCGTGGAATTCATTGCCACAGAGGGCTGTGGAGACCAGGCCATTGGCTGCATTTAAAGCAGAGGGTGACTGGTTGGTGAGGTTATGGGCAGAAGACAAGAGGACGGGCTTGGGGAAAACAAAATAACTCTCATGATTTTTTTCATGAAGTTGTGGAGTAGATTTAATGGGCCGAATTGCCTAATTCTGCTCCTATATTGGCATGGTCACTTGTACCGCGGCAGAGTGAGAAGCTTGTGTTGCAGAATGATCAGATCAGATCATTACACAGTAAATTGACGATGAACAGGATAAAGCAACAACATTGTAGCATAAAGTTTAAAAGCAAGCAAGAAGTGCAAAATAATAAGAAGCGGGGCCAAAACAAGTTAGATGGTGAGGCCAAGAGTCTATCTTACTGTAGAAGAGGTCAGTTGAAGAGTCTGATAACAGCAGGATAGAAGCTGTGAGCCCAGTGGTACAAGCTCTCCGGCTTTTCTACCTCTGCCCGATGGGAGGAGGGAAGGAGAGAGAATGTCTGGGGTGGGTGGGGGTCTTTGATTATTCTGGCTGCTTTACCAAGGCAGCGAGAGATGTAGACAGAGTCCATGGAGGGGAGGCTGGATCCCGTGATGTGCTGTGTCCACAGCTCTCTGCAGTTCCTTGTGATCACGTCCGGATCAGTTACCAGACCAAACTGTGATGCATCCAGACAGAAAACTTTCAATAAAATTGGTGAAAGTTCTATGTTATGGTCTAAGACATCAATGGTCGGAAAGTGAAGAGAACGGAAGAATATGCAAGTACCGGAGACTGCGGGGGTTTTCACATGTCCAAGTGGTTCAAGTTCAACATTTAAAATAAACTTGTTGATGGATGGGAGCGGTATGGGCGACTATGGTCCAGATGCAGATTGGCGGAACCAATCAGAATTACAGTTTGGCATGGATGAGATGGGCCGAAGGGCCTGTTTCTGTGCTCCAGAACTCTTTGGTAAAATAGGCAGGCTGAATGGCATTCTCCAGAGGGACTGGGGGTCTATTCATTATTTCCCCACTCTAAATGTTTGTCAATTCATTCAGAAATGAATTCTGAGAGAGATGGAGTGGGAGAGAGAGAGGGAGGGGAGAGAAAGGGAGCGAGGGAAAGGGAGAGGAAGACAGGGAGAGGGGGAGGGGAAAGTGGTAGAGAGGGGGAAGGAGGGCAAGGGAAAGGGGAGGGGATGAGAGAGAGGGAGGGGGAGAGAGGAGGAGTGAGGGGGATGGAGAAAGGGGAGAGGGAGGGAGAGGGTGAGATTTAGGGGAGGGATAGGGAGAGGGATGGGGCAGGGATGAGGTAGGGATGGGGGAGGGAGAGGGAGAGGTGGAGGGAGAGGGGGGAGAGGGGGAGGGAGAGGTCATGATGATACAGCATACAGTATAATCCTGGATCTGGAGACATAGTTTAAATCCCTCAGCAGCAAATAGAAAATTTGAATTCAGGTAATTATTTTTACAAGTATCAGTCATGGTGTTTGTGAAACTATGAAGGAAATCATCTGTCCTTCCTGGCGTGGTCTGTGCGTGCTCCAGACCCATAGTGGTGGTCTGCTTCTAAAGACCACCTCTCTCAGAAAGGGATGGCCAGCTAATATCAGCACTCCCAGTCACATCCACATCCTGTGTGTGGACAAGAAAGTAAAACACCAGAGATTAAATCCACAAGCAGATATGAACATCTACTTATGAAAATGAATTATGTTAAAGAAACAGGGACATTGAAGTGCCCCGTTCATCAATGCTGTTCTGGACGATGGCATAAAGGAAAGATGCCAGGTGTACTGGGCAAAGTAAGCACATTGTCCTTCAAACTTCAATGTAAATCTATTATCAAAGTCACCATATACTCTGAGATTCACTTCCTTACAGACATTTACAGGAAAATAAAGAAATACAAAATAATTTATGAAAAGCAGGGACTGTCAAACATCCAATGTGCAGAAGAGGACACATTATTAAGTAATAATCAAGTAAGTAATACTGAGAACGTGAGTTGTACTGTCCTTGAAAGTGAGCCTGTAGGTTGTAGTGTCAGTTCAGAGTTGCAGTGCGTGAGGTTATTCCCGTGGGTTCAGGAGCCTGATGGTTGAAGGGTCTTCCTGAACCTCAGGCTCCCGTACCTCCTGCATGATGGCAGTAGTGTAGTGAGAAGAGAGCATGGCCTGGATGATGGAAGCTGCTTTCTTGTGCTAGGGCTCCTTGGAAGTGTGATCAACGGTGGAGAGGGCTTTGCTTGCGGTGAGCCGGGCTGCATCCACCACTCTCTGTTCCGGTGTTTCCATACCAGGCTGTCCTGGTGTTGGTGGACCACTGCCCATGTTTCATGTCCCCTCATTCCACCAATACCAGGGTTTAGTGGTGTGATCACTTGAGTTGAGAATGAAGTTCTCCCAAGAGGTTAATCCGTTAATGGAGAACACGTGTGTGACTTTGTTTAACACCACATAGCCCTTGACAGATTGGGGCCAGGGTCAGTGGAATGGCACACTGGAATACTAGGCTCCCTTCACTGCTGTAGACTTCCTTTGCCTTCGCTGCCATCATGATGTGTCATCACCTTCTGTCAGCTCAGTCACTGTGGCCTCTCTATACCAGGGCTTAACACATCTCAGCTGCAGAAGGACTTCAACTAAACACGCCTACTACAGCTGTTTGCAAGTGAGAACTGGGAATGACCTGAGGAGGTGAGATGTGGAAGACTTTGGCTCAGTTGACCATTTTGTAGCCCATTTGATAACAGGCTTGAACTAGAGCTCGTGAGGTTTGGCCTTCCCTTGGAGTATCTACCAGTGGGCAGTGAGAGTGGTGAGTGCTGGTTTACCGAATTTTTCCAGCCCTGTTCTATCCACCTGCCCCCCCCCCCCCTCCAGTGGTACCTATCTTCCAATGCAGGATCCTTGTATATGTTTAGAATTCTGCATAAGCCCCTTGCACTGCATTTGTCCATGTCAGCACTGTTTGCTCACAGGCAGCGAGGAGCCCTTGTCTGGAGAACCTACACGCAGATACTACCCAAGGGAAAGTCCAATTACAAGGAAGGGTTCAATAGGTTAGGACCTCATTCCCTAGAGTGGAGGAGAATGAGGGAAGATTTGATGGAGGGATACTAAATTATGAGGGGGGGGGAATAGGTGAATGGAAGACAGCTTTTTCCACTGAGACTAGAACTCGGGTTAAGAGTGAAAGTTGGGATGTTTTCGGGGAACTTTCTCACTCAGAGGGTGGTGAGTGACTGGAGTGAGATGCCAATGGAAGTGATGGATGTGCATTTGATTTAAGAGAAGTTTGGATAAATAGATTTTTGGAGGGGTCTGACCCAGCTGCATGACAATGGGATGAGGCAGATTAAAAGTTTGGAGCAAAAGGCCTATTTTATGTCCTTATGACCTCTGATGTTGCAGTTGGGGGGGTAGGACACATGGTGGAATCTAAACTGGAGCCCTGGCTGGGGGAGACACAGGCGAGTCCCATTGGGCAGAATCCTGTAGAAATGGAGTGAAAAATTACCTTTGGATAACAGAGAGTGCATACATGTCACAGGAATTCAGCAGTGGGGGAAATCCCATCCAATTAATTCAGTTGCGACCAGAAATCTATTGGATTAAGGTACCTGCTCTGCTACAAGGTCAAATATTTCTCCTCATTAGAGAGCTAGAATATAATAACACACTATCTTTATATCTGTCAAGATCGAAGATTCTTTAAAGTAATTTCCTGTGTAAAGGAGAAGGAAATAATTGGTTAAAAACACAATAGGATAAAGAACACAATAAATATGAATACATAAGATAATTGATATATATATAGATTGATTGTATGTCCATAAGGTGACACGAGGTACACGAGTGTCTGTATACAAGGTGACGACAGAAAATGATAAAACAGTGATCGACTCCCGCTGGTTGGGGGTGTGGTGGGTGGATGTGTTGATCTGCCTTACTTCTTGGGGGAAGTAGCTGTTTTTTGAGTCTGGTGGTCCTGGTGTGGATGCTATATAGCCTCCTCCCTGTTGGGAGTGGTTCAAACAGTCCATGAGGGGGGTGGGTGGGATCCTTCATCATGTTACCGGCCCTTTTCCAGCACCTTTCTGCATATACGGTATGCCCTTGATGTCCTGAATCTGCGCGTCTTGTTGTCTCTGTAATTCCTGTCTGTCTCACACTCTCCCTTTCCTCTGTTGCCCCCCCCTCCCCTTCCTGGTCTCTCACTCTCTTTCCCCACCCCTCTCCATCAGACGCGGATTTGGAGCACCTTCCAGTGTACCTGCTCTCGCTCCGCCCGCTCTTTATCTCCACACCGATACGTTCACCGGAACCCAGCCCGGCGGGAGACGCTGCGAACGCTTCCCCCCCGGGCCGGCTCCGGGTGTGGGGTGCGGCTGTAGGAGGGCGAGCATCGCAGTTTGGAGATGTGTAATGAGAAGCACGCCATCCCCCGAAATTCAAACTCCGTCTGAATTACCAACGAGGATTTGATTAATATGCAAATTTAAGCCAAACAGCTCCATATAATTCTTTCAGTAGAAGGTAATTAATCACTCGTTAAGGCAAATTAATACATATATCAGTCCTGTCAGAAACATGTTCTGTTCAATAGCCCGTAAAATTGAAGTTTGAAGAATTAAAGGCGGTTCAGGAACATTATGAGTAAGACTTTCAAATTGATCCTATTTAGCAATCAATCAACACCCTCCCCTAGGTTAATATGGGCTAATTCTTTACACCAAATCACACTCTTTAATGACACACAGTCGATAAAAAGTTAACAAAAATGATAACGAAGCCAGGCTCAGGTGTCTGGTGATAAAGATGATGGAGTCCGCGGCTCTACTCGAGCGAAGGGTCGCAAGGAGGTGTCGGGACCCCCGCTCTGTCGGGTACCTTCCAACCGGCCCCAGGACCCCGGTTCTGTCCCACCCTAGCTCAGGACCACAAACCCCACTCTCCCAACCCCCGACGACCGGACACGTAGGGGGTGGGGGCTGAGAAAGGTGGGAGGGAGGCACAGAAAGGCGGTTCCACTCCCCGAGGTTGGGGGGGGGGGGGGGGCGGGGGTTGCGAGAGCCAAAGCCCCTCCTCCCGCGCAAACCCCGCATCCCGCCCCCGTCACTTCTCCTTCCTCCAAATATTTCTCACCCCTCATGTCCGCCTCGTACAATCACCCCCCCCCCGTTCCGTTTAGTTCGCCACATTCCCCATTGCCTTCCCATCCTTCCCCTCACCTCGCCAACCGTCCCCTCCAATCACTAACTCTCCCCTTCCCTCCTCGCCCCTCACCTCCCCAACACTCCCCGTCCCTCCCCTCCCCTCACCAACCGTTCTCATTCTTCTCCTCCCCTCCCCGTCCCTCTTCATGCCACACCTCACCAACCCTCCCCATAGCTCACCCACTTTCACCTCTTCCATAGACTCAGCCCACCTCACTAATCCTCTGCTGCCTACCCTCCTCCCACAATGCCTCCTATCCCCACCTTCTTCTCAACTCCTCCTCTACCTCAACCTGGCCGTCATTCCACCCCCCCCCCCACCCCCACACACACGCACACCCTTAGGAGCTGGCACAATGGACACAGGACTCAGCTCCTTGGCCTTGAAACCATGTTAAACTAAATCCCTTCTGCCTGCAAATGATCCTCATTCCTCCACCCCCCTGCCCCCATCCCATATATATTCACATACTCATCCACATGTCCCTTAAATAAAATTGTCACATCAGTCTCCACCGCCATTCCCGACAGAACATTCCAGGCACTCACCACTGTCTGTGTAAAGGAACTTGTCCCTTACATCTCCTTTGAACTTGATCCCTCACCTTGAAGCTACACTCTGAAGCATTTGACATTTCTACTGGGGAGAAGGCCCTCTCATAATTTCAGTCCGGCAGGGAAAACTGTCCAAGTTTGTTCAGCCTCTGTTTATAGCTAAATCTCTCTAGTCCAGGTAACATCCAGCTGAACCACTTATGTATCCTACTCCAGCAGCTCCGTGTTCTTACTGTAATCTCCTGAATCTGTGGGGATAACTTCATCACCTCAACTCCTGAGCTCAAGAGCCAGGAGGTATTGTTCCAGCTCTATAAGGCTTCAGTTAGACCCCACTTGGAGGACTGTGTTCAGTTCTGGTCACCTCACACCAGGAAGGATGTGGATACTATAGAGGGAGTACAGAGGAGATTTACAAGGATGTTGCCTGGATTGGGGAGCATGCCTTATGAGAATAGGTTGAGTGAACTCAGCCTTTTCTTTCCTTGGAGTGATGGAGGATGAGAGGCGACCTGATAGAGGTATATAAGGTGATGAGGGGCATTGGTCGTTTGGATAGCCGGAGGCTTTTTTCCCAGGGCTGAAATGGCTAACATGAGGGGGCATAGTTTTAAAGTGCTTGGAAGTAGGTACAAGGGGGATGTCAGGGGTAAGTTTTTCACACAGAGAGTGGTGGGTGCATGGAATGCACTGCCAGTGGCTGTGGTGGAAGCGGATACAATAGAGTCTTTTAAGAAATTCTTAGACAGGTACCTGGAGCTTAGAGAAGTAGAGGGCTCTGTGGTAGGAAAATTCTAGGCAGTTTCTGGAGTAGGTTACATGGTCAGCAGAACACTGTGGGCTGAAGGGCCTGTAATGTGCTGTAGATTTCGATGTTCTATGTTCAGCACTCTGGGACTCTACTACTCATGCTCTCAGAGTTAGTTAGTCAGTCTATCTATCTATTGTTTTTTTTGTACTTGCAGTTTGTCTTTTTTTGCTTGTCAGCCTTTGTTTGTGTGCAGTTTCATTGATTCTATTGTATTTCTTTGTATGTCTGTGAATGCCTCAAGGAAATGAATCTCAGGCTAGTACATATATGGTTATATAAGCACTTTGATAATAAATTTACTTTGAACTTTGTATTGTAGTGACCAGAACAGCACACAATACTCTAAATGAAGCCTAACCAAAGTTTAATACAGCTGCAACATGACTCTTTGTACTCAATGGACTGACCAAATGCCTGCCATATGCTGCCTTTACAAGGCTATCTACTTGTGTGGCCACTTTCAGAGAGGGGTGAGCACCAACCCTACCATCCTGCTGTACGTCAATGCTCCTACCATTGACTGTGTACAAGTGACTTCACAAAAATGCCACACCTCACACTTACCTGGAAGAAACTCTGTCTGCAATTAATCCGCGGACATTTTCCATTGAATCTATATCCCACTGTATTCTTTGCCAACCTTCTCAGAATCGGGTTTATAATAATATCACAAAACACAGGAGCAGAATTAGACCATTCAGCCCATCGAGCCTGCTTTGCCATTCCATCATGGCTGGTTTATTTTCCCTCTCAACTTCATTCTACTGCCTTCTGCCCTTACCTTTGACACCTTCACTAACCAGGAAGCTATCAACCTCTGCTTTAAATATACTCAGTGACTTGCCTCCACATCATCTGTGGTAATAAATTCCAACCTCTAGCTAAATGAATTCCTCCTCATCTCTGTTCTAATGGACATCCCTCTATATTGAGATTGTACCCTCTGGTCCTGGACTCCCCCACTACCGAAAACATCCTCCCTACACTCACTGTATCTTGGCCTTTCAATACACAACAGATTTCAATGAGATCTCCCCTCATTCTTCTAAACTCCACACAGGCCCAAGGCCATCAAATGCTCCTCATATGTCAACACTTTCATTCTCAGAATCATTCACATGAACATCCTCTGGAATCTCTCCAACGCACATTCTTTCTAAGGCACCCAAATCGGCTCACAGTACTCCAAATGTGGTCTGACCAATGCCTTATAAAGCCCCAGCGATACATTATTGCTCTTATATTCTGGTCCCCTCTGCTTCCCCAACACTATCTACCCCTCCACGTATCTTCATATCATCTGCAAACCTAGCCAGAAAGCCATCATTTCCATCATCCAAGTCACTGACATATAATGTGAAAAGAAGAGGTCCCAATACCAGCCCTTGCGGAACACCACTAGTCACCAGCAGCCAGCCAGAAAAGGCACCTTTATCCCCACTCATTGCCTCCTGCCAGTCAGCCAATCTTCTACCCATGCTAGTAACTTTCCTGTAATACCTTTGGCTCTCGTTAAGTAAACTCATGTATGGCACCTTGTCAAAGGCCTTTAGAAAATCCAGGTAAACAACATCTACTGTCTCTCCTTTGTCTATCCTGCCTGTTATTTCCTCAAAGAATTCCAGCATCACTGATGTATGAGGTGAAATTTTTGTTTAGTGACAACAGTACAATACAAGACATAAAAATACTATTACAAAACTCAATAAATAGTGGAAAAGAAAAATAACAAGGGTAATGTTCAAGGGTTCATGGACTGTTCAGAAATCTGATGGCAGAGGGGAAGAAGCTTTTCCTAAAATGTTGGGTCTTCAGGTTCCATAACCACCTCCCTGATGGTGGTAACAGGAAGATGCCATAATTAAGGATGGTGAGGTCCTTAAAGATCGCTGTCATCTTCTTGATGCACTGCCTCTTGAAGATGTACTCGATGGTTTCCTCAACTTCCTTCTCAGGAAACCGCTGTCAGTGTGGATCAGTAGTAAACATCTCTTCTCTGATAATCAATACAAACATACCTCAAAGATGTAGAGCAGCTTAGCCCACTGCTCTACCCTTTCTACACTTATGACTGCATCTAGACATAGCTCAAATGCCATGTATTTGCACATGACACCATTGGCGAAAAGGAAATATTGAGGAGTGATAGTCCTCTAAGGATTTACCAAATTTGAAACCAATTTACCAGATGACCATGGATTTATGCAACTTAATCTTCTAGATCAGACTACAAAGACGGACCTTGCTGAATGCCTCACTGAAGTCTATGTAGGCAACAACTATAACCAGTCCTCATCAATCATCTTCATTTCCTCCCCCAAAAAAATCTCAGTCAAATGTGTAAACTAATACCTTTCCCACATAAAGCCACAGTAACTATCCCTAAACAAAACCCATAGAATATGAATCAATTCCACCCCTATGAATCCTTTCCAGTGGTTTGAAAACACAAGAGATTCTGCAGATGCTGGAAATCTTGATCAACACATACACAATACTAGAGAAACTCAGTAGGTCAAGCAGTGCCTATGAGGGAAGTAAACAGAAGTTGTTTTCGGCTGAGACCACCAGGACTAACTGATGATGGGTCTTGACCTGAAATGTTTATTGAACTCCTCTCCATAGATGCTACCTGACCTGTCGAGTTCCTATAGCATTGTGTGCCTTCTCTGGGACAATTTCTTCTATATCACTAATACAAGGCTCAGCAGTCTATAATTTCCAGGATTACTCCCATTTCTCTTCAACAAATGAACAACATTGTCTACTCTCCAGTCCTATGGCCAGAGAGGATTCAGAGATCTTTGTCAAAACCCTATCAATCTCCCCTCTTGCACAGTTCCCTCAAACTTGCTGTGAAAGTTAAAGAAGGCACTTGGAGTTCAGACCTTTATTAGTCGGGGAACTGAGTTCATGAGCCACAGGGATAATCTTGCAGCTCTATAAAACTTTGGTTAGATCTCACCGGGAGTATTGTGTTCAGTTCTAGTTGACTTATTATAGGAAAGCTGTGAAAACTTTAGAAGTGCGGAGGAGATTTACCAGGATGTTGTCTAACCTAAGGGGGGGGGGGGGGGGGTTGAGAGATCATTGATCTGAGAAAGCCCTGCCAAGAAGGGTCTAGAACTAACCTTAATTCAGTTTCTCTCTTGACACATGCTACCAGAACTGCTGAGGTTATCCACCCCTCCCCCTCCCCTCCTCAGCATTTTTCTTCTTCGGGGCAACTCCTGTCGGCGGCTGAAGGGGCGAATGTTGTCGGACTGTTCATGTTGCACGGACCACCCGTGCGCCAATACTTTCGCCGGGCAGCCGGACTGCTTCTGGAGGTGGGTTGACACTGCAGGTTGTAATTTACCGCAAAATCCGGGCAGATCATTCAGCGAGCAGACTCCCGTCGCCATCACAGTGCAAGTGTTACCGGGGGAGAGAGATGCCTGGGAATAATTAACTGCATTTGCCTGGCCCCTGTCCCGCCGTCCACTCGCTGGTTGGATCTGTGAGCCCCCACACCGCTCCCGACCCGCTGACCGGGACAGGCGGCGAGGCCGCGGCATCTTCTCCCAATGTGGCACAGCGGGCAAGGGTTTACCCGTTCGGGGCGCAAGTTAATCATGGGATAAATCCAATATCCATTATGGGGTGGCTTTCCGAAACTGGTGTCTCCAAGAGCCGTAAGAGGCCTGCTACCCTCCTCGCTGCTTCAAAGTCTTGCGGCCCATTTGGGGGGGAATTAATTCCCACTTTTATCCCTCCCACCTGTCCGGGGAGAGTGTGA
Source organism: Hemitrygon akajei (assembly GCF_048418815.1). NCBI lineage: Eukaryota > Metazoa > Chordata > Chondrichthyes > Myliobatiformes > Dasyatidae > Hemitrygon > Hemitrygon akajei. The sequence continues at coordinate 18,608,136 of NC_133146.1, read as the reverse complement.
GTGGGGAGTTATGCAGCTTCTCTCTCTCTTTCTCTTTGCTCCACACCCTGAGCAGGTCGAAGTGGTCACATTTTGTCGACCTGCCGGTTGAATGCGCTTACCAACGCATGTGCTAACATAAACCCCAATCTTGGGCGTTCAGCTAACGAACACACGCGCCTGCTACCTGCTCAGTACAGCGAAGGGCCGATATCGCAATCAGATCCGGGCTGACACCCTGTTTTAATTAGGATCCCGATAGTAATGATTAAGAATGAAGTTGTGTGAAGAATGTATTCAACTTGCGGGAGCTATGTTACAATCAGACTTGTTAATTAGCTTATGGCGGGTTTGCATCCCAGTTCAGGCAGCGAACAGCCAACAACTTATCGCGTTTCGCAGCCAATGAGAACGGCGGGGGTTGAAATATGATCATTGGCCGTCAGATTTTGGAGAATGTAGGATACAATCAGAGAAGTGTAGACAAGCGCAGAGAACGGCTCGATTCTGGTTGTAATGAGGGAGCTTTCACTTTCACAGGGAATAATGCATCAAACTTCAATTTTCCGCTCGATTGAATTAGTGATTTTTCTGCAGAAGTAAAATACACTTAAGTCTTCTGGATTAATTACCACGTTCAGGTCCCAGAGACTCCAGTATTAGTTATCGTTGCCGCGCCTGACATCCGACTGACACCGACTGAAATAAGGCGCTGGGATCCCGGAGCCACTCTCGCAGCCTATGGAGCTGTATCCTTGGCCGTGTTGTATCACAGCCTTGCACGCGGATCATTCTCATCCACCCCCCCCCCCCACCCCACCACCCACCCCCGGAATAACTACAACAGCGGCGCCTGACAATTACTTACACAATATTGGAACATATTTCTCTCCTCTGTACCTGCACCGGGTCTGTTGCCGCCTGAAAACCTCAGCACCTCTACACTCGCCGCATTCAAAGTTCGCCGATACACCCACCGGCTCCCCGTAAAGCTGGGAGGGTTGCGATGTAAACTAACCCCTTAAACCGGAGCCTCAAGGCAATTACTACACACTGATATCTCCGTTTAGCTGCGGTTCCGAGTTACTGACAATTTACAACGCATCTGCCTGAATCAAAATATAATAAATGCCTCAAAACGACTGTGAAACTGTATATGGCGAGGGTTTATAGGTGTGAATATACAGAATGTCACACGATAAGCTGTGCCACGCACTGACGTTGTATCACATATAGAGATGGATATGACTGGTAATGCGGGGTATGGGATTTTATAAACGGATTAAAGTCTGTGGGATAACACTGGTATAATATTCTGTCAATACCCGCAGACATAAGACTATAATCTTACAGTAATAAAGATTTTATCTATTGTATGTGTGGGTTTTCAGTCTGTTTGAAGTTTAAAATATTTGCGTGGTGCAAGGGAGCGAATGTTGTTATCGGAACCCACCGCTGTGTGTCTATTTTTCCAAGTTTAATATAACAGACCTTCCCCGACCTAATGTCTCGATTTCAAATAATTCGATAACAATATAAACTTGAGGGAAATGTCACCAATTTTCACACACACACACACACACACACAGTCCTCCGTTTAAAATCTCGAAACAAGGCAAGGCGATGACAGATTTTGCCTGTTTCCAATTGTTCAATTTCGTTGAAAACTTATTTAACGCGTCTTGAATTTATTTTTAGACGCGGGTTTCAGCTCGCGGTGAGCTGTTGCCTTGGCAGATTGGCGAGATTGGCATATCGGAGTTTTACACATCTCCCTTTCTCTCCGCTCTTGAAGTAAACTCGGGGAAATTCCCGGCTGCGCCCAAGTTCTTGTCTCGCTGGGTGAAGGGAGATTTGAAATGTTTCTCCCGGATTTCATTAAAAGACCGTTTAGTTTCGTTCGTTCGTTATTTCGTCGTCTGCCGTTCCTTTCTCAATCTGGTTCTTTCTCTTGCTCACACGCACGCACACATAACTGAAAATAAACGAACCCTCTTCGCTACCTCGTTAACGTTAAACCTCCGCAGACATTTGTCAAAATGTCCCTCCTGTTTGCTAACGCCGGGCCTCAAGCAGCAAGGCCCGGTTCTTGGAGCGGGAGGGAGTTGTGTGTGAGTGACCTTCCCCGGGGATGCAGAATTGAAATATTGTTATTGTTGTTGGGCAAAATAGATATTTTGTTCTGCGACCGAGGGAGGAATGGAACCCGAGAGAGAGAGAGAAAGAGAGAGAGGGAGAGAGAGAGCGAGTCCCGGGACATGGAGCTATCACCAGTCAGAACCCCGCGTAACGTGGCGATAGTTTCCTTTTCTGTAAACCCATCATTTATCCAACATATCTCCAAACTAGGGTATTAAATATATATTGACTTAATATAAAAATTTCTGGAAAGTAATTATCAATCTTCTTGGAGCATTTGAAATACTTTCGTCTGCTCTCTGGATGTGTTGTAACAGTACTTCCATATCAACAAACCATCTAAAATTTACAATTCCCTTCGTATTATTTTAAAAATAATACTTACCATGGGGACAAGGTGCTAATTTTAGATTGGCCTTAATTTCCACAGGGAACTTATGCCAAAGAATACATACCATGTTTCAAAACCACGGTTTAATTTCATTCGGGAAATAAAATACAGACATTACCACGGAACAGGGGAATGATTTTAAATTAAAAATGGGAGGGCTTGGTTTAAATAAAGCGTTTCTGCCGAAGGAGAACTGGTGTCGGAGGCAGGCACTGAGTGAAAGAACGAGAGATGTCCCTTGAGCAGCGTTTGGAGTAGATTCGAAAGGAGTGCACGTTTCAGCGAGGGAAATCCTCCCTGATTTGAGATGTATTTTTCTTTAATTGGCCCGTTTCCTAATTTCGCTACTGTCCGAACAAAAATTGCTTTGTTTACAAACGTGTGCCGGGTAAACTGCGATGCAAACCTCGAGTCAGCCCCCGCGCTCAACTCAAAAAGGTCTCGGCTCTGCCTCTAACTCTGTACAAACCCCGGCCCTTAAATTCTATTGAAGACGCCGTGTTTTTAAATCCATCAAATACTGGGTGGGTGGGGGGGGGGGGGGGGGGAGAGAAAACTGAACAGAAAATATTTTAAAGGCTGTAAAAGGGGCCGATCGAACGCAGACAAAAAAAGGAGTCGGTGTTGTTTTAAAACGGGCCGATAAATGTCACAACGCGTTCAATGAAGCTGTCGCGTTATTTACAAGCTCTCTGTCCTTAATTCAACAGAGGCAACCCCAATTTAATTTTGTCCTTTTTTTTAAACAAAAAAAAGAAATGCCAAATGGCCTTTTAACAAAGTGCATCTTCTTTCTTTTCGGATAAATAAAGAAGAGGCTCGTTCATTTTAATTCATTGCCCGCTCGCAAATGCCTGCTAGGAGCGGCATTACCATTGCAGATGCCCCTGGATACACCGATGTATATATTAGCCCTTTTGTAGATGGCGATAAACATTCAAGGGGCGGAATTGACCGATCCATCAAATTGTCTCGAAATTGTTTAGAAAATTCATAAACCATATGGTGTCCAAGCGGTTAGTTGCATTCTGTCAACCACAAACACTTGTTCTCTCCAAAGTCTGCTCGGCACGGGCGCAGCGGGAGATTTTGTATAGCGCATTGTTAATTGACAAATCAACACCCCGGCATCATTTGTCCGCAGTTCCCATGCGTTCCGCTAACATTAACCGGCTCATACATTCTCAATGACTTCACTGCCCGCAGAAAATGGCCCAAAAACGGGAAAAAATTGGCATCTTTTTTTCTTTCCCTCTCTTAAAAAAAAACAGATTTTGAGTTCTCACATAAATTTCACTTTTGTTCAGTATACAGTGTCCAAATCGCCAGCTCCATCTCTGTTTACAAGTCCCCTGGTCTGCCCTCCCCTCCTTGTTATTTATTGGGCTTGTTGGCAGGGCATCTGCCTGCAATATTGTCTGTTCGCTCTTCCATACGGGACCCACATTTTAACCGCACGTTACTTCTTGCCCCCACTTCCCGTCAAAGTGCATTTGGGAAAAAAAAAGTATCGGAGCGCCGGGGCCGAGGAAAAGAAGGAGGCCGATTTTAACCCACGCTCCTAAATCCTAGAGTCAGTTTGCCAATCTTAAACTGTTCCTAACAACATCTCCTCTATACTCAAAAATTCCGATTTGGCTGCAGAAAATTGGTTAAATCCCACCAGAAAAAAAAATATGCCCACATCGAATTAAAATTGCAGATTCATTGTATCAACACAGCAAAATAAATTCGGCTCGTTCAATCTGAACAGAACCCATTGAAAAAAAAAGTTGATTTTACTAGTGTGGGTCGTGCCTCTGTTTAAGAATTGGGAGTACGCGCGTGTCAATAAGTGGCTTTGAAAAGGACAACTATTGAGATGTAAATTACCCTCTCATTTTGGAGAGGAGAACATGATCAAGCAGTTCATTAAATCTCGCACACGTGGATCGGTAAATGAGTCGGATTCGGGCTGGTGTTACTCGGCTGGAGACGGAGCAGAACTCGGTCTCCGAGCCCACACAGTCGACGGATCTGAGAAACGTATTTAGGGGAAAATATCTGTACTCCCACCGCCGCTCATTAAAAGTTCGCATGTCTTTTTTAAAAAAAAATACAACGCATTTACATTTACAGATGAAGACCTTCCAAATATCTCCCCGCAATAAAACAGGCTGGATTCTAAGATTTTTTTTTCCCCTCTAAAAAATAAATTCACAAACCAGGAGGCGAAATCACAAAAATAGGTTTTAATGGGAGATACGAGGAGGCAGATTTCCTGATAGCGTCGTATAATAAATCGTCTCGATATTAGACAAAAAGGAGAGATAGTTAGAAAGTTACAAGTGTGTCCAGTAATTTTGTTATTTTTTTTAAAAAATAAATGTGTCGTGCAGACCCAACACATGCGGTGGATGCAGAATTAACCCTGACATATCCCTGCCGCTATACTGAAGAATTCGAGGAAGGCGGAACATTATCACATATCCGAGATCTTCTAACCGATGTAGACACACGAATCCTCTCGCTCTAACCGGGATCCACCTTCCAAACCAGATAATCAGCCACTCCTAATCCATAAAGGTTTTTTTTTCTTTTATATATATACAATATATAGAAATTGAAATTATTAAATAGCTGGGCCAGATTCTCTGCGGCTCTGGCGAATCTTAAACACCGATTATTGCTTTTTTTTCGTTTTCTTTTTGGGATATTTCTGCCTCGGGTTGAGCCCGTTTCTAACTACAGAATTAAAGAAAGAACTCGGATGATTTCTGTAACATGCTTGAAGCTGCATTGTAGAAAGGTCGGCGCGGAAGCTCTCGTTTTTTTTTTGCAATATATTTTGTGTTTTATATATAAAATGGAACAGGGACCGGGGGGGAGAAAGGCAAAACACAAAAAAGGGATCAGTCGTCGACTTCAATCTCCTCCTCCTCCTCTTCGTCCTCCTCTGAGTAGTCTTTGCGGGTCGGGTGACCCATTGCCAGTGCATGGGCATCCGCGCGGGCACTTTTCATCGGGCTTTGACTCTGAGATCTGGATTTACTGCCGATCTCCGCCGCGCTCTGATCCAATTCCGTCAGTTCCACTATTTTTTCCAGCTGCCTGGGCCCCAGTCTCTTGGCCGACTCCACGTCGGCCTTCATCTCCTCCAGATCCCGCTTGAGTTTGGCGCGGCGGTTCTGGAACCAAGTGATGACCTGGGCATTGGTCAGCCCGAGCTGCTGGGCAATCTGATCGCGGTCGGCCGGCGACAGGTACTTCTGGTACAGAAACCGCTTTTCCAGCTCGTAGATCTGGTGATTGGTGAAAGCGGTTCGCGACTTTCTGCGCTTCTTGGGGGTCGGTCTCTGGCCGAAGATGGTGAGGCCGTCCCTGCCTGTTAAAACAGACCCTTTTTAGAACGGAGAGAAACGAAGGGATTTCAATATCAGCCCGGTCCAGGAAGAAACATTTAATTACTGACATTTCCCTTCCGAACCCCCCCTCCAGCTCTCCCACAGAAAACAGTAATGAATTCCCCATTTCTTTTAATTAATCTGAGGGATTTTCGTTATTTAAAACTCCCTTTCCTCGCAGACTTCGATTAAATTAAACTCCCCAAGTGTTCCCTACACCCTTACTGTTAACAAATTAAAATATACCAGCCCAGGGGAATTGTTAAAAAGGAAACCCGCAATGTTCAGCGTATAATTCGGATACACCGCTGGTTTGTAACCGGGTGAAAATGCGAGTTGGTTCTTCATTTGCTGGATGGAGCTGAGCTCAGTCCAGTTCAGGGAGAACCAGCGACCAATTCTGCTAAAAATCCATTGCAACGAATACCAAATTTAAATAACATTTATCCCCCGCCAACGTTAAAAAAAATAAAGTTTTATTTCGATGTTTCTTTACATTTGCAAACGGGGGTTCTTTTATTTTTTTTTTGCAAAGATTCCGCGAGCTTGTTTAACCGGGTAAAGTTTGAAAGGCGCGGAGGCTTTGGTTACACCTACCCTCCGCCGCTTGTAGGACGCTGACCTCCAGTCCTTTAAAAGTTTTGCTGGCGAGTTCCTCCAGGGCGCACAAAGGCGAGGTCTGCGACAGGACCCCGGGTCGGCTAGCCAGGGCAAGGGCCGAAGGCGTGTGCTTGTCGGCCGCTGACAGGAGGTGGTTAGTTCCGCACAGGGCGAACCCTCTCCGCACCGAGGGTTTGTTGAGAATGTCTTCGATGCTGAAGGGAGTCAGTGGTTTGTTAGAGTTGGCCGGGGGCGGCAGCTGGTCCAGCGGACTTCTTCTTCGCTCGTCTAGTGAGGAGTGCAAGGCAGCCGAGGAAGACTTTGCCTCTTCTTTGGAACTCATCCTCGGGTCTAGTTGACTCCCTCCCTTCTCCTCTCTCTCTCTCTCTCTCTCTCTTCTCCTCTCTCTCTCTCACTCTCTCTCTCTCCCTCTCTCTCTCGCAACACACACACTCACTACAACTAGGAGAGCAAAAGTTCAAAACAACTTCGCAGCCGTTGCCTCCCACAATCAGTCTGATCAGGGAGAGCGTGAAGACCCCCAGAAACGGAAAGGATGATAGATCCACTGCGCGTTCCCAATCCAGCCTCTCCTCCCCCTTCTCTCTCTCCCTCTCTCTCTCTTTCTCTCCCTCTCTCTCTCTCTCTCTCCCTTTCTCTCCCTCTCTCTCTCTCTCTCTCTCTGTCTCTCTCTCTCTCTCTCCTGCACGCTCTGACCTGCTCTGTCACATCAAGTATGCAGGCAAGCGAATAATATTCTCTTTAGAGTGGGGAAGGAAGGAGAGAGGGGGGCAATTGACGATTGCTAACAAGTTATTGTTGATTGGGTGATAATCAATTATACGCAGAGGCACTTTCCTACCTCTCGCCCTCCGCTTCCCATCCAGCGCCGGCGTTGTGTTGGAAGCGCCATTAATTACCCCGTCGGCAGGAGGAGTGGTCACGCTGAATTATAACGCGTTAGACAGTCGTTTTATTTTAGTTTGTTTCTTGATATATTTATCTATATTAATTATATGTTTTTGCACCTGTTCCAACGGAGCCACCATTGATTTAAGTCTCACCAAACGCGCCATTGCTAATATTTATTACTTCAAACTTGATCTACTTTATGCATATTTAAAAATTGTTTAATATTGTTTCTGCAGATCGAGCGAAGCGTTGCAAAACCAGGTAAGATTAATTTAATTGCAGGTTGCATTTTGGTAATTCTACCGCTTTCGTGTCCGGGTCTGAATTATGTTTCTGTTTTAACTTGAACCGTTCTTTAAAGAAATATTTCTGAGATGACTGAGGAGATTTGAGTATAGTGCAGCCTGCCCCTTGTCGCGGGCGGCTGTGTGTCTGTGTAGTGCTGGCCAGAGCGGTTAAGATTAGAGGGAGAGTAACAGGAATCCGACGCCGCACTCCGTACCCTGAGATAGTTTCACTCCAACCCCAGATTCCCAGAAGGTTAACCCCCAAACTCTCCCCAATATGAATATCATCTTTCCCAGTCATTTTTCGATGCACCAAGACTCCCGAGCGTCAAGGTGCATTCTCGGAGAACGAAAGGACGCTATAAGTATCGAATAAAAGTCTGGGTCGGGTAGGTTTAGGGGTTAGACTTGCTGGGAGCGCCGAATCCGCCGCAACTGCCCGCGACCGAGTGCCAGGGATTTCTGGCGGAGGGTGGGAAATCTCTTGTGATCCGGGTGCAAATTTCGGAGCAATCTTGGCGTTGGTTAATCGAACAGCAGCGGAGGACGTTGTTAACCGTTGATTGAGATTTCAACACAAATCATTTAAATCAGAACGGACTCGGGCGGTGTTGGGCGGGGCTGGAGACCGGGAAATTCGAGATCACAGCTTCTTTTAAGTTTATTTTTCTCATCGGGTGCCGGTGTTGGAGAGGCCTGTTCCCGTTACCCGAAATCCCAGCCCAAATTCACACCTAGGAGGACATCTCATGTCGAATTGTGAAAAATCTAGTTCGGGAAATTAGAAATCGAGTTTGCACAATTTTGCGCCGGGAAGGAGCCAAATTCTCCGCCGTCCTAAATTATATATATATATAAACGTTTTGTTTATGTATTTTTGCCTTCAAAGGCGAGCAGGGGCCCGTGAAAAACCCGCACATTTGGAAAAAAGATCAGATCCTTGATTCGCGGGCCGTGAATTTCGGGGTTGTAATTAATACTTGCTCGGTAACGCAACGAAATAACCCGGGGCGCAGAGCCGGGATGTTGATCACAAACGGGGAGGTTTGTGGTTCATCACCAGGGACAGCTGACCGGGGTCAGGCGGAGGCAGCCTCGAGGCTTCAGCTAGCCAGAGGTTCCTGAAGTTACAGGGGCCAGTCGCCAAATAGTGAACGAATATTCCGCTCGCGAGCGAAGGGTCGGGATTTACACGGCTGGTTTCGTTATGGCTTTGATGTCGATTCCCGGGAGTGTGTTAAGTCACCTCCAGAATTCTCCCTTCATTCAAAAGGAATGTGAATACCTTCCATACGGGGTTTTCCCGCTCCCCCTCCCGAGTGGGGAAACCCTGAGTGTCCCCAGAACGGGAAATCCTCTCCCTACTTATTGCCCGAATGTTCAGAGTGTGCTGAGTTGGATATGGAGAACATCCCCACTCCCTCAACCTCCCTACCCTTCCTTCCCTCCGCCAGACCCACATCCAGCTCCTCTTTGGACGTTAAATCACTCACGGTGTGTTTTAGCTACTAGCAAGTTCAAAGCTACTGCCTACAACTCTGTCCCAGAGACATTGGGGAGGGTGGTGGTGAGAAGAGGAGGGCTGCTGAGGCGAACTCTCCATCATCTCCACATCGCAGCGCCGCCTTGCCTCTCATTCCCTGAGTTAAATCTCGAGTGCAGATCGGAATGATCCCTCCGCATCATTTCTGTACAAATCCACTCCCAACCTCCTGGAATAAGTCCCCTCCTTCCCTTCCCAGCACTCCTGGAATCAGTCCGCCTCATCCCCCTTGACTCCTGTACGTCCTTTTTCAGATTCAGAATTATTTATCACACACACAGAAACACACAGCGAAATGCGTCGCTTTGCATTAACAACCAACACAGCCTAAGGGTGTGTTGGGGGCAGCCCGCAAGTTCCGCCACACATTCAGGCGCTGCCGACGCAGCCGGTTATCCCGCATTTGGGGTAATCGCAGGCGTCAACGCACCCGGAGTGCAATGGGATAGTCTTGTCCTGGTAACTCGGTCTCCCTGGTCACCCATGATTCCCATTCCCGTTAGCCTGCTCCCCACATCATTCCTGTACTTGACCCCTCCCGCTCTAACACTCCCTCCACTCCATGTCCACTCCCTCCCACCCCATCACTCCTGGAATCAGTCCCTCCTTCTCTTCCTTCACCCTTCATCACTCCCTCCTTCCCTACACTTCCTTCATCTCAAATCTTCCTTTAACTGTTAACCCCTGTTTCTTTTCATAAAATCGTCTGAAGCCTGTTCAAATGCTCTGGGGTATCTGGGGGATGTAGAAATGACTATATTAAGGCAGGTTTGACTCTCTTTGGGACAGAGGAGATTGAAGGGGAATTTCATTTCAGGATGGAAATCGACCCTTTGGCCCAACATATTCATGGCAAACCACCAGTACCCTCTTCCCAGCACCTCATCCACAGCCACCTCTGCCTGGAGATTAAAGCTGCCCTAAATGGGAGTGGCTCTATCCCACTATCCCCTCAGGCTCTGAATTGAAAACTTCAACAACACTTAGTGTGAATATTTTTCTTTTGATCCCCTCTGAAGCTTTGACTCCTCACCTGGGCTTGGTAACTGTGGTGGGAGTATTCAGGCACAGTACAGTCTCCTGAAGCCATCAGCTCCATCCCTACAACCTTACAGACTCCCCTACTTCTGCATAAAGTGATGGGACGGTGTGGAGGGAGTTTCACTCTGTGTCTGACCCCGGGAGTGTGTGATGGGACGGTGCGGAGGGAGTTTCACTCTGTGTTGGACCCCGGGAGTGTGTGATGGGATGGTGCGGAGGGGATTTCACTCTGTGTCTGACCCCGGGAGTGTGTGATGGGATGGTGCGGAGGGGATTTCACTCTGTGTCTGACCCCGGGAGTGTGTGATGGGACGGTGTGGAGGGAGTTTCACTCTGTGTCTGACCCCGGGAGTGTGTGATGGGACGGTGCGGAGGGAGTTTCACTCTGTGTTGGACCCCGGGAGTGTGTGATGGGACGGTGCGGAGGGGATTTCACTCTGTGTCTGACCCCGGGAGTGTGTGATGGGATGGTGCGGAGGGGATTTCACTCTGTGTCTGACCCCGGGAGTGTGTGATGGGACGGTGCGGAGGGAGTTTCACTCTGTGTTGGACCCCGGGAGTGTGTGATGGGATGGTGCGGAGGGGATTTCACTCTGTGTCGGACCCCGGGAGTGTGTGATGGGACGGTGCGGAGGGAGTTTCACTCTGTGTCGGACCCCGGGAGTGTGTGATGGGACGGTGTGGAGGGAGTTTCACTCTGTGTCGGACCCTGGGAGTGTGTGATGGGACGGTGTGGAGGGAGCCTCACTTTCTGTCTGACCCCGGGAGTGTGTGATGGGACGGTGTGGAGGGAGCCTCACTCTGTATCTGACCCCGGGAGTGTGTGATGGGATGGTGTGGAGGGAGCCTCACTCTCTGTCTGACCCCGGGAGTGTGTGATGGGATGGTGTGGAGGGAGCCTCACTCTGTATCTGACCCCAGGAGTGTGTGATAGACAGTGTGGAGAGAGCCTCACTATCTGTCTGAACCTGGGAGTGTGTGATGGGACGGTGTGGAGGGAGCCTCTCTCTCTGTCTGACCCCGGGAGTGTGTGATGGGATGGTGTGGAGGGAGCCTCACTCTCTGTCTGACCCCGGGAGTGTGTGATGGGACGGTGTGGAGGGAGCCTCACTCTCTGTCTGACCCCGGGAGTGTGTGATGGGACGGTGTGGAGGGAGCCTCACTCTCTGTCTGACCCCGGGAGTGTGTGATGGGATGGTGTGGAGGGAGCCTCACTCTCTGTCTGACCCCGGGAGTGTGTGATGGGATGGTGTGGAGGGAGCCTCACTCTGTATCTGACCCCGGGAGTATGAGATGGGATGGTGTGGAGGGAGCCTCACTCTGTATCTGACCCCGGGAGTGTGTGATAGACGGTGTGGAGGGAGCCTCATGCTGTACCTGACCCCGGGAGTGTGAGATGGGATGGTGTGGAGGGAGCCTCACTCTGTATCTGACCCCGGGAGTGTGTGATGGGACAGTGTGGAGGGAGCCTCATGCTGTACCTGACCCCGGGAGTGTGTGATGGGACAGTGTGGAGGGAGCCTCACTCTGTATCTGACCCCGGGAGTGTGTGATGGGATGGTGTGGAGGGAGCCTCACTCTGTGTCTGACCCCAGGAGTGTGTGATAGACGGTGTGGAGGGAGCCTCAATCTCTGTCTGACCCCGGGAGTATGTGATGTGATGGTGTGGATGGAGCCTCACTATCTGTCTGAACCTGGGAGTGTGTGATGGGACGGTGTGGAGGGAGCCTCACTCTCTGTCTGACCCCGGGAGTGTGTGATGGGATGGTGTGGAGGGAGCCTCACTCTGTATCTGACCCTGGGAGTGGGTGATAGACGGTGTGGAGGGAGCCTCATGCAGTACCTGACCCCGGGAGTGTGTGATGGGACAGTGTGGAGGGAGCCTCACTCTGTGTCTGACTCCAGGAGTGTGTGATGGGACGGTGTGGAGGGAGCTTCACACTGTGTCTGACCCCGGGAGTATGTGATGTGATGGTGTGGAGGGAGCCTCACTCTCTGTCTGACCCCGGGAGTATTTGATGTGATGGTGTGGAGGAAGCCTCACTCTCTGTCTGACCCCGGGAGTATTTGATGTGATGGTGTGGAGGGAACCTCACTATCTGTCTGAACCTGGGAGTGTGTGATGGGACGGTGTGGAGGGAGCCTCACTCTGTGTCTGACCCCGGGAGTGTGTGATGGGATGGTGTGGAGGGAGTTTCACTCTGTGTCTGACCCCGGGAGTGTGTGATGGGATGGTGTGGAGGGAGCCTCACGCTGTGTCTGGCCCCGGGAGTGTGTGATGGGATGGTGTGGAGGGAGCCTCACGCTGTGTCTGGCCCCGGGCGTGTGTGATGGGATGGTGTGGAGTGAGCCTCACTCTGTGTCTGACCCCGGGAGTGTGTGATGGAATGGTGTGGAGGGAGCCTCACTCTGTGTCTGACCCTTGGAGTGTGTGATGGGATGGTGTGGAGGGAGCCTCACTCTGTGTCTGACCCCAGGAGTGTGTGATGGGATGGTGTGGAGGGAGCCTCACTCTGTGTCTGACCCTTGGAGTGTGTGATGGGATGGTGTGGTAGAAACAATATTTTGTGTCTGACCCCAGGAGTGTGTGATGGGATGGTGTGGAGGGAGCCTCACTCTGTGTCTGACTCCGGGAATGTGTGATGGGATGGTGTGGAGGGAGCCTCACTCTGTGTCTGACCCTGGGAGTGTGTGATGGGATGGTGTGGTAGAAACAGTATTTTGTGTCTGACCCCAGGAGTGTGTGATGGGATGGTGTGGAGGGAGCCTCACTCTCTGTCTGACCCTGGGAGTGTGTGATGGGACGGTGTGGAGAGAGCCTCACTCTGTGTCTGACCCCAGGAGTGTGTGATGGGATGGTGTGGAGGGAGCCTCACTCTGTGTCTGACCCTGGGAGTGTGTGATGGGATGGTGTGGTAGAAACAGTATTTTGTGTCTGACCCCAGGAGTGTGTGATGGGATGGTGTGGAGGGAGCCTCACTCTCTGTCTGACCCTTGGAGTGTGTGATGGGATGGTGTGGTAGAAACAATATTTTGTGTCTGACCCCAGGAGTGTGTGATGGGATGGTGTGGAGGGAGCCTCACTCTGTGTCTGACCCCAGGAGTGTGTGATGGGACGGTGTGGAGAGAGCTTCACTCTGTGTCTGACCCCGGGAGTGTGTGATGGGATGGTGTGGAGGGAGCCTCACTCTGTGTCTGACCCCAGGAGTGTGTGATGGGACGGTGTGGAGAGAGCTTCACTCTGTGTCTGACCCCGGGAGTGTGTGATGGGATGGTGTAGAGGGAGCCTCACGCTGTGTCTGACCCCGGGAGTGTGTGATGGGATGTTGTGGAGGGAGATTCACTCTGTGTCTGACCCCGGGAGTGTGTGATGGGATGGTGTGGAGGGAGCCTCACTCTGTGTCTGACCCCAGGAGTGTGTGATGGGACGGTGTGGAGAGAGCTTCACTCTGTGTCTGACCCCGGGAGTGTGTGATGGGATGGTGTGGAGGGAGCCTCACTCTGTGTCTGACCCCGGGAGTGTGTGATGGGATGGTGTAGAGGGAGCCTCACTCTCTGTCTGACCCCGGGAGTGTGTGATGGGCTGCGGAAGAGGAAATTCACTCAGTATCTAACTTGTGCCCCAGAGGTGTGTGATGAGATGGTGTGGAGGGAGCTTCACTCTGTGTCTGACCCTGGGAGTGTGTGATGGGATGGTGTGGAGGGAGTTTCACACTGTGTCTGACCCCAGGAGTGTGTGATGGGACGGTGTGGAGAGAGCTTCACTCTGTGTCTGACCCCGGGAGTGTGTGATGGGATGGTATGGAGGGAGCCTCACTCTGTGTCTGACCCCGGGAGTGTGTGATGAGATGGTGTGGAGGGAGCTTCACTCTGTGTCTGACCCTGGGAGTGTGTGATGGGATGGCACAATAAAGCCTATGAATTGTTTTACACTGAGAAATACTGGATTTGGGCTTAGTGCAGAGAAGTGGTGTTGGAGTAGAGGATCTTAAAGTGTGGAAAAGGACTAAGAGGCCAAATGGCCTTCTTCTGCCTCTGTTTCTTATTTTCTTCTGGAAATGGTAAAAGGATTTAATAATGGACTGAGACACACTTTTGTAATGCATCTCCATCACCAGGCTAGTTGAAGTGTAGTGTTCGAATCCAAATCAGTGGCATAAGTCACCAAGTTCATTGTTTTACGGCAGCAGTACATTGCAATGCATCATAATAAAGACTATAAATTACAACAAGTATATTTATAAAATAAATTAAATAACTAGTGCAAAAGGAGAGGGGAAATACTGAGGAAGTGTTTATGAGTTCATTATCCATTCAGAAATTTAATGGCAGAGGGAAAGAAGCTGTTCCTGAAACACTGAGTGTGTGTTCAGGTTCTTGTTTCTCTTCCTTGATAGTAGCAATGAGAAGAAGACAGGTCCTGGGTGATGGGGGTCCATAAAGATGGAAGCTGCCTTTTTGAGGCAGTGCTTTTTGAAGATGTCCTGGATGCTGGGGAGGCTTGTACCCGTGGCGGAGATGGCTGAATTTACAACTTTCAACAGCTTTTTCTGATCCTGTGCGGTGGCCCCTCCATGCCAGATGGTGAGACAACCAGTTAGAATGGTCTCCATTGTACATCAGGAAAAATCTGTGAGTGCCTTTGGTGACATATCAATTCCTCTCAATGTCCTAATGAAGTATAGACACTGTCATGCCTTCTTTGTAATTGCCGCAGTAAGTTCAGCCCAGGATAGATCCTCAGAGATGTTGACACCCAGGGATTTGAAACTGCTCACTCCTGCCATTTTTGATCCCTTGGTGAGGACTGGTGCATGTTTCCTCAACCTACCCTTTCTGAAATCCACAATTAACTCCTTTGGTCTCACTGACCTTGAGAGCAAGGTTATCACTGCAACACCACTCAACCAGCTGATTTCTTTCGCTCCTGTATTCCTTGACACAATCTGAAATTCTGCCAATAATGGTTGTGTTGTCAGCAAATTTATAGATGGCATTTGAGCTGTGCCTAGCTACACATTTAGCAGTGGGCTAAGCACGCATCCTTGAGGTGCACTGGTGATAATTGTCAGCAAGGAGATGTTATTTCCAATCCACACAGACTGTGGTCTCCCTGTGAGGAATTCAAGGATCCAGTTACAGGAGGATGTCAGAAGCTTAGGATGGGACCTTTCTTATTAGAATCGAGTGTATGATTGTGTTGAACGCTGAGCTGTAGTGAATGAACAGCAGCCTGATGGAAATATTACTATTGTCTAGGTGATCCAAGGCTGAGTGGAGAGCCAGTGAGATTGCATCGGCAGTAGGTAGACCTGTAGCGTTGAAAGGTTCATGTCCTTGATTCTAGCCTTGACCAATGTCTTAGATCATTCCATCAGAGTGGATGTGAGTACCACTAGGAGATGGTCATTGAGGCAGCTCATCCTGATCTTCTTGGGCTTTGGAATGATCATCGCCCTTTTGAAGCAGATGAGGTCCTTTGACTGCAGCAGTGAGAGATTGAAGATGTCCTTGAACACTCCTGCCAGTTGACTGGCACAGGTGTTCAGAGCCCTACCAAGTACAACACCAGGGCCTGATGCCCTGCAAGGGCTCACCCTCTTAAAAGACGTTCTAATGTCGGCCTCCAAGACAGAGATTGCAGGGTCACCAGACGCCGCAGGGATTTGCCTATTTGTGGTTTTATTCTCCCTTTTAAAGGATGCAAAAAAGACTTTGAGCTCATCTGGGAGTGAAGCATCACTGCCATTCATGATGTTAGGTTGCGCTTTGTAGGAATTGATGGCCTGTAGCCCTGCCAGAGCTGACCTATGTTCGATTCCTTCCCTAGCCTCATCCAGAAATGTTTCTTCACTCTTAAGATAGCCTTCTGTAGATCATACCTGGACCTCTTGTATAGCTCTGGATCACCGGTCTTGATTGCTTGGGTCTATGTTTCAAATGTCTGTGGTTACAGGAACTCTTCGGCTAGTCTATATACAGAAAGCTCCAACACATAGCATTGTGGTGCTGACCAGTTTATCTGCTTCAGTTGTTGGTTGAGGGACTTGCATTGGTCTTTCTGTACTGGGATGACATTTCATGACTTATTAAATTTATTAATATTTTGTGATCTGGATGTTGTTCTCCAGGCCATTATTATTGTCCTTTAGAAGGTGGTGGTGGTGGTGGGGGGGGGGCGCGTCGGTGAGCACCTCCTTGAACCATCTATGTGGTGAAGGGTGTCCCACAGTGCTGATGGGGAGGGAGAGTTGGTCGGGGTTTACACCCAGACACAGTGAGGACCCATCATACATTCTCCGGTCAGGACGGTGGGTGAGCTTGTGTGGAATTCTAGGCGGTGGTCCTTGTTGTCTTGTTTTTCTGGGGAGGGAGGGGTGATGGGTTTGGGCAGTGCTGTTGGATTAGTATGGGTGAGTTACTCCTGCCGAGTTTTATCCCAGAATGTCTGGAGCTGTGTGGGTGCTGCTAAAGATTAGCTCTGTTTGTCACATGCACAGTACATCGAAGCATGCAGAGAAATGTCATCATTTGCATTAACAGCCAACACAGTCTGAGGATGTGCTGGGGGCAGCCCACAAGTGTCACCATGAATCCAGAGCCAACATGGCATGCCCACAGTTTGCCAACATGGCATGCCCACAGTTTGCCAACATGGCATGCCCACAGTTTGCTAACCCTAACCCTTATGTTTCTGGAATGAGGGAGGAAACCAGAGCACCTGGAGGAAACCCACACAGTCACGGGTTGGACATACAAACTCCTTACGGACAGCAGTGGGAATCGAACACCTGCCGCTGGGACTGGTACCGCCAGCTGGAGGTTCAGTCATCCGGTCAAGAGGGGAGTTTTACATCGCACTGCTGACATGAGCCTGTGGATGGGGGGGGTGTTAGGGCTTGAGCCCCTCACCTGCTCCTGCACCTGTGGCTGGTTCTTCAAGGTAGTTCCTTGACATCCAGCTCAGATGTGGACAGGTGGCTTTGACAGTGCCGCACCCCCACATCGCTGTGTTTTGGATGTGTATCATAGGTATTTATACAAGAGAGAGCCATCCATTTCCATAGCAACTCTTAGGATGTAACAATTCCCTAAAGCACTTTTCAGCCAGTGAGGTACAACTAGCAGTGTAATCCAGAGATTTATAGGCTGGTGGGTTTCACTGGAGAGTTATAGGGCTGTAAAACAGACATCAAGAAATAGTCACAGGAAGAGAGTGCAGAGCCACAGCACTGAAGGATATCAGTGTCCTGACTGATTGACTCAAAAGCAGAACATAGAAAATCGGATGAAGGTGAGTATGTCTGGTGACAAAAGGATGTAGCGAGTGATGTGTAAATGGACGGACGCACAGAGAGAGATGGGAAAGCTGATAGTCTGTTCTCACTGGCATGTAGATGTTGGTGCAAAGATATCAAAACAGTGCCTATAATTTATTGAATTCAGCATGTCATCTAACACTTTGAGAAACTCCTATAGATGCACAGTGGAGGGTATCCTGACTGGCTGCATCACAGCCTGGTACGGAAACACCGTTGCCCAGGAATGGAATGATCTACAGAAAGTGGTGGATACTGCCCGGTCCATCACAGGCAGGACTTTCCCCACCACTGAGCCCATTTAACAAGGAGCTCTGTCACAAGAAAGCGGCTTCCGCCATTAAGGAGCCCCACCATGCAGGCCATGTTCTTGCCTTGCTGATGTCATCAGGCAGGAGGTACGGGAGCCCCAGGTACCACAGCAACAGGTTTATTACCCAACAACCATCAGGCTCCTGAACCAGAGGAGATAACTTCACTCACCTCACTCTGAACTGATTCCACACCCTACAGATTCACTTTGAAGGTCTCTACAACTCACGTTCTCGGTATTTAATACATTGGTTGTTTGCCAGTCTTTATTAATATATAGTTTTCAGAAGTTATATTGTGTTCTTTATCTTCCTGTATATGCCTATAAGAATATCAATCTCAGGGTAGCATATGGTGACGTATGCATGCTTTGATTTTGACTTTGAGGTGGACGGGATGATGTAAGTAGCAGCAGTCACACCAAGGTGAGGGAGGCCGGAACTCCAGAGGGGCACAGGAAAGGTACAACCAGGAAGGTTCAGCACAGTCCGGTGGACCAGTGGAACAGCCCTGGGCTCTTTAAATGTGAGCTTCACACTTAAGTTAGCCTCATATGGCTAATGCAAGAGGATGCACCGTAATTGTTAAGGTGGAAAGTACAGGGGGGATGTCTGTGGTAGGATTTCTAAAGGGACATGGCACACGCTGCCAGGAGTGTGGGGGTAGCAGCACAGGCATTGGGGGTGTTTAAGAGACTTTTAGGTTGGCACATGGATGATAGAAAAATGGAGGTTGAGAAAAAGTGGGAGGGAAGGTTTAGATTGATCTTGAAGTAGCTTAAAGGGTCACCATAACATTATGGGCTGAAGGGCCTGTATTATACTGTAATGCTCTATGTTCACCTCAAGCCACTGTTGCTCGACCTTTTCCACTTGGGTAACGATCCAGTTTCCCCACTCAGCCTCCACCCATATGCCCCGCACTCTGTTCACCGCACTTTAGTCAAACTGCTCTGATCCTCCTGGGGGCAGATACAGGACACAAGTGAGTCGAAATGTTCCTGGCTGAGATGTTCCAATGGAAGATCTGCATGCTTCAGCATAGTTTTGATGAAGTCACTTTGGTGAATTTGCAGGAAGCGCACGCGCGCACACACACACACACACACACACACACACACACACACACACACACACACACACACACACACACACACACACACACACACACACACACACACACACACACACACACACACACACACACACACACACACACACACACCTGATGAAAGGTCACAGCCTAAAACGTTGACTGTTCATTTCCATCCATATGTACTACTTGACCTGTTGAGTTCCTCCAGTATTTTATGAGCGTTGTACAAGTTGCCCAGCATCTCTTGTACCTCCTCACAGAAGGAGGTTCACAAGCCCACATGGAGCAGGGTATCTGGGTAGTAAACCCAGTTCCAGCTGTAGTTATCCAGCACCACCAGCTCACAGCTCTGCTGCCGAGGAACACGGGAAGACAGGCATTCCTGTGTCAGAGACAGTTTATTGATAGATAGATAGATAGATAGATAGATAGATACTTTATTCATCCCCATGGGGAAATTCAACTTTTTTTCCAATGTCCCATACACTTGTTGTAGCAAAACTAATTACATACAATACTTAACTCAGTAAAAAATATGATATGCATCTAAATCACTATCTCAAAAAGCATTAATAATAGCTTTTAAAAAGTTCTTAAGTCCTGGCGGTAGAATTGTAAAGCCTAATGGCATTGGGGAGTATTGACCTCTTCATCCTGTCTGAGGAGCATTGCATCGATAGTAACCTGTCGCTGAAACTGCTTCTCTGTCTCTGGATGGTGCTATGTAGAGGATGTTCAGAGTTATCCATAATTGACCGTAGCCTACTCAGCGCCCTTCGCTCAGCTACCGATGTTAAACTCTCCAGTACTTTGCCCACGACAGAGCCCGCCTTCCTTACCAGCTTATTAAGACGTGAGGCGTCCCTCTTCTTAATGCTTCCTCCCCAACACGCCACGACAAAGAAGAGGGCGCTCTCCACAACTGACCTATAGAACATCTTCAGCATCTCACTACAGACATTGAATGACGCCAACCTTCTTAGGAAGTACAGTCGACTCTGTGCCTTCCTGCACAAGGCATCTGTGTTGGCAGTCCAGTCTAGCTTCTCATCTAACTGTACTCCCAGATACTTGTAGGTCTTAACCTGCTCCACACATTCTCCATTAATGATCACTGGCTCCATATGAGGCCTAGATCTCCTAAAGTCCACCACCATCTCCTTGGTCTTGGTGATATTGAGACGCAGGTAGTTTGAGTTGCACCATATCACAAAGTCCTGTATCAGTTTCCTATACTCCTCCTCCTGTCCATTCCTGACACACCCCACTATGGCCGTGTCATCAGCGAACTTCTGCACATGGCAGGACTCCGAGTTATATTGGAAGTCTGATGTGATTTTGCACAATTGAATTTTTGCAGATGTCACTGAGGTGGTGTAGATTCTAGGGAACTTTGGGTGGATCTCAGATTTGAACCTAAAGTAGCTATTTCTGTAAATAAATTAATTAATGCAAAATGACTTGGCAGAAACTGGGTGCATCAGTACCTAGTAATCTGCAGCTTTGGTCAATGAATGGAATGTGCACGCTGTATTAAGAAAATGTTTAAAAAGATAAATTTTAAGTGTATGTATATGAATAATGCACACTTTATAGCTGTATAAGAAATATATAATAAAATAGTGATTACATCAAGACTGTAGCACTTATGGCTTCTTGTTGTCTTTCATTGCTTGTGTATAAGATGATCTCCATTTGAGGTGAGTGGAGGAAAATTCAGGGGAGATGTCAGAGGGAGGTTTCTACACAGAGTGGTAGAATTACTGGGTGTGGTGGTAGAACCAGATACATTAGGGACGTTTAAGGTACTCTTACATAGGCACATAGCTGAAGGCAAAATGGATGCCTATGGTTATGTGTAGCAGGAAAGGGCTAGATTGATCCTGGGGTAGGTTAAAAGGTCAGCACAGCATCGTGGGCTGAAGGGCTCGTACTGTGCTGTACCATTCTGTGTTCTAGCGGAAACATCTTTCATGTACATATTTAAACCCTTGCAGAATTTTAAAGCCTTCTTCTCCTTTGCAGAGAGGTAGCTGGGTTATCACTGTAACTGCATTCACGTGCCAACATGTACATGTCAATCAGTTCATAACACCACACAATCAATTGAGCGAGGATTTGTTATCGCGCTTTCACAGTTACACCCCCAGTTTTCTCTGATTCCAAAAGAAAAAAGACTCAAATCTCATTATCGAGAGTTGGGTCCAATCCAAACCCAGCGCATAAGTTGCTGACTGTCACTGAATTTGTGAGACACAAACATGAGAGATTCTGCAGACGCTGGAAATCCAAAGCAACACACACAAAATGCTGGAGGAACTCAGCAGGTGCTCCTGGTGTGGCTTCCTGTATATCGGTGAGACCCAATATAGACTCCATCGAGCAGCTCCGCCATGAAATGTAGGATTTCCCGGTGTCCACCCTTTTCAATTCTACTTTCCATTCCCATTCCGACATATCAGTCCATGGTCTCTTCTATTGCTATGATGAGGCCACACTTAGGTTGGAGGAACAACACCTTATAATCTGTCTGGACAGCCTCCAATCTGATGGCATGTACCTCGATTTCTTGAACTTCCGGTAATTGCACCTCACCGACCTCTCCTTCCCCATTCCCCATTCTTGTTTCCCTCTCACACCTTTTCTGCCTATTTGCCCTTCTCCTTCCTCTGGTGCTCCTCCGCCTTCCCTTTTTTCCATGGTCTCCTGATCTCTCCCACCAGATTCCCCCTTCTCCAGCCCTTTATCTCTTTCACCAAACAACTCCCCGGCTCTTTACTTCACCCCCTCCCCTCTCCCACTTTCACCTATCACCCGCCACCTTGTACTTCTTCCTCCTCTCCCCCCTATTTTCTTATTTTGACTTTGCCCCTTTCTTTCCAGTCCTGATGAAGGGTCTCGGCCCGAAATGTCGACTAATGACTCTTTCCCTGGCCTGCTGAGTTCCTTCAACATTTTGTGTGTGTTGCACTGAATTTGGGGGCTTCAGTTTAAGGAGGAGAGCTCTCCTGCTTTTATAATGCTCCCAGTTTTACTCCTGTCGAGAATCATTTCAAGTTTTCAGTTAGAACCATAGAACCATAGAACATTACAGCACAGAAACAGGCCTTTTGGCTCATCTTGGCTGTGTGGAACCATTTTTCTGCCTAGTCCCACTGACCTGCACCTGGCCCATATCCCGCCATACACCTCTCATCCATGTACCTGTCCAAGTTTTTCTTAAATGTTAAAAGTGAGCCCGCATTTACCACTTCATCTGACAGCTCATTCCACACTCCCACCATTCTCTGTGTGAAGAAGCCCCCCCTAATGTTCCCTTTAAACTTTTCCCCCTTCACCCTTAACCCATGACCTGTTTTTTCTCTCCCCTAGCCTCAGTGGAAAAAGCCTGCTTGCATTCACTCTATCTACACCCATCATAATTTTAAATACCTCTATCAAATCTCCCCTTATTCTTCTACGCTCCAGGGAATAAAATCCTAACCTATTCAACCTTTCTCTGTAACTCAGTTTCTCAAGTCCCGGCAACATCCATTAGTTGATCCATTAATATTTTGAAATTGTGATTGCTTTAAGCAAAATGTGTACAAATCTTCAATTTGGGGCAGTGTGATATTGTAAAGTCATTACAGCAGCAGTGACCCGGGTTTAATTCCCAGCACTGTTTGTAAGGGGTTTGTACGTCCTCCCCGTGACCGCGTGGGTTTCCTCCCACAGTCCAAAGTCGTACAGTTTAGGAGATTAATTGGTCACGTAGTTGTGATTTGTTGGTGCAGGCTTGTTGGGCCAGAGGGGCCTGTTACTGTACTGTATCTCTAAATTAAAAAAATGAAATGTCAAAGTGCAAACTTCAATAAGTGACACTTTGAGAATTATGTGTTAAATTGTTTCCCAGCCTAATTTCACCAAACGAATGTGCCGTGAGTCACACCCGGCGTCTTGCTCGTGTCATTCCAAGTAGACACTGTGAGGCAGTGGTGTGGGGTTTGGAGAACAAATGCCCAAACCCTCGCTGAGGTTCCGTGTCACCGTGTGGGGGTGCCTGGGGCCTCCTGCGTATTTTCCGTTCCTCTTTGGCCTGTGCGCCCATGCCTGCTCCGGGTCCTTTGCCGCCTCTGCAGGAAGTGTGCTTAAATCCGAGCGTGCCCTGCAACACAGTCACTTGTGAGGCAGTCGAGCGGGTGGCTGCCACCCTTGGGCCCAGTGTGCTGGAGACACTGAGATTCCAGTTGGGGGGGGGGGGTGAGTACTGAACCACTGAAACCGTATCCAGTGACAATGCTCATGTCCCACACTGCAGAGTGTAACAAGGGTCCCACTTCAAACCTGAGGCATGCATCGCCCTGTAGAATGGAAAGGTGCTGGTTCACCAGGGGGTTTGGGTGAAATCTGTCCTGAGCAAGACACAACACAGAACAATAGAGTAGTTCAGGCCCTTCAGCCCACAATGCTGTGGCAACCTTTTAACTGTTCTATAATCAATCTCACCTAACCTTTCCCTTTGATATAACCCTCCAGGTTTCTATCATTCAAGCACCTATCTAAAAATTCCTTAAATATCCATAACATATCACCTTGGCCATCTGACCACCCTGTAGTACGTACCTCTGGCATGCCTCCAATACTTCCCTCCAATCACCTCAAAATTATGCCCCCTTGTATCAGTTACTTCCACCCCAGGGAAAAGTCTTTGGCTGTCCTCTCGATCTATGTCTCTTATCATCTTGTTCACCTCTCATCCTCCTTCATTAAAGGCGTTTCTCTGAACTCTCAGGAGAAGGACGATTCGGTTGTGGACTCGGAAGACCATCTGGAATCGATCTTAGGACAGGGGTAATTTTTTCGAGGGCGTGATGTAGTAAGGCCAAGTGTCATCTGGAAACTTCTGCAATCTTAGAATGTCCATTTAAATTAAAGATCTATCATACCAAGTCCCTTTGAAAACACCCCAGCAGGTCACATGTGCTATGCATTGTCATCAATGTCCCCGTTATCCCTGAGGAGTTAGCTTCTGTACTGGCGACTGTCTACACGTCTTGCAGCTCAGTTAAGAGAAGCCTTCACTGCCTTGTTCAAGATACTGCAGCACACTCTGATCAGAAAAAGGTGAACACACACGTTCTTCACTGTACACAGTAACAAACCTACTGGTACGTCAGCCAATACCACAGAAAGAACCCAAAATCACAACAGTTTCATAATCCTCCCTGTTGGGTTCAGGAGATGACCCACATCAGCTGGAGAACCCTCCCAAGTCCTTGATGTGATCAAGTGTGTTAGTTCCAACTCTCTGTTGACTCTGCTTTTAACTTTCGTATACTCAGTTTTTATCCTTTTGTTCTCCCCACCTGCTTTTCTCTCTCCCCGTTCCTCTGTCTCTCTACATTTCATTTCTCTCTCTAAGCACTTGTAACCAAAACCCAACAAAAGGGCCTGGACACCTGAATTGATTTCTGTTATATCTGACTCTCCCGAAGTTGTGAAGTGAAGTGTAAAGATCAGAAGGCAGCGGTGGATTAAAAGATCTCACTCCAACACTGAAACCCCTTCAGTAACGCCCAACATCTGCAAGGGTCCCAGCATGTCTCCAGGACGGTCCGAGTTCTCGGCCTCTTCACGAAACGGGACTTTCAAAAACGAAACACACCTGCTCGGATTTGATTTCCCCAAAAATGCGGAACGCAATTTCACGACATTCCTGGAAGGTTTGCTTTAATTCCCATCCCATCGTGGTGTATCAGTGGGCTTGTCTTGCCATTGAGAAGCTCTGTGGTGTGGCCTGGAGCTGATCTCTCAGACATCTGCGGAGTCCCTAACCAAAGTGGGCAAGTGTGTGTGTGTGTGTGTGTGTGTGTGTGTGTGTGTGTGTGTGTGTGTGTGTGTGTGTGTGTGTGTGTGTGTGTGTGTGTGTGTGTGTGTGTGTGTGTGTGTGTGTGTGTGTGTGTGTGTGAGAGAGAGAGAGAGAGAGAGTGTATGTGTGTGAGTGAGAGAGAGAGAGAGAGAGAGTGTGTGTGTGTGTGGTTACAGAGATGGGTAGGGAGGGGTATAGGAGTTAGAGGAAACTATTAGAGATAAGAATAGTGGTTAGAGGAGACTCGCAGAGATAGGGAGGGGTATAGGGGTTAGAGGAGACTCACAGAGATAGGGAAAGGTATAGGGGTTAGAGGAGACTCACAGAGATAGGGAAAGGTATAGGGGTTAGAGGAGACTCACAGAGATAGAGAGAGGTATAGGGGTTAGAGGAGACTTACAGAGATAGGGAGAGGTATAGGGGTTAGAGGAGACATACAGAGATTGGGAAGGGTATAGAGGCTATAGGAGATTTACAGAGATAGGGGGGAGTGTAGGGACCAGAGAGGGTTACGGTGGTAAGGAGGGTGTAGGAGCCAGAGGGGGTGACAGAGGGGGGGACAGATGTGGGCACTGGAGGGATCAGACCTCCCAAAGAACCAGTAATAAGTTGTGAAAAAAGCTTTGCAGACTACCCTGCATTTATCAGATCTCTGTACTGTTTGCCTATGAGTTATTTCATACTGGATTCTGATACCTGGTAATACACACGTATTGTCACATTTACAGGAAAATATTAACCAATAATGCACAATATGTTACCATGCAAAGAGTGCAGCACATGCCTCCTGTTTATATACTGTAGGTTGCAATGTGATACTCAATCCACACATTGTCTGTCACATAAACAGAAACGAGAGACCCGGTGATCTTGGTTTTATTGTATAATTTAGACAGAACCGTAATATACATATTGAATCAAAACACGGCAGGTACAGAAGTGTTATACATGGTATTTATTATTTGATTATAAAATATATAAAATGTAAACAGTGGTGTTAAACCCAGTTGACACCGTGTACCGTTGTAGACCCAACAGAGCAGGAAGACTGTGTACAGTTACACTGTGTTATGCAAGAAGAAGATTGAGGGGAGATTTGATA
The DNA here is from genome assembly GCF_048418815.1 of Hemitrygon akajei. NCBI lineage: Eukaryota > Metazoa > Chordata > Chondrichthyes > Myliobatiformes > Dasyatidae > Hemitrygon > Hemitrygon akajei. The sequence goes on along the minus strand of NC_133146.1, from coordinate 18,582,182 downwards.
GACATATACCAAATGATGAGGGGTTTAGATGGGGTAAATGCAAGCAGGCTTTTTCCACTGAGGTTGGGTGGGACTACAACTTGAGGTCATAGGTTAAGGGTGAACAGTGAAAAGTTTGAGGGGAACATGAGGGGAAACCTCTTCACTCAGAGGGTAGTGAGAGTGTGGAATGAGCTGCCAGCACAAATGGTGCATGCAAGCTCGATTTCAAAGTTTAAGAGAAGTTTGAATAGGTACATGGATGGTAGGGCTATGGTCCTGGTGCAGGTTGATGGGAGTAGGCAGCTTAAACAATTTTTTGGCATGGACTAGATGGGCTGAAGGGCCTGTTTCTGTACTATATGACTCTATAACAACACTTGCAATGACATTCTCAAGAATGTAAAATGCTGTAACTCATGATGATCTACAATATTTATAGGAGTGTTGTGGCTGTAACACAAAGTGTATTGTTAATATAGGAGTGTTATACACTGTCACTTCATAACTATCAATGGGCTATATCACTGAAGCATGCTATAAAATGGTGCATAATCCCATGTGCTTTAACTTTACATGGAGAGGTGTGTTATTCCCGACACTATTGTGTATGTTTCACAAAACCTACACAGGATTATTAGACCATGTAATGTCATAGAGTCAGACAGCACCTTTGGTCCAACTAGAACATGCCAAAATCTTGTTCTGCTAATCCCATCGACTACAGCCCTCCATAACCCTCTCACCCAGGTACTTATTCAGACCTCTCTCAAATGCTACAATCAAACTGCACCCACCACCTCCACTGGCAGCTCGTTCCACACTCTCACCACCCTCTGAGTGAAGAAGTTCCCCTTAAATATTTCATTTTTCATCATTAATCTATGACCTGTGGTTCTATGTATAGTGTATAGTATATTTTTCCCTGATCGGACGTGGCTTCCATGGAGCAAGGTGGGGAGATCTTTGCAACCCAGAGTAAGGAGAATACAATGCGTCCATATTTACTCTCTGAGGGCATCTGTTGTTATTACCTCCCCCTGGCCCATGGCCCTTTCCACTGGTGTTCCCACTGAGACAGTAGCTGTTCCTGTAGTCCCCAACTGAAGATGGGTTTGTTTTACATCAGTGAGGTATCAATTTGTAGGATGACAGGAAAGCAATCCCAAACCAAATAAATTAGTTATCAAATGACCAACTAACTAACCTCTTATAGACAATAGGTGCAGGAGTAGGCCATTCGGCCCCTCGAGCCAGCACTGCCATTCAATGTGATCATGGCTGATCATCCACAATCAGTACCCTGTTCCTGCCTTCTCCCCATATCCCTTGACTCTGCTAACTTTAAGAGCTCTATCTAATTCTTTCTTGAAAGCATCCAGAGAATTGGCCTCCACTGCCTTCTGAGGCAGAGCATTCCATAGATCAACAACTCTCTGGGTGAAAAAGTTTTTCCTGAACTCCATTCTAAATGGCCTACCCCTTATTCTTAAACCGTGGACTCTGGTTCTGGACTCCCCCAACATCGGGAACATGTTTCTTGCCTTTAGCGTGTTCAATCCCTTAATAATCTTATATGTTTCAATCAGATCCCTTCTCATCCTTCTAAATTCCAGTGTATACAAGCCCATTCACTCCAATCTTTCAACATATGACAGTCCTGCCATTCCGGGAATCAACCTCGTGAACCTACGCTGCACTCCCTCAATAGCAAGAATGTCCTTCCTCAAATTTGGAGACCAAAACAGAACACAATACTCCAGGTGTGGTCTCACCAGGGCCCTGTACAACTGCAGAAGGACCTCTTTGCTCCTATACTCAACTCCCCTTGTTATGAAGGCCAACATACCATTAGCTTTCTTCACTGCCTGCTGTACCTGCATGCTTACTTTCAGTGACTGATGAACAAGGTCACCTAGATCTCGTTGTATTTCCCCTTTTCCTAACTTGACACCATTCAGATAGTAATCTGCCTTCCTGTTCTTGCCACCAAAGTGGATAACCTCACAGTTATCCACATTAAACTGCATCTGCCATGCATCTGCCCACTCACCCAACCTGTCCAAGTCATCCTGCATCCTCCTAACATCCTGCTCATATTTCACACTGCCACCTAGCTTTGTGTCATCTGAAAATTTGTTAATGTTACTTTTAATCCCTTCATCTAAATCATTAATGTATATTGTAAATAGCTGCAGTCCCAGCACCGAGCCTTGCGGTACCCCACTAGTCACTGCCTGCCATTCTGAAAAGGACCCGTTAATCCCTACTCTTTGTTTCCTGTGAAAAGGACCCGTTATGCCGACACTGTCCATATCCTTCCATTTTCCTCTCATCCAAGAGTTCCATTTAATATCAGAGAATGTATTCCTGAAATTCTTGTTCTCTGATCAGTCATCCACAAAAACAGAAGGGTGCCGCAAAGAGTGAGTGACAGTAAAAACGTTAGAATCCCAAAGGCCGCTCTCTACTCCCCCTCCCCACGCACAAGCAACAGTAAAGCAATGGCCACCTCCCTCCCCCCCACTTACTTCCGCAAAAAAGCATCAGCACCCTCTACTCATCAAACAAGCAACAGCAAAGCCCCTAAGAAAGAAGTTGCGTCCATACTCGCAGCACAACAAAAACTAATCCCTCACCTCACAATTTGACACAAATCAAGAGAGAGAGAGAGAGATTTGCCGAGTACAGAGCCCCCGAGAGTTAGTCCGCTGTTCCATCTTGTTCTGATTTCTCCCGCGAAGCTTCAGTCAACAGCACCGGCTTAGCATCTGCCCATCCACAGGGCCGCAATGCCTCAGAACTTAGGCTGCGTCCTTGGGATATCAAAAAACGGCCAGTCAATGAGCCCTGGGAGCAGGTCCCACCGCCGTAACGAACCGAAGTTTGAGTGTAACTCCAGGTCAGTGTCTCCAACAGGACCCCGTCCACCCCTGCCCCCTGATAGTAGACATTTCAACCCTGGGACAAAGATACGGTCTGTCTATTCTATCAATGCTTTTCACAATCTTATCAACTTCTATCAGATCTCTCCTCAGCCTCAGCCTCACTTGAGTAGCGGTAGTAGTACGAGCAATTGAGTTGAGTATGATGCCCTCCTAGGGGTTGTCTATCGGTGGGTCCTCGGGTGGCTTGTGGAGGCTGATCCGGGATCCTCGTATTTGGTTGTTCTGCCTCTCCTTTCATAGCTGCCACTTGTTCCTTGAGGCACAGCTCCCTCCTGAACAGATTTCTTCTGGGCGTATCTACTGAGTGCAATGTCTTCCCCAATGTCAGGTGGAATTCCTTCAGACTGGCTGTGATGTTATCTTTAAAGTGCTTCCTTTGCTCATCAGGGGCTTGTTGATCTCCCTTCGATTGGGAGAAAAGGAAACCTTTGGGGAGATGTGAATTAGGCATCAGTGACATGACCTATCCATTACAGTTGACTTTTAACAAATGTATATCTAAACGTAAGGTGAAAAGGGCCGTTTGCGTTAAAAACGATATACCCAAGGATGTGCTGGGGGCAAGCTGGCAGAGTCGAAGCATAGTTCTAGCACAGGAGGGGGCTATTTGGCCCATCAAGTCTGTACTACCCCACTGCCCTTTCCAGACACCCACTGACGGCACGGTCCGGCCTGTAACCGTGCCTCTGAAAAGGACGAAGCAGCTAGGCTCAGCAAATGTTGAGCACTCACTTTGAAACTTGCAATCTTCCTGAGTCAGTGAAATAATTATGTGTGAGCTAGCCCTGGGATGTGGATGCTGTTGGCACAACAGCCTTTGTACGTTGAGTATCAGTAGAGATTGCAGCTGGGATTGCTCCTTTAATCAAATATTGTAATAAACGTTATTGCTTCCAGTGGAGTACGAAGATATAAGGGCAGCCTTTGGTATACATTACTGACTACCTGTGAGAATGCTCTTCAATATATCTTTGTGGTGCACACAATTACAAGGCGCAGAACGAGGGAATAACTGGTGAGATCCTGAAGGGTACATCCACTGGGTCTGCACTCAGTTAATCAGTCGAGCTCCCCACAAAACTTACCCCAGCTCCCTTTATAGGAGGCCACCCGTCACTCTAGCCTGCTCTGCCATTGCATCAGGTTGGAGTTTGGCTCATTTACCTGGTTTGGTTCTGGAAAGGTGCCCTAGCAGCTTGAGGCCCTCCGCTGATTGGGGTCGGCCATGGACGTGGTGCCCCAGCTGTCTAGTAGGCCAGGCAGTATGGTGTGGGGTGCAAGCCGTTGCCCGTATCACACTCCCTGGCTGATGAAGCCAAAGGAACGGCGGGGACCGATACAGTCTAGCTCCAGCGGCATCGCCGGAGTTGCCAGGCAGTGCTGAACTCAACGCTGGACCGCCTTCGGGGTCTCCAGCTCTGGATTTTCCTCAGGGTTAACTCCTGAGACCTTTCCCAGGCGTGTAAAGGGCGGAGTTTGAGATCGGAGTTGCCCTTCTCCTAGATGAGCTACCAACCTCAGCTGACGAGTGCATCTGCCCAAAGCGACTGGCTTTGAGGCATCTTTGCCCCTTCCCCTGTCAGGAGAAACAGCTCCACTGGGCTTAGTAGCTAAGCCACACGTGGAGGCCAGGGACTGGCTTTGGCTGCCAGAGGCTATTTTGAGGTGCACGATATTGGGAACATTTAATAGGTGGAGAGAGCTTATCCCTGCTACCGCGCCCCGGCTACGACAACCTTAAGGAACCTGTGTAGCAGGTCATGTAATGCTTTACAGTGACAGCGATCGGGGTTCAAACCCAGCCACTGCCTGTAAGGAGTTTGTATATTGTCTCCGTGATCCTGTGGGGTTTCTCTGAGTGCTCCTGTCTCTTCCCGCATTCCAGAGACGTACCAGTTTACTTATTTAGAGATACCGCGGGGAACAGGCCCTCTGGCCCTTGAAGCCCAGCAAACCCCGACAACCCTGATTTAACCCTAACCTAATGGCGGGATAATAAGACAATGACCGGTTATCTTATTAACCGGTACGTCTTTGGACCGTGGGAGGAAACCAGAGAGCCCGGAGAAATCCCACACGGTCGCAGGGAGAAAGTACAGAGGGCGCAGGGATTGAACTCTGAACTCCGATGGCCCGAGCTGTAATCGTGCCGTGCTAGCTGCTACGCTACTCTGGTTGGTGAGCCGTGGACACGCGCGTAGGTGCCAGAAGCGAGGCGGCACTTCCAGGCTGTCCCCAGCGCGCCCTCGGGCTGCGTTTGCTGTTTTGCATTCAACGGTGCACTTCATTCTATGTTTCAATGTGAACATGACAAATAGAGTTCATCTTTAAATCTAATCTTTAAGTTGCAATCTGTTCACCAAATCAGCAGCAATTGATCACCTCTACCTCTCAAAGTCCCAAAGCTTCTGGGCGAGGAGGGGGTGTGGAAATTCCAAAGTTTGTTCCTGCTGCCCCACCTCTGTGTGAGGAGGTGATTCCTGGTAGCCTGGTCACCTTTTTGTACTCATCTACACTAATCCCACTAGCCTGCTCTAGGCTTTCCTGTTTAAATGCCTGTCTTAATATCTCTTCCACACAATGTTCGTGCCTGATTCCACCATCTCCTCCTGGCTGCAAGGTTCAGATAGCAGCTGGACTCTGTTTCAGAAAGAGGGGCCTTGGGGGGTGGTTATGTTGGGAGGTGGGAGTAAACCCTTTTAAAGTCCTTCCTCTCACCTTAAACCTTCACTGTCCCTGCCAGGGGAAACCGATTCTGACTACCTACCCTATCCAATCTCTCCTTATAGCTGAAGTCCTCTAATTCAGGCATCATTCTGGTGATTCTACAGTGGGGCATGGCCAGCATCTTGTAAATGGCCACAAGCTGTCAACACTGGGACATGTCTCAGCTGATAGGACCCAGTATATCCTCGTCTCCTGCTACGGGTTGGAGCTCGTCTGGTTCTAACATACAACGTAGAACATTGCCACACAGAACTAGTCTTCTGTACAACAATATTGTGCCATCCTTTTAATGTACTCTAAGATTGAGCTAACCCTTCCCTTCTGCATTACCTCTCGATTTTTCTTTCATCCATATGCCTATCACACACCAGTCACACACACCTGTCCTCATTGAGGGATCAGTAATGGAAAAGGTGAGTAGCTTCAAGCTCCTGAGTGTCAACGTCTCTGTCTTGGGACTAACACATTGATGCAATAATGAAGAGGCCGCGCCAGCAGCTGTATTTCATTACGAGTTTGAGGAGATTTGGGTATGTCACAAAGGCTCTAGCAAGTTTCTACAGATGTACAGTGGAGAGCATTCTGACTGGTTGCATTGCAGGCTGATATGGAGGAGTCACTGCTGCAGGATCAGAACAAGCCGCAGAGAACTGTAGACTCAGCCAGCGCCATCTTGGGCCTCCCCAGCACTGAGGACATCTTCAAAAGCTGAGGTTTCAAGAAGGTAGTGGCCATCATAAAGGGCATCCACCATCTATAATATGCTAAAAACACAAAATGCTGGCAGAACTCACCAGGCCAGACAGCATCTATGGGAGGAGGTAGTGACGACGTTTCGGGCTGAAACCCTTCATCAGGAGTGAAGTAACATGGGATGGTCAAGGGGGGATAAGAAGTGGGGGGAGGGATAAAGTAGAGAGCTAGGAAGTGATAGGCTGGAGGGAAATGGGCTGGGGGGAAGGTGCAGAATTATGGAAAATGACTCCTGATGAAGGGTTTCGGCCCGAAACGTCGTCACTACCTCCTCCCATAGATGCTGTCTGGCCTGCTGAGTTCTGCCAGCATTTTGTGTTTTTATTTATTTCCAGCATCTGCAGATTCACTCATGTTACCTATAATATGCTCTCTTCTAATTGTGTAGGCCTCCGTTAGTCTCGATAGGCCACGGATTTGCGCCTTGGAAAGTTTCCAGGGCGCAAGCTTGGGCAAGGTTTTTTTTATGGAAGACCGGCAGTTGCTCAAGTTGCAAGTCTCCCCTCTCCATGCCACCGATGTTGTCCAAGGGAAGGGTATTAGGACCCATACATACAGCTCGGCACCGGTGTCGTCGCAGAGCAATGTGTGGTTAAGTGCCTTGCTCAAGGACACAACACGTTGCCTCAGCTGAGGCTTGAACCAGTGACCTTCAGATCACTAGACCGATGCCTTATCCACTAGGCCACGTGTCTCTGATTACTGCCAATAGAGAAGAGGTACAGAAGCTTGAAGGGACACACTCAATGTTTTAGAAGCAGGTTCTTTCCCTCCTCCAGTGGATTTATGAACAGACAATAAACTAAACCGAGAACACTACTTCATTATTATTGCTTTGTTTTTGCACGACTTACTTAATTTTTAAAAACATATTTCTTATTGTAATTTATAGTTTCTTTTGTTTATTGCACTGTTTTGCTGACTTTAAGTTCACAACACATGATAATAAACCTAATTCTGATTCTGATCCTAAATGTCTCTGTTATACCTGCTTCTATCACCACTCCTGTCAGGTTGTTCCACACTCTGTGTAGAAAAGTTTCCTCTCTCATTCCCCCTATATTTTCCTCCAAACACTTTAAAATTATGCCCCTTGTTTTTTTTTTCCATTTCTGGGACAAAATCTCCAGCTGTTCAGTTTACCAAAGCCTCTGATCATCCTTTACACCTCTATCACCTCTATCAAGTCACATCTCATCCTCCTTGTCTCCAAAGAGAAAGGCCTTAGCTCACTCAGCCTTTCCTCATAAGACACGCTCCCTAATCCAGCCAGCATCCTGATAAATCTCCTCTGCATTCTCCGTAAAGTTTCCACATCTTTCCTATAATGAGGCAACCAGAACGGAACATATTATCCCAAGTGGGATTTATCCAGGATTTTAAGGAGTTGCAGTGCTACCTCACAACTTTTGAACTCAATCCCCTGAAGGACACCACACCATACTCCTTTTTAGCAACCTCATCAACTTGTGATTTTGGATTGGACCCTGCCCTCACTGACTCCAGTTGTCTAGTGATGATGCCTTGGTTCTAGGATTGTTTGACGGAGACCTGCCCCAGTATCCGGTGACTCTTTCCGTGTCTGGAGATTTCTGCAGTCGTCCACATGCAACCAGTCAGCAGGTTCAGACTCATCCATTAATTTATCACGTGTGCATCGAAACATGTAGTGAAATGCGTCATTTGCGTGAACAACTGTGCTGGGGGCAGCCCGCAAGTGTTGCCCCATATTCTGGTGCTAACACAGCATGCCCACAATGCTCCACAGAACAACATGAGCAACTACAGAATGGAGCAGGATTAGGCCCGTCCACCCACTGTATCTTCTCAACTATTCCATCCTGGCTGATTTTATTTTCCCTCTCAGCCCCATTCTCCTGCCTTCTCCCCGTTGACTAATCAAGGGTCACTCTGACTATCAAACTCCACTTTAAATGACTTGTCTGTGGCAGAGAACTCACAGCCTCTGGCTAATGAAATTCCCCCTCGTCTCTGTTCTAAAGTGATGCTCTTCTATTCTGGGGTTGTGCCCTCTCATTATTGGAAACATCCTCTCCACATCCACTCTATCCAGACCTTACTTTGTTCCCACTGCCTAAATGTTTTACCTTCTAAGAGATTTGCCTGGTGGCGTGCTGTCAGGAGTTTAACCACAACGCTCCAGTTTCCAGTATAGAATCAAAATAAGAACCAGAATCAGGCTTATTATTACCATTATATATGTTGCAAAATTCGTTGCTTTGCAGCAGAAGCACAGTGCAAAACCTAAAGAATTACTATGTTAAAATAAGAAATATGAAAATCCAACTAAGCAGTGCAAATAGTGATATGGTGTTTATGAGTTCATAGACCATTCATAAATCTGATGGCAAAGTGGAAGAAACTCTGAGTGTGAGTCTTCGGGCCCCTGTTCCTCCTCCCTGACGGTATAACGGGAAGAGAGCGTGTCCTGGGTGGTGAGGTGCTCCTTGATGATGGGCGCTGCCTTCTGAAGATGTCTGATGGTGGACAGCCCTTGATGGACCTGGCTGACACCGCTGTCTCCACGGAATCTGGGCGAAGGTTCTGCCACAGATACCACTGGGAATTGGGGAGAGGGCACTTTGTCCTTAGAGCGGGAATCTCATAAAGGGAGTGGTTGGATGGATGTTGGGTGAACACACAGGGGCAGAGTTATGGCCAGTGGCTGCAAACAATAGAGTTTGTTTAAGAAGATTACTCCTGCATTGTATATACACCAATGGGTGTGACAGGCTGACCATGCCTGGAAGCACCTGTGTAACACAGAAGGAGACCCTTCAGCCCATCTAGTCTATGCCAGATTATTACTCTGCCTTGTCTCATTGACCCACACCTGGACCATAGACATTCAAACGCCACCCATCCACATACTTATCCAAACTTCTTTTAAATGTTGAAATTGAACCCACATCTACCACTTCCGCTGACAGCTCGTTCCACACTCACACCATGCTTTGAGTGAAGAAGTTTCCCCTCACGTTCCCCTTATGTACTTCACCTTTCACCCTTAACCCAGCCCTGGTGGAAAAAGCTTGCTCACATCTCTCCTCATTCTGCTATTCATTTCCAGGGGATGAAGTATAAACCTATTCAAGCTTTCTCATGCAAATTCTCTCTACACTCTTTCAATGTTATTGATATCTTTCCAGTAGGTAGTTAACCACAACTGCACACAGTACCCCGAATCAGACCTCGCACATATCTTACCCAACTTCAACATAACATCCCAACTCCTGTAGTCAGTACTCTGATTTATGAATGCCAATGCATCATAAATTGGCATTCCTTTATGACCCTATCTACCCACCATTGCACTTTCAAGGAATTATGGATCTGTATTCCCAGGATGCAGTGCTCCTGGAGGTGTGGCCCAGACTGGCCACCAGCTCACAACACAGTGATGTCTCACCTAGTGAATGGTCTTCCTGGGATCTCCCAGCATTTCTCAGCTGAACCACCCCCTCCAGGATCCTCTCCAGATCCGACCAATCACAGTACCCAATGATTTCAATGAGAATTTCAGGGTGTAGGTTCAGAAGCAAAGGGGGGGGGGGGGAGGTGGGGGGTGAGAGTTCATGGCCCATGTTTATTAAAAGTTCTTTATATTAATGACCTGGATTACTTCTAATGATTATTTTGTGTTTTTTTAATCAACTTTATGGGAGACACTGAGGCCCCTGTGTTTAAGTGCTGAATCCATTGCCTTTGTTTGTATTCATGACGGATACTGTGGGCTGTGGTAAATCGTCGGTAGAGCAGGAATAAATTGTAACTGAATGGCAAGATGGGGCAGATGATATCTGATGCAGAGAGGGGTGAACTGATACAGTCCAGCAGAAATAATAAGGAGAGATGGTTCAGTGTGAAGGTATAGAAGTCACTCACTGCCCCACTGGTGCACAGTTGCTGCAGACTATACCATCGACAGGACTCACTGCGGCAACTCGCCAAGATCCATCCAAACCCAGCACCTCTACCAGCTGGAGAGCAAAAGCACGGGGAAGACCACCCCTTCTCTGTTGCTGTCCAAGTCACGCACTGTTCTGTGTGACTCTGTGTTTGTGTGTGTATATGTGTCTGCATGTGTATGTGTTTCTGCGTATGTGTACGTGTCTGAGTGTGTGTATGCGTGTGCATATGTCTCTGTGTGTGAGTGTGTCTTTGTGTGTTTGACATTCTAAGTGTGTGTGTGAGAGATGCTCTGTGATTCCACGTGTCTGAGTGTGTGTCTCTGGGTATGAGGTCCGATGTGTACCTTGGCACGTGTACGTTATGATGCTGAAAAGCAAATTCATACCTTTATATTGAATAGATGAGATTACTTTCTGCTGGCCTTCCAAAGCAATCTATTGACGAACTTCAACTCATTCAGAACGCGATTGCCAGACTTTTAACTAAAACGAGGACAAGGGAGCATATTGCTCTCATCCTGACTCCTCTGCATTGGCTTCCTGTATCTTTTAGAATTAATAATTCTTTGCTTGTAACTCTTACTTGTCTTTGAAGCTCTCAATGGTCTGGGACTAGAATATATCACAAAATCATTTTCATTTTATAATCCTGCTCAAGCTCTCGGGTCTTCTTCCACCCATCTCTCAAATTTAAACAATCCCCTCAAAGGATAATTGGCAGACCAGCTTTTTTGAACTACACTCCTAGACTGTGGAGTTCAATACCGAACACTATAAGGGATACAGACTCATTTGACACACTTAGACGCCAGCTCAAAACTTACTTACTTTTAACTAACATCATTTTGTCTTTTATTTTCATGTTTTACTTTATCCCATTGAAAATCACTTTGAACTACATCATCTGTATTGAAAGTGCTCTATAAATAAGTTATTATTATTGTGTGTATCTGTGTGAGTATGTGTGTGTGTTTGTCTGTACTGTATAGGCGCAAACCCACACACCTGCTCATGTGTTATGCAAACACCTGGTTAGGAGTGTCCAAGTGTACTCAAATATGATTTGAGATTTGGCCAGATACATTTCACAACCCTGGCCACTACTTTTAGATTCCTTTCGTGCCACTGATTAATCCTCTTTCAAATCAGCAGACCAGACACCACCGATTCACAGCCTAACTTGTTACTTTGGTTCAGTGAGCCAGCAAGGCTGAGACTCCAGAGGGAAGTGTGTGTGTGTGTGTGTGTGTGTGTGTGTGTGTGTGTGTGTGTGTGTGTGTGTGTGTGTGTGTGTGTGTGTGTGTGTGTGTGTGTGTGTGTGTGTGTGTGTGTGTGTGTGTGTGTGTGACAGTAACCTTGCTTTGTAACAGTGTCTTGCCTTTGCACAATATGATGCCTCCCACAATCCTAGCAAAATTTAAACTTTCTCTAAGTCATCTTCGCCTCTTTAAAACCACTCCACAAGGCGATGAAAACGTCACCTCCTGCAGTTCTCACTAACCAGTCCACTTGAACTCCCAGCTGTCCTGCATCACCAGCTATGTCTGCATTGCTTTCTCACTGTGCTGACCACCACTGTCTGTGTGCGCTTCCCGAATCAGACTCCGGTTTAATATCACTAGCATATGTTATGAAATATGTAATGTGGCAGCAGTATTACAATTCATAATAAATAAAACTATAAATTACATAAAAGAGCATGTCCTGGGGGGTGGGGGTCCTTAATAACAGATGCCACCTTTTTGAGGCATCGCTCCTTGAAGGTAATGTAGGGTAACATCCCCAATCTACAAGAAAATTAGCTCCCCCAACATCTTTGCTATTCCTCCACATTCTGTTGCCTGGATTAGAGGGTATGAGCTATAATGAGAGGTCAGACAAATTTGTAAACACCAGATTTGTAAGCACTGCTCCCTGGTAGTATTGATGGTGAGTTTGTGGATGTGGTGGGGACCAACAAGCATCTGGGGGTGCACCTGGATGACAGACTTGAGTGGAGCACCAACACAGAGGCTGTGTACAAGAAGGGCCAGAGTTGCCTCTACTTCCTGAGGAGACTGAGGTCCTTTGGAGTGTGCAGGCCTCTCCTTCACATGTTCTACCATTCTGTTGTTGCCAGTACAACCTTCTATGCAGTAGCATGCTGGGGCAATGGCATCAACACGGGTGATGCCAACAGGCTCAATAAACTGATTAGAAATGCTGGCTCTGTTACAGGAGTCAAACTGGACACACTGGAGGCTGTGGTAGAGCAAAGGACCCTACAGAAAATCCTGGCAATTCTGGATGATGTTTCTCACCCTCTGCATGCCACCTTGGCTGAACAGAGGAGCACTTTCAATAACAGACTTAGACAACTGTTCTGCTTCAAACAGTGCAATATGAGGTCATTGTTACCCTTGGCCATTAGGCTCTATAATGAGTCAACCCATAGCTGGGGAAATGATTTTGTAATCTTTGACTTGCAAATCTTGAACATTTTAAGGTAGCTTATTTTAATTCTTTCTTGCTTCTCTTCTAATATTTGAAGACCTGTGCACTTGTAATGCTACTGTGACACTGTAACTTCCGCTGGGATTAATAAAGTATCAACCAGTCTAGCTATCTATCTGCAGAGGTTGGAAACCTTGAGCAGCAGACACAAAAAGCTGAAGAACTCAGCTAGTCAGACAGCATCTATGGAGACCTTACCGCAGGACTGGGAAGGAAGAGGGATGAGCCGAATAAGAAGGTGGGGAAGGGGAAGGAGTACAAGCTGGCAGGTGATAGGTGAGACCAGGTGAGGGGGAAGGTGGGTGTGATGGGGAAGATTGTGTGTGGAGGAGGAGGGATGGAGCGAGAAGCTGGAAGAAGATAGTTAGAAGAGATAAAGGGCTGACAAAGAAGAAATCAGATAGGAGAGGAGAGAGGGAGAAAGGGATGGAGGGGCACCAGAGGGAGATGATGGGTAAGTAAGGAGAGGAGATGGGTTGGGAGTAACTAGAATGAAGAATAAAGGAGGGTAATTTCCATAGGTCAGAGAAATCAATGTCCATGCCATTAGAGCAAACATGAGGAAATCTGCAGATGCTGGAAATTCAAGCAACATACGCAAAATGCTGGTGGAACGCAGCAGGCCAGGCAGCATCTATAAGAATAAGCACAGTCGATGTTTCGGGCCGAGACCCTTCATCAGGACTCGACCAGAAACATCGACTGTGCTTCTCCCTATAGATGCTGCCTGGCCTGCTGCGTTCCACCAGCATTTTGTGCCAGTTTCATGCCATTAGGTTGGAGGCTACCCAGACGGATTATGAGGTGGGGTTCCTGCGGCCTGAACTTGGCCTCATTGTGGAATGGAAGCGGACAGTGGGATTGATTTTGTGTTATTTTCTGTGGACTGTTGCGATAGACTGGCGTCCTATCCGGGGGGAGGAATCTCGTACTCTCAGTCGCTTCACGCCACGGAAACTGGCGTAAGCACAGGCCTGATGAGACTTGGGATAGACTTCAGCTTTAGCTTAACTCTGTGGACTGTTGAAGACTGAGAGGAGACCAGATAGATGTTATCCAGCTTTTTTGTACGTCTTGATTTGACCACAGCATCTGCAGTGTACTTTGTGTTTACGGATAGAGTAGAGTCTTTTTCCTGGAGTGGAGCTGTCAAGTTCTACGGGATTTGGTGAGAGGGGATGGTTTGGGTGTGTTTTTCACATAAGGGTGGTGGGTGCCCAGAGGATGCTGCCGGGGACAGTAGTGGAAATAGATACAATACATAGACATTTAAGTGGCTATCAGACATGCACATGAATATGCAGGTAGATGGGATTCGTTTAATTTGGCATCGTGGCCAGCTGTTTAATTGTCCACCCCCATTCAGGAGGAGACGTGGCCAGAGTGCAGGGCTCTCATTGGACGGGCTCATTGTAAGATCGTTCTGCTCTTTCTGGTGCATATTCATTCTCTGTAGCCCAGCGCTGTGGTTTCGGCTGGCTGGCACCACATGCCCTGGTGCAGGGTCTCTGCCCAAACTGGCGATTGTTTATTCCTCTCCGTAGATGCCCCTGACCTGCATTCGGTACTGGACGTGTGGCCCCACATCATTAGGTTTGCCTGGTGCTGATCCCAGCACTCACTCCTGCAATACTGTGAGCATTTCTGTATCCCGTATCTACGGAAGGGTGCGCAGGCCCCGGAGAGGGTTCAGAGGAGGGTCACAGGAATGAACCTGGGAACAATAGACTTGGTGTAGGACAAGTGTTTGATGTCTCTGTGCCTGTACTCTCTGCAGCGCAGAAGAATTTGGGGGGATCTCATTGAAACGGAGAGAAATTTCTGCAGAATTCAGTGGCAAACCTGTGGGATTTGTTGGCACAGAAGGCATGTCATTGGGTGAGATTAATAGGTTCTGGATTGGTAAGGGGGTTAAAAGTGATAGGTATAAAGCAGGAGAGTGGTGTTAAAAATCATCCATGACTGAATGGGTTAATTCTGCTCCTATACCTTTATGGTGTTACTGTCTTCCTCACTGAGCCAGGGTCGATCCCCCTGATGTCATGGTAATGGTGGTGGTCAGGGGTCAGGCTGTGAGGTCACACATTGTGGAGGTGAACTTCCACAGCTGGACGGTCAGTTGCTGGATCTGATCTGAGTCTGTCCCTGTAGTCTCACACACGGAGGGGTCCTTGGCTTGAAGCAAGAAGTGCAGCAACTAATTTGGCGAAATGCGGTTTTGAGGATAAGTTGAGTGAGCTAGGAATTTTTCCGCTTGGAGTGAAGGAAATGGCTAATATGAAGGAGCATAATTTAAAAGTGATCGGAGGAAAGTTTAGGAGATTATCAGAGGTAGGACGTTTACACAGAGAGAGGTAGGAGTGTGGAAAACGCATTTAGGAATGATCGTAGATGCAGAAACATTAGGGACACAAGAGACTCTTAGAGATGCACATGGATGAAGAGAAGTGGAGGACTACGTGAGAGATATTTCTTAGAGTATGTTAACGGTTGGCATAGTAGCATGGACCAAAGGGCTGCTACTGTACTGGTTTCTGCTGTAATTTTGACCCAGTAAAATCCCATGGGACAAACATGATGACAGCTAGATGATATTTTTCAGAAATGTTTATTGCGGGAAAGTCAACGCAGTGGGGAACTTCACTGTGTAAAGCTTGTGTAACATGTTGACACAAAAACCCACCGACTGAGACTGGGAGAGTTTTAGCGAGAGAGCAGCTCTGCGAAGCAGCGGAAAAGGTGAGCAGTTTCAAATTCCCGGGCGTCAGCATCTCTGAAGATCTAGAGTATCCTGGGTCCAATATATTGATGCAATTTCAAGTAAGGCACAGCAGTGGCTGCATGTCACTAGGAGTCAGAGGAGACTTGTTTGATCACAGGAGACTCTCGCAAATTTATACGGATGTTCTGCGGAGAGAATTCTAACTGGTTGCATCACCGTCTGGTAGTTTGGGCGGTGGGGGGGGGGGGGGTGTGCTGAGGGGAACCACTGCACAGGATTGGAAAAAGCTGCAGGAATTTGGAATCTCAGCCAACTGCAGCCTCCCCGACATCCAGGGCATCTTTAAAAGGTAATGCCTCAGGAAGCATTAAGGACCCTCATCATCCAGGACATGCCCTCTTCGCGTTGCGACCGTCAAGGAGGAGGTACAGGAGCCCAAAGACACCCACTCAACACTTTAGCAACAGCTTCTTCCCTCTGCCAACAGATCTCTGAATGGATAGTGAATCTATGAGCACGACTGCACTATTTGCTTTCTTTTTGCACTAGATAATTTAATTTTATATACTGTGTATATTTCTTAGATAATTTATAGTTTTTATTTACAAGTGTGAGGTATTGCACTTTGGAAGGACAAACCAAGGTAGAGCATACAAGGTAAATGGTAGGGCACTGAGGAGTGCAGTAGAATAGAGGGATCTGGGAATACAGATACAAAATTCCCTAAAAGTGGCATCACAGGTAGATAGGGTCATAAAGAGAGCTTTTGGTACATTGGCCTTTATAAATCAAAGTCTTGAGTATAAGAGTTGGAATGTTATGGTGAAGCTGTATAAGGTATTGGTGAGGTCGAAATTGAAATACTGTGTACAGTTTTGGTCACCAAATTACAGGAAGGATATTAATAAGGTTGAACGAGTGCAGAAAAGGTTTACAAGGATGTTTCCGGGACTTGAGAAACTGAGTTACAGAGAAAGGTTGAATAGGTTAGGACTTTATTCCCTGGAGTGTAGAAGAATGAGGGGAGATTTGATAGATGTATGTAAAATTATGATGGGTATAGATAGAGTGAATGCAAGCAGGCTTTTTCCACTGAGGCTAGGGGAGAAAAAAAACCAGAGGACATGGGTTAAGGGTGAAGGGGGAAAAGTTTAAAGGGAACATTGGGGGGGCTTCTTCCCACAGAGAGTGGTGGGAGTGTGGAATGAGCTGCCAGATGAAGTTGTAAATGCGGGCTCACTTTTAACATTTAAGAAAAACTTGGACAGGTATATGGATGAGAGGTGTATGGAGGGATATGGGCAGGTGTAGGTCAGTGGGACTAGGCAGAAAAATGGCTCAGCACAGCCAAGAAGGGCCAAAGGGCCTGTTCCTGTGCTGTAATGTTCTATGGTTCTATTATTATGCATTGCAATGTACTGTTGTCACAAAACAACAAATTTCACCACATCATATGCCAGCGATATTAAACCTGAGAATAACAAAACACAAAAATCCTCTAAATAACATCCTGGCTGCCTCACATTAACCCGCATGAGCAGGAAGTCCCTCCGTTACACACTTCATCTGAGGAGTGACGTCTCTGAAAGTGCTGATTCCCTCGATTCTACAAGATTCCAGATTGTTTATTGCAAACTAGACCACAAGACATTGGAACAGAATTAGGCCATTCTGCCCATTGAGCCTGCTCTGTCATTCCATCAGGGCTGATCCAGTCCCCTCTCAACTCCATTCCCCTGCCTTCTCCCCGTAAATATTCATGCCCTGACTTATCAAGAGTTTAACAACCTCTGCCTTAAATACACTCAATGACCTGGGCTCCACAGATGCCAGTGGCAACAAATTCCACAGATCCACCTCCCTCTGTCATAAGAAATTCCTCCTCATCTTCGTTCTAAATGGACGTCTCTCTATTCTGGGGTTGTGGCCTCAGGTACTAGACTTCCCCACTATGGGAAACATCCTCTCCACATCCATTCTATCTAGGCCTTTCAACATTTGATAGTTTCCAGTGAGATCCAATGAGATTCTTAAATTCTGGCGAGCACAGAGCCATCAAACCCTTGTCATATGATAAGCCTTCCAATCATGGAATCATTTTAGTGAACCTCCTTTGAACCCTCTCCAATGTCAGCACATCCTTTCTTAGATAAGGGGCCCAAAACTGCTCACAATACTCCAAATGAAGCCTCACCAGTGCCTTATAAAGCCTTAACATTACACCGTTGTTTTTATATTCTAGTCCTCTTGGAATAAATGATAACGTTGCATCTGCTTTCCTCACCACCGACTCAACCTGAAAGTTAACCTTCAAGGAATCCTGCACAAGGACTCCCAAGTTCCTTTGTTCCTTCGTATATTTGAATGATCTCCCCTTTTAGAAATAGGCTATGCATTTATTTCTCCTACCCTAGTGCATGACCGTTCACTTCCTGATACTGTATTTCATCCGTCTCTGCTTTGCCCATTCTGCTAACTTGAAAAAGTCCTTCTGCAGCCTCCCAGCTTCCTCAAAACTAACTGCCTCTCCGCCTATCTTCATATTGTTTGCAAACCTGGCCACAAAGCCATGAAATCATTCACCCAAATCATTGACATGGGACGTGAAAAGAAGCAGTCCCAACACTGACCCACGTGGAACACCACTAGCCACCGCAGCCAACCAGGAAAGACTCCCTCTTTGGCCCCTGCTACACATGCTAGAATCTTGCCTGCAATGCCATGGGCTCTTAACTTGTTAAAACGATCTCACCTTGTCAAAGGCCTTTTGAAAACCTAAGTACATAACATTCACCGATTCTCCTTTGTCTATCCTGCTTGTTATTTTATCGAAGAATTAGAGCAGATTTTTCATGCTGACTACGGCTTGTTTTCTCATGTGTCTCCCAGTACCCTGAAACCTCATCCTTACCGATTAACTCCAACTTTTTCCCAGCCACTGAAGTCAGGGTAACTGAGCCTATAATTTCCTTTCTTCTGCCTTGCTCCCTTCTCGAAAAGTGGATTGACATTTGCAATTTTCCAGTCCTTCGGAAGCATGTCAGAATCTTTTAATTCTTTTGAAAGATCATTGCTAACACCTCTACAATCTTATCAGCCACCTCTTTCAGAGCCCTGGGGTGTAGTCCATCTGGTCCAGGTGACTTATCTACCTTCTGACCTTTCAGCTTCCCAAGCACCTTCTCCCTAGTAACAGCAACTGCCCCTGAGACCCTTGAACTTCCGACTTACTGCTTGTGTCTTTCACAGTGAAGATAGTTCATCAGCCATTTCTTGTCCTCTATTACTTCCTCCCATTTGTCATTTGCCAGTGTGCTGATATCTACTCTTGCCTCTCTTCTACTCTTTGTATATCTGAAAATACTTTTGGTATCTTCTTTGAAATTATTGGGTAGCCTGCCTTCATAGTTAATCTCTTCACTTATTATGACTTTTTCAGTTGGTTTTTAAAAGCTCCTAACTTCCCACTAATTTTTCCTCTATTACAAAATGCCCTCTCTTCTGCTTTTATGTTGGCTTTGACTTCTCTTGTTGGCCATGGTTGGTAATTCTTTCGTACACGATTGTAAAGGAGAACAATTGATTGTTACTCTGGGTCTGATGCAGCATAACAAAAGCAAGATAAGCACTAAAGAACACAATAAAAAGCAAAGACTAGCACAATAGATAGAAATGCAATTCTATGAAACACAAAGTACTTCCAATTGCTATATGTATAGACTGTATTAAAGTGACGATAGGTGATGTGTATGTAGAGATGGTGGAGGGTGGTGGGGTGGGTTAATGGGTGAATATGTTCATTAGTTTGGTAGCTTGAGGGAAATAACTGTTTTTGAGTCTAGTGACTATGACATGGGTGCGGTATAGCCTGTTCTCTGATGGAGTAAGAGGAACGGCCTACGAGCAGGGTGGGTGAGACCCTTCATGATAATGCTGGCCTTATTGCTGTTCTTACTGGTGGAGGCTGGTGCCAGTGATGCACTGGGCAGGTTTAGCTACCTCCTGTCCGCCGCAGTGCGTTTCCAGTGCCACACGCTCTCATCTGTGCATCTGGTGCGCAAGGTCCAGCTCTCTTCAGCTTTCTCAGAGCTGAGTTCTGGCGTCAGGAGTATCTGCCGATACTAATTCCGATTATTCCTGAATCATTCCCTCCCTGCACAGTGCTTTTAAATCTTGGTTCCTAACTCCTTCCTTTTTGATTGAATTTCAGCAATATTTGCTGAGCCGATGTAATTGTGTTTTACTTAATTGTGTTGTATAATCATTATATTTTATTGTGGCATAGTGGGACTACATTGGCGTTCATTGCACGGTATTAGCAGTTTACAGGATTAAGCTGTGAATGGAATGTGTCTTTTTTATATTACCTTATGCAGCCATCTTGCAGCAGTATCGGTTTGGCAGCATTGCTCCTGTTCTTGGCGTTGTGTTATTTGTGGCTGGTACTGTCTGGTCCAGCACTGCCATGCTATATCGTTTTATTGTTTTGTGGATAGTTATGGTAGAATTATGTTACGCTGTCACTTTATTATTGTTCTGCTGTGTGCCATTATTGCATTTGTTCCTCATTCCCTGTGCAATGTGTATAATTCCTGTGCTTGATTGATGGATGTTCACTCTTCCTACACTCAATTTATACCGTGTGCTATTGCCAGTCTCAGTGCTCTGTTCCCCTTCTGTTGGGCTATTGACAGGTTATCACGTTGGGCTGTAGGATCTCTGCGGCTATTATAATATATCGATGACTTATTGAGTTATTTTGTTGGGTTGCTGTACTTAAGAGTTGCTGCAGTGTTGGATATTAGTGTATAATTGGATTGGATTCTAGCTAGTTGCAGGATTTTTGAATTATTGATTAATGATTCATTATTGAATATGAATAGATCACTAGACTCGATTTTATACTGATATACAATCAGTGGCTACTTTATTAGGTACACCTGTACATCTGATTTTTAAAGCAAATATCTAACCAGCCAATTGTGTGGCTGCTACTCAATGTGTAAAAGCCTGCAGACATGATCAAGCTGTTGCTCAGACCAAAACATCAGAGTGGGGAAGAAAGCTAATCTAAGTGGCTTTGACCGTGGAATGATTTTTGTCGCCAGAATATCTCAGGAACTGCTGATCTCCTGGAATTTCCACATACAACAGTCTTGAGTCCAGGGGTTTCAGAGAATGGTGTGAGAAACAAAAAAAAAAATCCAGGGAGTGGCAGTTCTGTGGCCAAAAGTGCCTTGTTAGCGAGAGCGGTCAGAGGAGAATGGTCAGACTGGTTCGAGCTGACGGGAAGGTGACAGTAATTCAAATAACCACGTGTTACAACAGTGGTGTGCAGAAGAGCATCTCTGAACACACAACACGTTGGACCTTGAAGTGGACGGGCCACAGTTGCAGACATACACTCAGTGGCCACTTTAGGTACAGGAGATACAGGACGTACCTAATAAAGTGGCCATTGAGTGTATTTGCAGGATTATTGAACTATTGATTCTATATTGTAGTCCATGGTTAAATCCTGGCATTTGGTTATTGATTAGTTATTACAACGTTGCTCTGTTCTGTTATTGTGCTGATGGATGAGTAGGTCGGATTATTGTAGAGTCTGTGTGTCGTGCATTGAATACTGTGTTTTTGAATCACATTATTGCTTTTTCCCTCATGAAGGATCCCAAACCCAAAGGCATCATTTCAGAGTAAGGAGCAGCCCATTTCAGATGGAGATGGGGAGGAATATTTTCTCCAAAAGCACCTGGATCTTTGCAATTATCCAACCCCAAAGCTGCGTAGATAGTCAAGGCCAAATTGGAGAGTTTATGGACTGCTTTGTGAAGCACCTTCACTGTCTGTGGCAATAAGTGTGACGTCCCGGTGGCCACTCATTTTAATTCAACATCCCTCTCCCTTTGTGGCATGCCGGTGCACAGCCTCTATTCCGCCATAACGAGGCCACGTTCAGGTTGGAGGAGAAACACCTCATTTTCCGTGGGGGTAGCATCCAACTTGAAGATTTGTTTCTCTACTAATATTTACTCCACCCACCCTCTTCTCTTTTTCTCCATTCCCCATTCGCGTTACCTTCTTGCCAATCTCCTCACCTGCTCATCACCTCCCTCTGGTGCCCCTCCTCCCTCCTTCCCTCGCTCTCATGGTCTACTGTCATCTCCTATCAGATGCCCAATTCAGCTCTTAACCTCTTTCACTTAATACCACCCAGCCTCTCCCTTCAACCACCCCCCCTCCTCTAACCTCCTACCTCGCCCCTCACCTGGTCTCACCTATCACTTGCCAGCTTGTATTTCTTCCTCACCTCCTATCTTCTTCCCCACTTCATTTCCAGTCCTGATGAAGGGTCTCGGCCTGTAACGTTGACTACTCATTTCCCTCCATGTCTTCATGTCTGACCTGCTAAGTTCCTCTGGCATTTTGCGTGGTGTTGCTCAAGATGTCCAGTATCTCCGGAATCTTGTTTGTTCAAGATTTATGGAAACCCCGAGTTTTTTTGGGAACGGGCGGAGTGGAGACCTGGATCTGATCAGTCATAGAGAGGGTCAGCCTGGAGGAGGTGAATGGTCAGCTCCTGCTTCTGCCTCTCAAGTTCCAATTTTATTATTTTGCCCTCTGTTGTGATGGAAATGAGACAGATTCTGTGGGTCTCAAAGGCAAGGACTCTGGACACACAGTTTTAATAGTAAGGAGTTTATTTACAAGGGGAGAAGAGCTTGGGAACAACACAAGCGGCTACAATATTCGCACAAACGCGCTTAGAAAAGACGAGCATGGGAAAAGTCAGGTCGGCAGTACAATACACGGGAAAACGGTGTAGGGGCAGAGTACAGGTACACATACAAGCAAGGGAAAAGTAACTACGATACCCACCAGTCCTTGACTTTGGGCAGGCATGGCTCTCTGCTGCAGGGACAACAATAAATGCTCCCAAATCCTATTCAATGCACACCTTACCACGTGTCTCCAGCGTTGTTCTGCACTCTTCAGCCTGGAGTGAAGCAGGGTGGTCCCTCGAGGATGGCAAAAGAAAGAGCGAGCCAAACACATGTAGCACCCTTCATAGGTCAGGGGGCTGGATCAGAGGGTCCAGCCCAGATGATTCACCGGGGAGGGGGCCAACGGCTTGGTGCTAGATGGGTTAATCCAATTAAGGTGGCCAATGGTTAAGTGTGCATTGATTAGTTGGGAGGGGTGAAATGTTGACAGGCAGGTGGTGTGACCTCCAACCAGGTGAGGGCAGTGCTGTCACGTGACAGGCAGGTGGCGTGACCTCCGACCAGGTGAGGGCAGTGCTGTCACGGGACAGGCACGGCTCTATGGACACACCCTCTGTCATTGGCACCAGTTCCATTATCTCATTGTTTCATAAGATTCGTTGTTAGTGTGGGGAAATGTTAATAGGGCGATGGAGGAACACCTCGTGTAAGGAGGAGATCATGGAACTGACCCAGGACTTGGCCCATGAGAACAGTACCGAGGAAGGTCTTTGTCATGGCTTCTGTTTCTTTATCCCTCTGCTGCTGCTCTATGTGTAAATGAAGGCTGTGCTTGTTGTCATTAACACTCAATAATCAGTATCAGTTTTATTATCACTGGCATAGGTTGTGAAATTTGATGTTTGGCAGCAGCTAACCATAAAATTACAATTGCAATATAGGCATCCGTTAGTCACGAGAGACCATGGATTTGCGCCTTGGAAAGTTTCTAGGGCGCAGGCCTGGGCAGGGTTGTATGGGAGACCAACAGTTGCTCATGCTGCAAGTCTCCCCTCTCCACGCCACCGATGTTATCCAAGGGAAGGGCAAGGGCCGATACAGCTTGGCGCTGGAGTCGTCGCAGAGCAATGTGTGGTTAAATGCCTTGCTCAAGGACACAACACGCTGCCTCAGCTGAGGCTCGAACTAGCGACCTTTAGATCACTAGACCAACACCTTAACCACTTGGCCACGTGCCAACATGCGCCAATTGCAATATACAGTATATAAAAACAAATAAATAAATAGTGCAAAATGAGAGCAAAAGAGGTGAGGTAGTGTTCAGGGTTCAGGGACCACTCAGAAATCTGATGGCGGAGGGGAAGAGGCTGCAAGATGTTGAGTACACATCAACAGGCTCCTGCACCAGGTAGCAATAAGAAGAGGGCATGTCCTGGATGGTGAGGGTCCTTCATGATGGATGTTGCCTGCTTGAGACACCACCCTTTGAAGGTGTCCTCGATAGTGAGGAGGCTATTGCCCATGATGGAGCTGAGTGTTTACAACCCTCTACAGCTTTTCAAATCCTGTGCATTGGTGCCTCCACACCAGACCGAGTCAGCCCGCTCTCCACGGAATATCTATAGAAATCTGCTGGTCTTTGGTAACATACAAAATCTCCTCAAAATCCTAACGAAGTATAGCCACTGGTGTGCCTTCTTTTTAATGGCATCAATATGTTTGGCCCAGGCTAGATCTTCAGAGATGTTGACATTCAGAGAGGTTCGCATTGACTTGCTCTGAATACAAAATGCGACAGATGTTGGAAATAAAAACAGAAAAGGGCTGAAAACACTCAGTAGGCCAGACAATTTCTGTGGAGAGTGAAATTTTCAGTGCTTGGCCAGATCTGAGAGGATTTAGAAATGAAATGAGTTTCAAGTGGAGATGGAGAAGTCAGAAGTGGGCCATGTGAGAGGGTGAGGAGCACAACTGGGAGCCAAGGTGATGAAATGTTAGGGTTCTGTACGAATGCTGGAAGTTGTACCAAAACACTCATCAATGAATGAACTCAAAGTCCAGCAATGTGGACAGGACACAAGTGACATCACGTCCACAGTCCTGGAGTCCACTCTGTGTTTGAAGGCCATTGTGAGCAGCAGCCACGACGTCCGGTCATTCGGAACTCCCAGAGTTCGGGGTCCCATCACCAGCTAGTCTGGGGTTCAGTACTGAAGACTGAAGCCCAATGTTTGATTGGAAGCCCGGAAAATGCAGCCCAGTGGCTGAAATCCGGAGACCGGAGGCTAGAGGCCTGTCCTGGGAATGGAGAACTATCTGTCTGCATGAGAGAGAGTTGCTGGGAGGAAAGGGGCGGTTTGATGTTTTATTTTGTGTTTTTTTTGTGTTCTGTGTTGTTTCATCATCCCTTCAAAACTAATTAATCAGCTTCAAGACCTTGGCCTCGATTCCTCCTGTGCAACTGGATCTTCCATTTCCTTACTTGCAGATCCCAGTTAGTTCAGATTGGCAACAACATCTCCTCCACAATCACATCAGCACAGTTGTGTCACAACACTGTGTGCTTAGCCCCCTGTTCTAGTTGCTTGATACTTGTGACTATGAGGCTAAGCACATCTTCAATGCCATAGTTAAGTTTGCTGACAGCACTATAGTCGTTGGTCAAATCAAAGGTAGTGACAAATCAGCACATAGGAGGGAGATTGAAAATCTGGCTGAGTGACAACAACCTCTCACTCAATGTCAGCAAGACCAAGGAGCTGATTATTGACTTTAGGAGGGTAATCATGGTAATCATGGATTACCATGGTAATCAGTCCATCATGGGTAATTATAGGTGGGGAGGGT
Organism: Hemitrygon akajei; assembly: GCF_048418815.1. Classification (NCBI taxonomy): domain Eukaryota; kingdom Metazoa; phylum Chordata; class Chondrichthyes; order Myliobatiformes; family Dasyatidae; genus Hemitrygon; species Hemitrygon akajei. The sequence goes on along the minus strand of NC_133146.1, from coordinate 18,557,056 downwards.
CAGCAACTTTAAATTCCTCAGTGTTATCATTTCAGAGGACCTGTCCCGAGCCCGACACGTAGAGCTTTTACAAAGGACGCACAGCAGTGCCTCTACTTTCTTAGAAGTTTGGGTTTCTTTAGCATGTCGCACTAGACAGGCAGCTATTCTTGTCTGATGCGTGGTGGCTGGATTGGTCTCCTTTCGGATTAATCAGTCATGATATGAACGTTCCTGACTTGACCCTTTTTTTTGCGAGGCCGAGTAGCTAGCTCGACACTCAACCTAGCACGGATGGAAAGCGTGCTCGGGGGTGGCCCGACTGGGATTCGAACTCAGGAGCCTTCGCTCCGGAGACTGGCGCTGATGCCATTGCGCCACCAGCCAGCCTAGAAGTTTGTGAAGATTTGGCATAACATCAAAAAATTTGGAAAACCTCCATAGACATGTGCTGGAGAATATACTGACTGGCTGCATCTCAACTTGATTTGGAAACACCAATGCTCTTGAATGGAAAACCCTACAAAAAGTCATGGATATGGCCCAGTCCATCATGGGTAAAACCGTCTCCATCTCCGCAGAGCACTGTCGCAGGAAAGCAGCATCCATCATCAGGTACACCCACCACCCAGGCCATGTTCTCTTCCCACTGCTGCCATCAGGAAGAAGGTACAGGAGCCTCAGGACCCACACCACCAGGTTCAGGGGCAGTTATTACCCCTCAATTATCAGGCTTTTGAACCATCAGGGATAACCTCACTCATCTTCACTCACCCCAACACAGAACTGTTCCCACTACCTATGGACTCACTTTCAAGGACTCTTTATCTCATGCTCTCGATATTTATTGCTTGTTTATTTATTATCATTATTGTTTCTTTTTGTACTTACAGATTGCTGTCTCTTGCACCTTGGTAGTTTGTCTGACCTGTTGAGTGGGGTCTTTCCTTGATTCTATTGCGTTTCTTGTATTTACTGTGAATGCCCACAAGAAAATGAATATCAGGGTCGTAGATGGTGACATACACTGTATGTAGTTTGGTAATAAATTTAATTTGAACGTTGAACATTGCTACATGCTATGCTGATGTGCAATTTGTGGCAACACTTGCAGGCAGGCTGCCCCAGCACATCCCTAGCTTGTGTTGTTTGTGAGCACAAATTCATTATATGTTCTGATGTATGAGTGATAAGTAAATCTGAATAAATATGAATTACAAACAGAGGTGAGGGACTGGAATATGGACATATCCAGGTGAGAGGAGTCATAGGCAGAGCTAGGGGCCAGGCAGACTGGCACCCTTGGCGAACATCCATCATTTCTAGGAATTATTGCATTGTTAAATTTTGAATTAATCAGTCAGTAATTACAATTTATTACAGCACTGATGGATTGTAACATATTGCCGGAATATTATTTTTGAAGATTGTTATTTCAGCCAATTGTTTGATTAGCAACCTTAGATCATTTCCTTGATGGATTGGTGTTTAGTCCGACTTGCATTGTGGATTATCGTTTAGATTTGTTATTTTAGTGATGGACTTTTGTTATCACGGATTATTGCCTGGCTCATGCTGATTATTATATTGGATTATTGTTCTGATGGATTGTGCTATTGTTGGTTATTATATTGTTGTGCTATTGTGTTGAATTATTTTATGGTGGTGTTGAAATGAGTTTGAGGTAGGTCTCAGCCCATTATTGGCGGCCTTTTGACACAAGTTCTGTTTCATTTGTCTCCCAGATATGATACTGCATCTACTAAGTGACTCCTCCAAGGGGCCATCACACCAGAACATCGCTGGTGCACTTTGAAGAGATTTGCTCTGCCACTATCTCCAACTGACAGTGCCCACCCATGTTACTGGCTTGACAGCTGGGTAACATGTAGCTCCTACCTTCGCTTCATATGCACAGAGGAGTCATAGAATCCTCCAGCATGGAAACAGGCCATTCGGCCCTCTGAGTTCATGCTGACCACCAGCCACTCATTCAACCCACTTTATAAATTCTCTTCCCCCCCCATTATCATCCGCACCCTCCCACCCACAGATTTTACCCCTCACTGAAAGGCTAAGGGCAATTCACAGAAGTCAATTAATCGACCTACCCTCACGTCTTTTAGACGTGGGAGGGAACTTGGGCATTCGGGGGAAATCCGAGGTGGCCGCAGGGAGAGCGTGCAAACTCCACAAAGGCAGCAATGGGGGAGAGGATTGAATCTGGGATACTGGAGACGTGAGGCGGCGGCTCTACGACTTTGCCACCTTCGGTAAACACACGCCCACATCTTACACCCACGCTGCATGTAACACGTAACGCGTACCCATGCTTTACAGCCATGTGTCCAACCTTTCCCTCCCACTTCATCAGGCATAATCTATATGAGACACTGCCTCAAGTAAGCAAGATCCATTATCAGCAACCTCCACCAGCTGGCCATGCCCCCTTCTGTCATCCACCATCAGCTAGGAGATAATGAAGCCTGAAGTCACACACCACCAGGTTCAGGAACAGTTCATCCCTTCAACCATTCAGTCCTTGAACAGTCTAGAAAACCTAAGCACTACCTCGGTATAGCACACTGTGGCCACTTTAATACTGATCTGCCGCAAGTTAGTTCTTTATTGCACCTGAGCATACATGTCCTTGCACAGATGACAAAGAACTGTGACATCTGGTGCCACATCCCTCTCCCAGAGATGGACGGAATTTTAGATATTGAGGGAATGGAGGGGTATTGGTTAGAGTGGGAAAATGGTGCTGAGGTTGAGGCAGAGCAGGCGTGAAGGGCCGAATGGCCCATTGCATCCATTCATCCATCCTCGATTCTCCCTTCGACCGACAGTGCATGTTTCTGTCGAGGCCCAGCCTACGGAGGGTGTGGTGTTTCAGTGGTTCAGTAACTGGGCTGCCAACTAGAGCTTGTCCCCCCTCATCCAGGGGCATGAGTCCAAATCCAGCACTGCAGCTGGGAGTGAACATAGAACAGTACAGGCCCTTCAGCCCAGAATGTTGTGCCGATCTTTTAAACTATTCTAAGATCAATTTAACCCTCCCTTCCCACATAACCCTCTATTTTTCTTTCATTCATATGCTTATCTAAGAGTCTCTTAAATATCGCCATTGTATCTGCCTCGACCACCACCCCTGCCAGGGCATTCCATGCACCCATCACTTCCTGTGTCAAAAACACCTACCTCTGACGTCCCCCCACTATGCTTCCCTCCAGTCATCGTAACACCATGCCCCCGGTATTAGCCATTTCATTTCTGAGGAGGAGGTGCTGGCTGTCCACTTGAACAATGCCCGAGTCCTGAGGAAGGGTCTCAGCCCGAAACGTCGACTGTTTACACTTTCCCACAGATGCTGCCTGGCCTGCTGAGTTCCTCCACTATTTTGTGTGTGTCGCTTTGGATTTCCCGCTTCTGTAGATTTTCTCGTGTTTGCGATCTCTGCCTGTTACTATCTTAAACAAGCAATTAAATAAGCAGGAGGTAATGCTGATGATGAAACGCTGTTTCACCATTATACTTCTGGGGATGGAGCCTGCTGTCCTCACCTGGTCTGATCTCCATGTGACTCCGCCCACGAGGACGGGACTTCACCACCTCCCAGTTTGGGACCAATGAGGGATGGGCGATAAAGGATGCAAATTGACAACTGCACTCCCAGATCGACTAAAGATCAACTTTACTTGTCACGTGCACATCAAAGCAAACCGTGAAATGCGTTGGTTGTGCCAACGACCAACACATTCCGAGGATGTGCTGGGGGACAACACTTACAGCACCAACATAGCATGTCCACCACTTGCTAACCCTCACCTGTACGTCTTAGGAGCGTGGGAGGAAACGGACGCATGCTGAGGAAACCACATGGTCACGAGGTGAATGCTCAAACTGTGGCGGGAACGGAACCTGAGCCACTGGCACTGTAAAACCATTACGCTAACCCGCTATGCTGTGCTATTCTTCCTGCTGGTGGGTGAAGGGAGAGAAGAGAGAACGGTGGTGGGACGGTTAACGGGGAATTGAAAATGAAGATGGGGTTTTCTCCGGTTGAGGATCGAACGGAAACATAATGGGAGCTGTATCAGTCGATGACAGGAGTTGTTGTGTATCTCGTGCCCATGGTGTGACAGGTGCCACTCCATCGGTGTGGCTACTGAGAAAGGTCTTCATTCCCTTCTCCCTTCCTCCCGACATCTTGCCCTTGCACGCCATCACCTGCTCACCACTCCCCCGCCCTCAGTTACATTCCACCAGACCCACCCCCAAAGCCCCGGCTCTAATGGCCCCAATAAATTCACTTCAAAATGCACTTTGTGCCTCAAACTAGTTTACGCTTACACTAGTCTTTGTCCATTCCACCTGAAATGAGGTTATGAGCCTTCTCCTCATTCTTCACTGTCAGGGATCTTGTTCCGCAAAGATTCTTCAACAGCGTCTCCAAGTTTTATTTAAACTTTTAGAAGTCTGAAGGTTGCAACAGCACAGATAATTCAAATCTCCTTTGCCTGATATGTGCCTTCCCTGTTTGCAATCACAGTATACTTACTGCCTCTGATCTCTAATTACAGGAAGAGATTAATTTTACATGTTTAATAAATGCTTCTGTTTATGTGAGAGCACTCCACTTGCTGAGTGTGCAAACTTCCCCTGCTCTGCTCCAGCACTAATTACTTCTGCTCCTCATCAGCTTTCCCAGGTCCCTTCCAGCCTCGAAAAATCATACTCTCTGTTTTTAGAAACACAAGGGATTCTGCAGATGCTGGAAATCCAAAGCAACACACAGAAAATGCTGGAGGAACTCAGCAAGTCGGGCAGCATCTATGGAGGGGAATAAGCAGCTGATGTTTCAGGCCGATACCCTTCTTGTCTGTAGTTGCCAGTTCAGCTTGGTGAGCCGCAGTAGTGTGTCAGGTAGAATGCAGTTTGAGGGAGGGTCTGACATCCAATTCCTTCACAATCAAAAGTCTTTGCTCGGAATGATTATAACTGCAATAACCTGCAAAAGGCTGAGCAGGGCAGCCAAGTGGACCACCTGGTTTAACCCCTCCTCTACTCGGAGAAATACCCAGGTAGACAAGTGAACCACCTGATGGCTGATTTAACCCTTTCCCTACTTGGAGAAATGTTCACGCAGACAAGTGTTCCTAAATGAGGCATCAGGAGATGATGTTGCAAATGTTGTGATGCTTCTTGTAGGAAGTAGGATTGATTCAGTATTGTGCAATTGTCAGTGGCTGTTCTTTGTTGCAGTGTGTAAGACCCCAAGGCAGGCTTCTCTGCCTCTCAGATTCCTACCGTCTGTACCCTGTGAGTGTGTGGCAGGACGGTGTGGAGGGAGATTCACTCTGTGTCTGACCCTGGGACTGGTTGATGGGACAGTGTGGAGGGAGCCTCACTCTGTGCCTGGCTCTGGGAGTGCATGGGCTTGAGAATGGATGCCCTGTAAACGGAGTTTGATATTTCAATCCCGATGCTGATGGACACAAATCTGCAGGCAGCTCAGACCTTCGTCTCATCCTGAGGTTTCCAGGCCAATCCGGTCTTGGTGTGAGGTGCAATGATGGACGACACAGTTCCCTGCTTTTCCTTGCTCTCATTTTGAAGATGTTTTGTTAATGAAAAGGTTGGATACGGGAGGAAGTGGAAAGCTAATCCCGGGAATTCTGGCAACGCAACTAACTGTCTTGGAGTAGCTTCAGTTTTGCTCACTGTTTATCTGTCTACTGCACGTCTCTCTCTCTCTCTCTCTCTCTCTCTCTCACACACACACACACACACACACACACACACACACACACACACACACACACACACACACACACACACACACACACACACACACACACACACACACACACACACACACACACACACACACACACACACACACACACACACACACACCTGCTCCAGCCATTGCTCCCTCTGAAACTCGCTCCTCGGAAATCAGTGGGCTGACGGTGAGACTGACTAAGCTTTGTAGTGACCGGGCCTCAGTTCCAACTAGTTCGGAAGGAAGCGTCAGGCTGCTGGCATAGACCCCCCATGCCCACGTCACAAGGTTCGGAGGTTCATTTCAGTCTGGAAGTGAACTCGCGATTGACAGGTCCTGGGCTTGAGGTCAAACTCATGAGTCCTGGGGTTGATACCCAGAGGTCACCGAAGTCTAGAGGGAAATGCCAAGGGTCAAAGACCAGAGCTCAGCAAGTCCAGAGCTGGAAGCCCAAACATTGAAGCCCCTGGGTCAGTACAAACCCATCTAATAGTCTTTTGGATATTGTAATTGTACCACTCCTCCTTGTTCTTCTGGCAGCTCATTCACCACCCTGTGCGTGAAGAAATTGCCCCTCAGGACTCTTTTAAATTGTTCCCCTCTTACTCCAAACTCATCTCCTCTAGTTTTAGACTCTGTGAAAAGTGCTGTGACCACCCGCCTTATCTACTGCTGTCACAACTTTATCATCAGTGTGAATGGGAAATGCGGAGGGACTGCGGCGACCTGAGGTGTCTACACGGAGTTGAGAGCTACAGGTTTCTAGTGAGAACCTGTCCTGGTCCAACCACGTTGATGTCACGGCCAACAAGGCTCACCAATGACTCTGTTTCCTTCGGAGGAAATTCAGCGTGTCTGCCTCCACTCTGACCGATTTTTATCAAAGTACCGTGGATGCATCAAGGCGAGAAACTGCGGTGTCCAGTCCCCCACCTACGGACTCTCACTGCCTCAGTAAAGCAGCCGGCATCATCAAAGACCCCACCCTCCTTGGACACTCTCTCTTCCCCCCTCTCCCATCGGGCAGAAGACACAGAAGCCCGAAAGCACGTCCCACCAGGCTCGAGGGCAGCTTCTACCCCATTGGAGGGACTACAGTCTCAGGGAGGGACTGTTCAGCTTTGGAACACAGGGGGCTGGGGAGGAGGAGGTAGCTGAGGAGAGAGCAGGAACGAGAAGGGTCACTTTCCAGGGCGATTGGAGGAAAGTTTAGAGGGGATATCGGAGGCAGGCTTTTCACGTGGAGGGGTGGGTGTGTGATACACCCTGCCGGGGTGGCATAGCAGCGACATTTTGGAACACTTAAGAAACTCTTAGGTAGGCACGTGGATGAAAGGAAAACGGAGGGCTGTGTGGGAGGGTGGGGTGGACTGATCTGAGAGTAGGCTGTAAGGTTAGCACAGCATCCTGGGCCGAAGGGTCGGTACTGTTTTATGTTCTATTTTCATTTTTCAAGGAGGTGAGTGATCTGGGGGACGGGAGGCTGGGGTGAAAAGTACTGAAGCTAATCTGTAGAAGGATTAAAGGGAAGTTTAGAGCAAATTACTCCATTTGGTGAGCAGTGTACATCGGGGAATCAGTGGCTGAGAGGGGAGAGGATCAGAGATCCTCCCCGTGTTTCAACGGCCCTTGAAGAGTTGTAACTCAGGAGCCAGAACAGGAGTGGGGACAATAGCGTTACTGCGGACCATTCTCAGACTACGGAATAGTGGGCTCTGCTGGTTCCAATGGGGTCCCTCAGAGCACGGCAGGGATTACTGGGCCTTGGCCCTTTCCGGCAGAAATTTCCCTGGTCTGCATCTCTGGACTGATCCGTCTGCACCTTTCAGCATCAGCTTCACTCTCTGCCTCCATTTTTCCCTCTCTCCCCCTCTCTTTTCTCTCCTCTCTTTATTCCCCCTTTCTCTGCCTTCCTGTTCTCTCCCCCGCTTTCTCCTCCCGCTCTGACTCTGCTCCCTCTCAGCCCCCAGCTTTCTCTACCCCCTTTCTCTCTCTCTCTCTCTCTCTGTACCTTTGTTTTCCTTCCTTGTCCTTTGTCCGCTGAAGAGAAAGGCAGAGAGAGGGGAATAGACTGAGATCGATAGGTAGCTATAACAAGACAGAGGGGAGGTACAATACTGTGGGATTGTTTGAACCCCTGTTGTGGCTGCGAGAAGATTGCATCAGTTCCACCTACCACATCTGCCTCCGTTTACTCGATATTGTTGTCAGCAGCAGGTTTGGTTAAAATTGCCGCCTCCGTCTCTCTCGTTTGGCTTTCCAGCCTCACATTCTCCACAGCCGCTCACTCTAATTCCCTTCCTCCTCTCCCTCTATTGCTCTCTCTCCATCTCGCACACGTGTGTACACACACACACACACACACATTTGCACGCGGACAGTCACACACATATAGATGTACAAATATGTACACTCAGAAGCTCATAGAAATGGACAGACAGCCAGACACATTTACACACACACACACACACACACACAATGTTATGTTCCTTTACCCCCTCTCCTGTTTGTCCCACTCCCTGCCCCCTCTGTATGTTGGGCCATGCAGATGATTTTCCTACTTGTCCAGTGCTTTCTCCTGCACCTGTGAGCGTATTTGGCTTTATGTCCAATTTCACGGGTTGCGGGGCAGTGATTTAAGGCTTTGCTCTGAAGTCTGATCACTTTCTGTGGTTCTCTGTAGCGAGACGTTTGATCTGTTCGCCTGCTCCCGAACCAAAATTTAAGCCCGGTCTCAGGGCACCTGGAGCAAACTGTTGGTTTCAAAACATGGTGAGCTTGCGGAAAAAAGGATTCAACATGAAATCACAAAGCCCTGTAGAACGTTGCTTGAACTCTCACAGGGATGCGGAGAGGGAAATGATATTAAAGTTAGCAGGCCTTCGTTGGGTTCCAGCTGGAAGGACTGAGAGAGTCTGGGGGGGGGGGGGGGCAGGTTCATACCTTGCCCCAGAGGGGGAGTTGATCACAGAACAGTCACTCTAATCAGGGTGTTTATAATGAATGAGCTTCAATGGGGTTTAAAATATTTGCCCTGGTGAGCCCAAAGTCGGGTAAAACCTTCAATCGAGCCCATGTGTTTGGTGGGGGTGGTTGTCGGCCATACACGGTGGTGAAGATTCAGAACGCTTGGCTTATACATTTCAAATCCCTTCCCCATCCTGTCCCCTTCACTGGATACATTCCTGAGGGATCCAGTCCATTAATCCATAAAACAAAGGAGCAGCACGCGCAGAATGCAGGAGGAACTCAGCAGGCCAGGCAGCATCCATGGAAAAGAGACTCCAGAACGTTGACTGTTTATTTTTTCCCATAGATGCTGCCTGGCCTGCTGAGTTCCTTCAGCATTTTGCGAGTGTGCCTTTGGATTGCCAGCGTCCGCAGATTTTCTCCTGTTTGTGAGACGGGGAGTAGAATGAGGCCATTCAGTCTATCACATCTGCTCCACCATTTTATCATGGCTGATTTATCTCCCCACTCAGTCCCATTCTCCTGCCTTCTCCCTGTCTAGTTCATCCAACCTACCCTTGTAAGACACACTCTCTAATCCTGGCAGCTTGGTGGTAAATCTTCTCTGCATCCCTTCTGAAGCTGCTACATCAATCCTATAATGAGGTGACCAGAACTGAACATAATACTCCAAGCATGGTCTGACCAGAGTTTATATATAGAGCCTCGCAGCTCTCAAACTCATTCCTTAGTCTGATGAAGGCCAACATTCCAAATGCCTTTTTAACCACCTTATCAGCTTGTATGACAACTGCGAGGGATCTATGGGCCTGAAACTCAAGATTCCTCTGTTCCTCCCCACGGTTACGAAGTTGACTGCAATTTACGTTTTTCACATGATTCCTGTTTATCTGATGCTGTGGGTTCCTGAGGCGCTGCTGCAAGTTTTTCACCGGACCTGCGCGTAGATGTGTTCCCGCAGATGACACTTTTGAGTTTGTGTGTGGAGAGGTGTAGCAAGCCGTTGGATCCCAGGGAGGGGCAGTAAATGCTGGCCTTGCCTGCAGACCTCAGCAGAATAAAGAAAAGAACATCACAAGCACTGAACCCGCAACACCATCTGCCTCAGCTCCTATACGAATATCAATTTCTACAGTTCCCAGTATTTTGTCCCCCATCGATTTATTCCATTTCCTCTTCTGGCTCCCCACTCACTCTCTTCTCCTCACCTGTCTATCACCCCCTTTGGTGTCTCAACTCCTTCCTTTTCCTCCTTAGTTCACTTTCCTCTCCTATCGATTCCTTCTTCCTCAGCCATTTACCTGCCAGCTTCTTACCTCATCCCCCTCTGCGCTCACCCATGTTTCCCCTCACCTGGTCTCACCTATCACCTGCCGGCTTCTACCCCTTCCCCTCCTCCCACCTTCATAATCTGGCTTCTGCCCCCTCCCTGATGAAGGATGTCGGCCTGAAACGCCAACTGTGTATTCCCCCCATGGATACTGTCCAACCTGCTGACTTCCTCCAGCACTCTGTGCGTGTTGCTGTAGAAATGCAAGGCGTTGCTTGGGCCCACAGCAGCCACGAGCAGTGGTGCCAAAGGCTCCTTGTCCAGTGTCGCACAGGGGGGAAGAGCAAAGGGAGAGGTCTCCCTGCTCGAGCCAGGGTGCTCACGGGTTCCAGAGTGAGAACAGACACCCGAGGAGGGAGAGGGACAAGGCAGCTGGTGGAAATCCCTACCCAGTTATTACATTCCATGACCAAAGGGAGTCATGTTCTGTGTACTTAACAATCACACTTCCACTGGGCAAGGTATGCAAGCAACACAGGATATCCACAGCAGAAGGATTGCTGGTTCACTAAAGGCTCCAACCGAGGCGAGCTGTCCAAGAGTCATAAATACGGCACAGTATCGAGCCCTTCAGCCCATTGAGCCCGAGATGGACACCAGCCTCACACTTACAGTAATCCTATGTGAATCCTCTGGCAGGGAGATTGCAGAACACGGAGCTTCTCATAATGTTTCACACCTCGCTTACACCTTCCCTCTTCCCTCAGCCTCCTTTCAACCCCAGCCTGCTTCAGATTCAGATTTCTTTACTTATCACATGTACAGTGAAACACACAGTGAAATGGACAGTGAAACACACAGAGAAATGGACAGTGAAACACACAGTGAAATGGACAGTGGAACACACAGTGAAATGGACAGTGAAACACGCAGTGAAATGAACATTGACACACACAGTGAAATGGACAGTGAAACACACAGTGAAATGGACAGTGAAACACACAGAGAAATGGACAGTGAAACACACAGTGGAACATACAGTGAAATGGACAGTGGAACATACAGTGAAAGGGACAGTGAGACACACAGTGAAATGGACAGTGAAACACACAGTGGAACACACAGTGAAACACACAGTGAAACACACAGTGAAATGGACAGTGAAACACACAGTGGAACACACAGTGGAACATACAGTGAAATGGACAGTGGAACACACAGTGAAACACACAGTGAAACACACAGTGGAACACACAGTGAAATGGACAGTGGAACACACAGTGAAACACGCAGTGAAATGGACAGTGAAACACACAGTGAAATGGACAGTGGAACACACAGTGAAACACACAGAGAAATGGACAGTGGAACACACAGTGAAATGGACAGTGGAACACACAGTGAAATGGACAGTGGAATGCACAGAGAAATGGACAGTGAAACACACAGTGAAATGGACAGAGAAATGGACAGTGAAATGGACAGTGAAACATACAGTGAAATGGACAGTGAAACACACAGAGAAATGGACAGTGAAACACACAGTGAAATGGACAGTGAAACACACAGAGAAATGGACAGTGGAACACACAGTGAAATGGACAGTGGAACACGCAGAGAAATGGACAGTGGAACACACAGAGAAATGGACAGTGGAACACAGTGAAATAGACAGTGGAACACAGTGAAATGGACAGTGAAACACATAGTGAAATGGACAGTGAAACACACAGTGAAACACACAGTGAAATGGACAGTGAAACATGCAGTGAAACATACAGTGAAATGGACAGTGAAACACACAGTGAAACACACAGTGAAATGGACAGTGGAACACGCAGAGAAATGGACAGTGGAACACACAGTGAAACACACAGTGAAACACACAGTGAAATGGACAGTGGAACACACAGTGAAATGGACAGTGGAACATACAGTGAAATGGACAGTGAAACATACAGTGAAATGGACAGTGAAACACACAGTGAAATGAACATTGAAACCCACAGTGAAATGGACAGTGGAACACACAGTGAAACACACAGTGAAATGGACAGTGGAACATACAGTGAAATGGACAGTGGAACACACAGTGGAACATACAGTGAAATGGACAGTGAAGCATACAGTGAAATGGACAGTGGAAACACACAGTGGAACATACAGTGAAATGGACAGTGAAGCATACAGTGAAATGGACAGTGAAACACACAGTGAAATACACAGTGTAACACACAGTGAAATGGACAGTGAAACACACAGTGAAATGGACAGTGGAACACACAGTGAAATGGACAGTGGAACATACGGTGAAATGGACAGTGGAACACACAGTGGAACATACAGTGAAATGGACAGTGAAACACACAGTGGAACATACAGTGAAATGGACAGTGAAGCATACAGTGAAATGGACAGTGAAGCATACAGTGAAATGGACAGTGAAACACACAGTGAAGCATACAGTGAAATGGACAGTGAAACACACAGAGAAATGGACAGTGAAACATACAGTGAAATGGACAGTGAAACACACAGTGAAATGGACAGTGAAGCATACAGTGAAATGGACAGTGAAGCATACAGTGAAATGGACAGTGGAACACACAGTGAAATGGACAGTGGAACACACAGTGAAATGGACAGTGAAGCATACAGTGAAATGGACAGTGGAACACACAGTGAAATGGACAGTGGAACACACAGTGAAATAGACAGTGAAGCATACAGTGAAATGGACAGTGAAGCATACAGTGAAATGGACAGTGGAACACACAGTGAAATGGACAGTGGAACACACAGTGAAACACACAGTGAAATGGACAGTGAAACACACAGTGAAATGGACAGTGGAACACACAGTGAAACACACAGTGAAATGGACAGTGGAACATACAGTGAAATGGACAGTGAAACACACAGTGAAATGGACAGTGGAACATACAGTGAAACACACAGTGAAATGGACAGTGGAACACACAGTGAAACACACAGTGAAATGGACAGTGGAACATACAGTGAAATGGACAGTGGAACATACAGTGAAACACACAGTGAAATGGACAGTGGAACATACAGTGAAACACACAGTGAAATGGACAGTGGAACATACAGTGAAATGGACAGTGGAACATACAGTGAAACACACAGTGAAATGGACAGTGGAACATACAGTGAAATGGACAGTGGAACATACAGTGAAACACACAGTGAAATGGACAGTGAAACATACAGTGAAATGGACAGTGGAACATACAGTGAAATGTGTTCATTATAACCAACACAGCCAATGGTGTACTAGGGGCAGCTTGCAAGTGTTGCCACATATTCCTTCACCAACATAACACACCCACGATGTTCAGCAGGACACAAGCACCGACAATAACAACAGCAAAACAAGACAAGGGCAGCAATCAAGCCCCTTTGCCACCCACCCACCTCCTCATGCATGCAGACAGGCTTCCAACCCCAGGTCAGGCTGCCTCTAGGCCCAGTGTCCCAGACTCGAAGATATTGGGCCTCCAAACTCCAGTCCGTGTTCGGACTCGCTGACTGATGTTAATCCTCCAGCCCCTGCCTGCTTTTTCTACACCCACTTCCCTTCCCCCCTATCTCCCCCCCAACTTCCCTCCACCCTCCACCCCCATCTCCATCACATCCTGACTATCTGACAGTCCAGATCAACACCTGAGATGTACTGCAGTCAGTGATCCCAGCAGCACCAACAAGGGACTGCCCTGACTGGCTTCTCAAACTGAGAGGAAGGAACTCACAGCTGTAACTGGAGAGAGTTCCCTGTGGTCATCAGTTCTTTAATGCTCTGGTCATGATCACATCACTGCCTTTAAGATCTGGCTGTGCGTAAGATGATTCCTGTCCTTGCAACATATCCACGGTGACCTTACTGGAAAAGACTCCATTGGCTGGGAGTGAGGGTAGGGTTGTAGCAGTGAGAAGCGTTTCAAAAATGCACGGGTTTCTCGTTCCATGTCACAAACAAGAGAAAATCTGCAGATGCTGGAAATCCAGGCAACTCACACAAAACGCTGGAGGCACCCAGCAGGCCAGGCAGCATCCATGGAAAAAGAGTGAACAGTCGACGTTTCGGTTCTGCTGAAGGGTCTCGGTGTGAAACATCGACTGTACTCTTCTCCATAGAAGCTGCCTGGCCTGCTGTGCTCCCCCAGCATTTTGTGTGCGTTTCTCATTCCACATTCTGGGTTAGTTGAGGTCCTCAGTCAACGATTGCTGGGTCTGGAGCCCAGTGTCTCAGAGAGCCGTGGGAGCCCTTCCCATAGATAGGCAGCCCCCACATAGGGCCATGTCCCACCCAGGACCTGGACGGGAAGGTGGGAGGTGGGATTAACTGAAGTCAGTTTTTGGTTGCCATGGACACACAATGGGGCAAATGGCCTCTGTGTAGGGTAAATGGCTCTGGTTCTGTGCATGTTGACAGTGTGCCACTGACTCCTCTGGTAAAGTCAAAGCGAGTTCATTGTCCTGTGCACAGGTACAGTGACGTGCAGGTATAGTGAAAAACTTGCCTGCAGCAGCGTCACAGGCACATAGGTACAGACAACGCACAGAACACAACGGATCCATGAATTATACCAGGCACTGACGAGAAATAAAAAAAGACTGTGTAAAACAAGATATTAGTTAAAACAAAACACGATCCATGGTAGTGCAAGAGGTGGTCCGTACTGTTCCATTACTGAGGTAGTTATTAGAATCGTGTTGGTTGGTTCAAAAATTAAATGAAGAAAGTTGTAATCTCAGTCAGCTCCATCATGAGCACTAACCTCCTCAGCGTCCAGGTCACCTTCAAAAGGCAATGCCTTAAAAAGGTGACATCCATCATTAAGGACATGCCCTCTTCTCATTGCTACCATCAAGGAGGAGGTACAGGAGCCTGAAGACACACACTCAATGTTTCAGGAACAGCCCCTTCCCCCACCTGCCCCCCACCATCATCAGATTACTGAACGGATAATGAACCAATGAACACTTCTTCAGTAAATTTCCTCTCTTTTCCCACTGCTTATTTAATTTATATATATATATATATATGTGTGTGTGTGTGTGTGTGTGTGTGTGTGTGTGTGTGTGTGTGTGTGTGTGTGTGTGTGTGTGAGTGTGTGTGTGTGTGAGTGAGTGTGTGTGTGTGTGTGTGTGTGTGTATATATATAGCAGTTTATTGTTTTATTCTTATGTATTGCATTCTACTGCTGCTGTAAAACATCAGATTTTACAACATATGGCAATCATATTCAACCTGATTCTGATTCCGATAGTTGAAGGGAAGTAGTTCTTGAAGCTGGTACTGTGGGACTTCAGGCTGCTGCTCGATGGTGGCTGTGAGAAGGCATCATGGTCTGGATGGCGATAATTCCTGATGTCAGACGCCGCCTTCCAGAGGCTCTGCCGCCTGTAGGTGCTGTTGGTGTGGCAGGCGATGTACCCACGATGGACCAGGCAGTGCCCATTGTTCTCCATGGCCTCTTGTGCTCTGGTACATTGACATTGCTGTCGGCAGAATCTCATTTCTTCCAAAGGTGCCCTCAGGAATGTGGACTCATCTGGAACATGGCCCTCTTCTCACTGCTATTGTCAGGAAGGGGGTACCCGAGCCTAAAGACACACACTGAATGTTTTAGGAACAGCATCTTCTCCTCTGCCATCAGAGTTCTGAACGGTGCATGAACTCTCCTCTCTATTTTGCTGTCCTTCTTGCACTATTTATTTATTTCCTATACTTCTGATTGTAAATGATTGTAGTTTTTATGTATTACACCATACAGTGGCAGCAAAACAACAAATTTCATGTCCTGTGTCAGTGATAGATTATCTGATTCTGATGCAACCAGTCAGGATACGTTCAACAGTGCATCGGCAGAAGTTTGTAAATGTTCAGTAACGTGCCAAATCTCCTTAAACCTGAGGGGGTGGCAGTGGTGTGAAGAACATGAGTGGCACAAACCAGTGCCTTCCACTGTCACTGAAACCCTCTTATTGTGTTGACTTTAACCATGAGTCAGAGGCGAGAGAAAGGCAAAGCCTCCCGATGAAGGGTACACTTATTTATTTATTTATTTATTTATTCCTTCTATATCATGTATCGCATTGAACTGCTGCTGCTAAGTTAACAAATTTCACGACACATGCCGGTGATAATAAACCTGATTCTGATCCAGAAACGTCGACCGTTTATTCATTTCCATAGACACTGCCTGACCTGCTGAGTTCCTGCAGCATCTTGTGTGTTGCCCTGGATTTCCAGCATCTGCAGACTCTCCTGAATTATGTAGTGCAGCACTGAATGGGTTAACTGATCAGAGTGACACATTCCAGCACCGGCACTGGCAATATAAAGCGCCTGGCTATTGAATATATATGAAGCCCTCGATGCTAATTGAGGGAGCATGATACAGGGCTGGGAGTGATGTAAAATTGCCAGGTATTGGAGAACAATATCTCCTCGCTCTGCAAATCAGCAGATATTAATAATTAATCTCTTTTTTTTGCAAACGGCCTCAAATAGTTAAGCTAGCTGGTGCAGAAGGAAAGTTGCAAGATTGCAAAAGAAGACAGCTACACGGGGTTTCTGAAAGCCAGTCGTATGTGCCTCGGGCTGCAGCACTGCCTTCGGCCGGCCTTGTCGTCATTCCAGACTGAAGTCATGGACTTGCTACTACCCTCCTCACCCCTGTCCGAAAGGGAGAACGGAACAGTGTCGGCTGGCGTAATCAGAGCGCACCCACCCTGGAAATTCTCTCTTCTCCCTTCTCCCATCGGGGAGACGACACAGAAGCCTGATAGCACCAACCACCAGGCTCGAGGACCTGTTCTGCCCTACTGTTATCAGACTCTTGAATGACCCTCTCATATGATAAGATGGACTCTTGACCTCACCCACAACCTCGTTATGATCTTGCACCTTATCATTTACCTGCTCCGTGCTTTCTCTGTAGCTGTTACACTTTATCTGCATCGTTATTGCTTTACCTTGTTCTGCCTCAGTGCACTGTGTAATGATTTGATCTGTATGGACAGTATGCACTGACAATAGTAATCCAATTCCAATACCCACAATGGCATTAAGTTTTTTTTCATCCCACTCCCCCAATTCCACCACTCTCCGAAGTTCAGAGAAACTTACAGCGGGCAATGAACCCGGCAGCCCTCACGTCTTTGGGATGTGGGAGAAAACCGGAGGGCCTGAGGGAGACCCCGCACGCTCACAGGGAGGACGTGCAAACTCCGCACAGACAGCGCCGGAGGTCAGGATTGAGTTGTGTGGGGCAGGTTTGAGGGGTTGAGTGACTGATTTCTTTCCTCATCTCTGGTGTTCCTGCAGCAACTCTTCCCCATTCAGCCAACGAGCCCTCGAAAATATTTCCCTGAGATTAACAGAATCAGGTTTATTATCACCGGCATGTGACGTGAAATCTGTTAACTTAGCATCAGCAGTTCCATGCAATACATAATATAGAAGAAGAAAATAAATAAATAAGTAAATCAATTACAGTATACGTATGTTGAATAGATTAAAAATCGTGCAAAGAACAGTACTAATATATATTAAAGTGAGGTAGTGTTCACGGGTTCAATGTCCATTTGGGAATCGGATGGCAGAGGGGAAGAAGCTGTTCCTGAATCACTGAGTGTGTGGCTTCAGGCTTCTGTATCTCCTGTCTGATGGTAACAGTGAGAAAAGGGCATGCCCTGGGTGCTGGAGGTCCTCAATAATGGATGCTGCTTTCTCAGACACCACTCCCTGAAGATGTCCTGGGCACTTTGTAGGCTAGTGCCCAAGATGGATCTTGGGAGGACCAGTCACTGTGCTAATTCAGGCTACTCCGTGTATCTGTTCAAGCAGGCAGTCTGTATCTCAGCTATTATCAGTAGATGTCAAGATGGAGAAAGCCTCTACAAAATCAATAGGGAATAGGGAAACATTCATCTTTCTTAGACTCTAAAACGAAAAGGAAGATGCATTCACTGCTGAAAGGTTTAATGACATTACTTCTGTCCTTTAAATCCCTGCTGCCCTGTGTATCTATGCCCTCCTGGCAAGTTGCAGGGCTATTTTCTCAAAGTTACCTCTCAGTTGTCTGGTAATATTCAATCACAGCACTTCTCCCAGGCAGCATCTTTATCTGAGAATTGTCTGTAGCTGGGTCTATTTTTTACATCACTGTTATTGGTAGTGCCTTCCTGCTCTCGTTCTCTGCCTCCTCCTTGCCACTGCAAGGTCTCTGCATCCAGGGTAACCCCATAAATAGCGTTCAAAGTAAGTTTAGGACATAGAACGGTGCAGCCCAGCACAGGCCCTTCAGCCCACAGTATTGTGCTGGCCTTTTAACCTCAACTAAGATCAATCTAACTCTTTCGTCCCGTGTAGCCCGCCCTTTCTCTATCAGTTTTATAACAGCATCATCAATAGCGTCCTGATCAGCTGAATTGTCCTCTGGTACGGGAATTGACCGCAAGACCCTACGACGGATTGTGAGAATGCTGAGAGGAATTTTGCAGTCTCTGTTCCCCCCCCCCCCAACATCAAGAGCACTGCATATGCAGGGCCTTTAGCATTGTCAATGGTCCCTCCCGTTCCTCCGACAATCTCTCCCCACCCCCCACCATCAGGCAGGAGGTACGACAAGGTGGGAAGCAGTTCCCTCCCCCGGGCCGGAAGACTACTGAACCCCTCGCCACCATCTAGGTCTCATCGCGTGTGAAGCACCAGTTGGGCTGTAAGTGCACCTTATCATTCGCTAATTTATTTGCGGTAATATTGCTTTGTGCTGGGTGTGAGTCATGTTGGGCACCCTGGTCTGGAGAAACTTTGTTTTATTTGGTGGCATACAGGTCGAATGACAATAAACTGAACTTTGATCTTGAACTTGATCTCTGTGCCTCTCTACGAGTCTCTCAAATGGATCAGCCTCTACCAACACCCCTGGCAGAGTGTTCCACGCACCCACCACTCTAATAGCCCCCTATCCTTTTAACCAAACTCTTTAAACTTACCGCCCTTCGGATTAGCAAAGTGTGTCGGTTACCGTGGGATGCATTTTCCAGCTGCCAATTACAGGAAAAAAAACGGAATATGTTGGTGACCAGGAGGAGGGAGTGCGATGTCCAGTTTTTCAGAATGGAGACAGAAGGTGCTGAAACTTGTGAGGGGCCTTAGACACCAAAACATGGGATAGCCTGTTGTGATAAGGATGCTCTGATTCCGTAAAGAGAGCGAGTGATTTGGATAAAACTTGGCAAATGGAGGAAGGGTATGGTCATACGCTCCAGTGAGAGGAACCTGAAGGGAGATTATCGTCTGAACAGAGCGAGAGAGAGACGGCAGACGACTGAAATATTTAATGGGAAGCTGAGGAGCATCCTCTTTGTGGAATGAACTTACAGCAGAAGTGGCGGATGAGGGTTCGATTCCAACATGTAAGAGAAGTTTGGATAAGTACATGGATGGGAGGGGTATGGAGGGCTGTGGTCTAGGTGCGGGTTGATTGGACTAGTTAGAATAACAAGTTAGCATGGACTAGATGGGCCAAAGAGCCTGCTTCTGTGCTGTAACGCTCTATGACTCTAATGATCTCCTGTCTAATTCCTGTCTGGCTCTGCTCCAGATAAGCAACAACTCTGGAAGCACAGTTCAACTGGAGAAACATCAGCTGCTTCTTCGGTAATGATCCCAGATCTTACCCTGACATCCCGTCTTAACTCCTGTCAGCAGTTTAAAATAAAAGGATTAAAGAAAAAGCACCTTGGATTAAATTAAGCGGCATTCTTGGAACTTTGGCACAAAATTACCGGTGCAATAGTAACAGTCACACAGCAAAGTCGAAATAACATTTGGCAGGAGTTAAATTAAAGGCAGGGTCTGCCAACTCCATCATTGATGGTAATCTCATTCACCTGATTGAACACCGCAGAACAATATCTCCCAATAAAATATTTACAATCGGCTTTTTATGTACTCAGCTCTTTGCACAGCTTGATCAGAGGTGGGTCCCATGTCCACATCAGTCAGGTGGATTAAAAGAGGCATAATCTTCATGTAAACCCGATTAGGGGGAAAAAAAACTTGTATCGAGAATTCCTGACCGTAGGCAGACTCTGATGTGCTCCTGATGTCCGGAGGCTGACTCGCTCTATCCTAGTTAATGGATCTCTCCCCCTTTCCCTCCTCTCCCATCTCTGCCTCCCACTTTCTGGGGTCTGGGTCAGAACATCAGTCCGATTTTGCCAAGTTCTCAGTGTTTCTCAAAATCAGGTTTATTATCACTGACACACGTCATGAAATTTCTGGCATTGCGCCAGCAGTACCATACAAGACAAAAAATACTGTTAGTTACAACAAGAAATATATTTTAAAAAGTAAATAAGTAGTGAGGCAGTGTTCATAGATTCATGAACTATTCGGAAACATGGTGGTGGATGGGAAGATGCTGTTCCTAAAACATTGAGTGGGTGCCTTTAGGCTCTTGTGATAGTAGTGAGGAGAGGGCACATCGTGGTGGGTGAGGGTCCTTAGTGAAGAATCCTTAGTGAGACACTGCTTTCTGAAGGTGCCTTCAACACTGTGGAGTCTAGTACCCATGATGGAGCTGGTTGAGTTTACAGGCGTCTGCAGCTTAGGCTGTTAGAATGCTCTCCATGGTACATCTGGTGACATAGAAAACCTTTTCAAACTCCTAATGAAATGCAGCTACAGCTGGGCCTTCTTCATGACAGCTTGGGCTTGGGATCGACCCTCTGAGATGCTGATGCCTCAAGAACTTAAAGCTGCTGACCCCTCGATGAGGACTGGCATGCGCTCTCCCAATTTCACCTCCCTGTTGGAATTTGTTGCCCGTGGAGTGTTTGCTGGGAGACTGCGGTGGGTCTTCTACTCTGTATGTAAGAAAATTACTTTAGTTACAGCATCAGTCAACAACTAGTTAAATTAAAAGATCATTCTGCTTGTTGAGGATGCATTTCAGTCCTTGTAGCATCGACCAGTCCTAGTGGGCACTCTCCAGGGTCAGGGTCAGCTGGATATGGAAATGTCCTCAGAGAAGGGAAGGAGTTGGCTTGGACGAAATCCCTGACAGCCCAATCCTTTAGCCTTGCTGTCTCAATTAGCTGTTCTATCTCACTCGTATGCCCCCTTGTCGCATCTGAGATTCTGCCAACAACAGTATTGTCATTGGCAAATTTATAGGTGTGTGGACATAGAGAGAGGAGAGCAGTGGGCCAAGCACGCATCCTTGAGGTGCACCAGTGTTGACTGTCAGTGACAAGGAGATGTTATTTCTGATCTGCACTGGTTGTGGTCTCCTGATGAGGAAGTTGAGGATCCAGTTGCACAGCATCAACCGTCTGCCAAACTCTCGCCAATTGACTTTGAGAAATTGGTGGAGGCGCCAAACACAAGACCAACTCTACCTGACGTACAGAGTGATCTAACATAGGAGGAGGCAAATGGGCCCATTGTTTGTGTGTTGGCCCTTTCACTGGTTTAGACCCATTCTTATTTCCTGGAAGGGGCCAGTACACAGCATTAAATTTCAAGCAACATATAAAATGCTGGAAGAATTCAGCAGGTTAGAGAGCATCTTGGGAGGGGAATAAACTGTTGACTTTTCAGGCCAAAACTCTTCACCTGTTTTGGTGCTGTAGTGCTCTTTGACTCTGACTCTATCTTGTTCCTTTAACATTGCTGGCTCTAAACTCTGGACCCCCTCACTAACTGTGGGAACACCTCCAGGAGGACAGGGAGGGGCTTCACCCCCCCCCCCCACCTTCAGAAGGGAAATTAAAGATGGGTAGTAAATGCTGATCTGACCAAATCCCACAAATGAATAACAAAAAATCATCCAGTGTAAAACTAGTCCGCATGCACTCAACATCAGTGAGGCCTATGATCTGACTTTGGACTTCAGGAAGGGGAGATTTGTAGAACACGCACCAGCCCTCATTGAGGTGTCAGCAGTGGAAAGGATTGCAAACAGGAGAATATCTGCAGATGCTGGAAATCCAAGGCAAAACGCACAAAATGCTGCAGGAACTCAGCGTCTATGGAAACGAATAAACGGTCGATGTTTCGGGCTGAGACCCTCCATCAAGACCGGGAAGGGTGAGCAGCTTCAAGTTCCTGGGTGCCAACGTCTCTGAGGATCTAGCCGGGGCCCAACATATTGACGCAATCACAGCGGCTATGCTTCATTAGGGGTTCGAGGCGATTCAGTATGTCAACAAAGGCTCTCGCAAGTCCCTACAGAAGTACTGCGCAGAGCATTCTGACTACAGTATTTGCATCACCGTCTGCTATGGAGGCTCCACGGCACAGGATCAGACAAAGCTGCAGAGGGCTGTCGACTCAGCCCGCTCCTTCATGGACACTAGCCTCCCCAGCATCAAGGACTTCTTCAGAGTGCAGTGCCCCAAAAGGGTGGCATTGTCATTAAAGACTCTCACTATCCGGGAATGCCCTCTTCTCAATACCACCATCAAACAGGGGGGATACAAGGTGAAGACGCGCACTCAATATTTTAGAAATCTTCCCCTCCGCCATCAGATTTCTGTCAGTCCATGAACCTATGCACACTACCTCACTATTTTGCTCTCTCTTTGCACTATTTATTTATCATTTTCTATTTCTTACTGTAACTTAATTTTTAACGTATTGCGCTGCATTCGCAACAGAGGTCAGTGAAAATAAACCTGATTCTAAGTCAGACGTATACATCAATTGAAAACAAATGCTTTTACGCTTTAAAGCAAGGCATCAGAGTTGTGTTTGGAGGGAGGGGTGTAGGGTCTGTAAGTAGGGAATGGAGGGGAAAGAGGCTGAGGTTAATGAATGGAACTCAGCAATGGGGGCGTGAAGGGAAGGAACGGGGTGGGGGGGTTTGAAGAAGGACAAAAGGGACAAGGGGAGGGGGCAAGGCAGAGGGAGCAGGAAGAAAGTCAGCGGGAGATGGGAAGCCTATGGTCGGAAGCTGTTCTCTGCACTATCACTGCACCTTGTTACAGTGCAATTTTTGTCAAATGACAGCAGATTACTTGCCAACGGGCTCTGGTGTGTGCTGGCTGTGGTGGTTTAGCTGAAGTATTTATGCCTGGAAGAGAGGAGTGTATGTTTTTGGAATAGCGTCTGACATCTGGGTCACTTCATTAATCTTGTACAAATAAACCCTTCACTTCCATCCATCTCGCTCCCCGCCATTCTCGGGCAGAGCGAGGCCCCCACCCCCACCTGCCTGCACCGAGTACAGTCATTACCCAACCAGGTGAGTGGCCAGACTCTCCTCGCCTCCGTCCATTGCCACGGGATCTCGTCCCAGCCGGCTCCACAGATTCAGGCCACGGCACTGGCCACGTTCCCTCCTTGCCTCCTGCCTGAACCAGGAGAAGCTGGCTCTCCAATCCTACCGTCTCCAGGCTTAAATCAACACTGCAGGGCAATGTGTGAGAAGTGCAGATTTTAACAGCTTTCAACCATAAATTCTCCCAGAAATGTCAAGTATCAGTTGTGATAAATGAGCCAGTTAATTCTCCATGTCTGCCCTCTATTTTACACAGCCATTTACAGTCCTTCATTTCCCTTCCCAGTCACAACCATCCCCACCATTCCTCTCTGCTCATTCTCCCGTCTAACCTTCTCTGTTTTCCTCTGCTGTCCCTCCTCCTCCCTCTCACATTCCCTCATTCCTCTCCTCATTCATGCTATTTATCCTTTCCTCTCTTCCCTCACATTCCCCTTCCTTCCTTGCCCACCTCTTAGAGTAACATGGGAAACTATGGCACATTAAGGCCCTTTGGCCCATAAAGTTGTGCAGACTTTTTAATTTATTCCAAAATTAATATGACTTCTCCCTCCTGCATAACTCTCCAATTTTATCACCCACATGCCTATCTAAGAGTTTCTTAGATGACCCTCATACAGCTACCTCAGTCACTACCCCTGGCAGGGTGTTCCAAGCACCTGCCACTCTCTGGGTAAAAATCCTATCTCTGATATCCTCACCTATACTTTCCTCCAATCACCTTAATCCCCGTATTAGCCATTTCTGCCCTAGGAAAATATCTCCGGCTGTTCACTCAAGCTTTGCCTCTGATCACCTTGTACACCTCTATCAAGTCACCTCTCGTCCTCTTCCCTCCGAAGAGAAAAGCCCCAGCTCGCTCAGCCTACCCTCATAAGACTTGCTCTTTAATGCGACAGCATCCTGGAAAATCTCCCGTGCACCCTCTTTCCCCTCTCTGACACCTGCTCGCCCCCTGTTCCCGTGGCTGGTCAGTTCCTTCTCTGCGCTCTCTCACTGGGGCGTTCTCTCTATCCGCCTGCCGCTGATTTCCATTTGCCAGAGTTTACTTTTCCCGGGATCGCGGCCGAATTTTGTCAAATGCAACAATGCTTTTCATTAACACATTTCTATCTTTGATACACAGCACCTGTCAACAAATACCCATGCGGTGTTAAGAGGGGAGAGTACCGAGACAGCATCACTCTCTGGGAGGGGCAAAACTGAGGGAGGGTCACTCTGTGGGAGGGTATACTGAGGAAGCATCACGTTGGTTCAATATTTAAATTTAATATCAGAGAACGGATACAATATACAACCTGAAACTCTTACTCTTCACAGACACCCACGAAACAGGGGGGAAACCGCAAAGAACGAATGACAAAAATTTAAGAACCCCAAAACCCCCCATCCAGCCCCAGAGATAATGACCATCTAAAACTGCTGTCCATCCCAAAACTTCGACACCTCAGGCAGGCTCTCTCTCTCTCTCTCTCTCTCTCTCTCTCTCTCTCTCTCTCTCTCTCTCTCTCTCCATCTCTCTCTCTCTCTCTCTCTCTCTCCTCTCTCTCTCTCTCTCTCACTAACGAGGAAGTGAGAGGTATCACTCCTGCAACAGAGAAGAGGGGAGACCAACAGCTCTCTGTTTCAATGTTGCAATCTGCAGCGTCGTTTATTTGATTTCCCCCGACTCGAGGGCCTTCTTTCGCCAGCAGCGTGC
Organism: Hemitrygon akajei; assembly: GCF_048418815.1. Taxonomy (NCBI): domain Eukaryota; kingdom Metazoa; phylum Chordata; class Chondrichthyes; order Myliobatiformes; family Dasyatidae; genus Hemitrygon; species Hemitrygon akajei. Next base: position 18,532,025 of record NC_133146.1, on the reverse strand, counting down.
ACCGCTGTCTTGATGTTACAATCTCCCACGACACCGCCGGGGTACACAGGACTGCAATCTGAATCGAAACACCAGACTGAATGGCGAGTTCCGAGAGCAAGTGAAGGACCGCAGTTTAAGTGCAGCCACAGATCATGGACTCCGACTGGACCCCAGCCACAATGAAAAGGAAAAAAAGGGGACTTTAAAGGAGGAGAAATTAAACTCTCTCCACAGACAAACTGGAAGAAGTCGCCCAGGTCTGCAAAAGGCCTCTGGCACCATCTTTAGCTCCTCCCACCTTAACCAATGGGATGGGCGACACCGAGGGAAGGCCACACTGTGGGAGAGGCAGTACCGATGGCTGAAGTATCACCTCTTCCCCCAATTTCGCAGGGCAGCTCTCTCGCCACACCTTGGCTCACCTTTTCCGCCCCCACCCGGGGCAGAGTCGGGAGGTGGGATTGCAAAGACCATCAGGGCAGCTCTGTGCGGACCCTGACCTTCTCAGAGGTGCGGGAGGTACCGGCCTGGGGGCCCCGCACACTGCCGAGGACCTGCTCCCAGAAAAAGTCCCCGTGTCCTGTGCACCTTTATCCCGCAGAGCTGCACACTTCCTTGAAGTTCCACGGCGCTTAATCAGATGGGCCCAAAATGCCCTTCATTATGCTTTATTGCAGTAGGATATAGATAATTTTTACACTTGCCAAGTAATAGACTTAAATTGTGTTGACACAAAATGTGAAGTTATTAAGTGTGGAGTGTAAAGGGCGCAACAAGAGAAGAAAGTGGAAAATGTAATGCGTTGATTTAATGAAATTTTTTTTTTTGCCAATCCCTAACTTAATCTGATGCCTTGATGCAGAAAATGGCAATGCAGGATCACAGGCAGCCAAGTCTCCATTTTCTCTCGATGAATCATAGCAAATGGACAGGGTTCACTGATGATGTCATCAGCGTTCCTGTCTTGCCTTCCCTCCTGGAAAGACAGCCATCCATCATCTGACAGTTAAACAGACGGATTTTGGCTGAGCTCATGGATTTCGAGAGCGTGCATCGCGCTGCTTGACTGCCTGTCATCTATTCTGTGCAGCCGCCTCACACAGCTCCCATGTTTAGCTTAGTCACAGTCTGCTGCCTCTCTCCTCCGAATGCAGGAGCAGAAAATTATACAAAGTGGAAGCACTGCGGAATGCTTCCACAAATTGAGTCTGCAAGTCTATAACCAGGGAGCTGAGAGGTGAAGGCGGCTTTTGATTGGGGAGAGCGCCGGAGTGATTACCGTAAATCACAGGCCGGATGCTGAAGGAACCATTGGTCTCTGCGGTGACGTTCAGTTGGGGCCAAAGTGTGGGGACTCTCGACTCTCCCTCTGACAACAGAAATAGAACACTTTTCACTTCAGGCACTGGGGGTCAGCAACACACCACCCAGGGCAAGGACGATACCGGCTAGACCCAGGGTGAATCTCCCACAGCACCATTGCACTGCAGATTCCCAGCGTCAGACACAGAGTGAAGCTCCCTCAACATCGTCCCATCGTACATCCCTGGGGCCAGACACAGAGTGAATCTCCCTCCACACACTCCCATCGCACTCACTTAGGGTCAGATACAGAGTGAAGATCCCTCCATGCTGACCAATCACACACTCCCGGGGTCAGACACAGAGTGAAGATCCCTCCACACTGTCCCATCACACATTCCCGGGGTCAGACACAATGTGATGCTCCCTCCACACTGTCCCATCACACACTCAGGGTCAGACGCTGTGAAGCTCCCTCCACTCTGTCCTGTCACTCATTCATGGTTAGACATAGAGTGAAGCTCCCTTCACTGTCCTATCACTCACTCAGGATTAGACAGAGAGTGAAGCTCCCTCCACACTGTCCCATCACACACTCCCGGGGTCAGACACAGAGTGAAGCTCCCTCCACACCATCCCATCACACACTCCCGGGGTCAGACACAGAGTGAAGCTCCCTCCACACTGTCCCATCACACACTCCCAGGGTCAGACACAGAGTGAGGCTCCCTCCATACTGTCCCATCACACACTCCCGGGGTCAGACACAGAGTGAAGCTCCCTCCATACTGTCCCATCACACACTCACTCAGGGTCAGACACAATGTGATGCTCCCTCCACACTATCCCATCACACACTCAGGGTCAGACGCTGAGTGAAGCTCCCTCCACTCTGTCCTGTCACTCATTCATGGTCAGACATAGAGTGAAGCTCCCTTCACTGTCCTATCGCTCACTCAGGATCAGACAGAGAGTGAAGCTCCCTCCACACCATCCCATCACACACTCCCGGGGTCAGACACAGGGTGAAGCTCCCTCCACACTGTCCCATCACACACTCCCAGGGTCAGACACAGGGTGAAGCTCCCTCCACACTGTCCCATCACACACTCCCGGGGTCAGACACAGAGCTCCCTCCACACTGTCCCATCAGACACTCCCGGGGTCAGACACAGAGTGAAGCTCCCTCCACACTGTCCCATCACACACTCCCGGGGTCAGACACAGAGCTCCCTCTACACTGTCCCATCACACACTCCCGGGGTCAGACACAGAGTGAAGCTCCCTCCACACACTCCCATCGCACTCACTTAGGGTCAGATACAGAGTGAAGATCCCTCCATGCTGACCAATCACACACTCCCGGGGTCAGACACAGAGTGAAGCTCCCTCCACACACTCCCGGGGTCAGACACAGAGTGAAGCTCCCTCCACACTGTCCCATCACACACTCCCAGGGTCAGACACAGAGTGAGGCTCCCTCCATACTGTCCCATCACACACTCACTCAGGGTCAGACACAATGTGATGCTCCCTCCACACTGTCCCATCACACACTCAGGGTCAGACGCTGAGTGAAGCTCCCTCCACTCTGTCCTGTCACTCATTCATGGTCAGACACAGAGTGAAGCTCCCATCACACACTCCCGGGGTCAGACACAGAGTGAAGCTCCCTCCACACTGTCCCATCACACACTCCCAGGGTCAGACACAGAGTGAAGCTCCCTCCACACTGTCCCATCACACACTCCCGGGGTCAGACACAGAGTGAAGCTCCCTCCACACTGTCCCATCACACACTCCCAGGGTCAGACACAGAGTGAAGCTCCCTCCATACTGTCCCATCACACACTCCCGGGGTCAGACACAATGTGATGCTCCCTCCACACTGTCCCATCACACACTCCCAGGGTCAGACACAGAGTGAAGCTCCCTCCACACTGTCCCATCACACACTCCCGGGGTCAGACACAGAGTGAAGCTCCCTCCACACTGTCCCATCACACACTCCCGGGGTCAGACACAGAGTGAAGCTCCCTCCACACTGTCCCATCACACACTCCCGGGGTCAGACACAGAGTGAAGCTCCCTCCACACTGTCCCATCACACACTCCCGGGGTCAGACACAGAGTGAGGCTCCCTCCACACTGTCCCATCACACACTCCCGGGGTCAGACACAGAGTGAAGCTCCCTCCATACTGTCCCATCACACACTCCCGGGGTCAGACACAGAGTGAAGCTCCCTCCACACTGTCCCATCACACACTCCCGGGATCAGACACAGAGTGAAGCTCCCTCCACACTGTCCCATCACACACTCCCGGGGTCAGACAGAGAGAAGCTCTCCCGTTTCACTCACTGATCTCTCTCGGTACTGTGCTCCGACCCAGCAGTCTTTACTGAATGTGCATTAGAGGATCCCCACGGTCTGTGACAAAATTCCCTTTCCTGATGCAGTATCCATTATGTATCTGGGTGATCCACATGGTGATTTTCTGCAGGACACTAATCACTGAGGACTAGCTGAATCAGGTCCATTATCGCTGACTTAAATGAAGTGGGATTTGTTGTTTTGCAGCCGCAGTTCAAACTACAAAATACACAAATAGTGCAGGAGAAAGAAATAAAGAGATAGTGTTCATGGGCCATTCAGAAATCTGATGGCAGAGGGGAGTGTGGGTCTTCAGGCTCCTGTACCTCCTCCCTGTTGGTAGTAACGAGAAGAGGGCATGTCTTGGACGGAGAGGGTCCTCAGTGATAAGTATCACCTTTTTGAGGCACTGCCTCTTGAAGGTCCTCCCGTTGCTAGCGAGGGTTGTGCCTGTGAAGTTGATTCCAAAATCTAGAGCTAAAAGGATGACCGTTTAAGGTTTCTAACACCCAGTCCAACCCGATCACCACACCCTGCCCTTCCCTACCACTTACAGTCACTGGGAGCCAATCTTATGGCTGCCCTTTGTCCCACAACAGACTCTGAAGTGACCTGAACTTTCAGAATTCCCAGTCTCTTCATTCCCATTCTGACACGTTGCTCCACGTCCTCCTCTGCTGCCATGGTGATACCCTTCTCAGTCTGGAGGAGCAACCTCATATTCCATACGAGTAGTCTCCAACTTGCTGGCATGAACATTCACTTCACTAGCTTCTCCCCACCTCTTCCTTCTTTTTCCATTCACCGTTCTGGTTCCCCTCTCACCTCTTCTACCCATCACCCCTCCTCCACCCCTTTCTCCCGTGGTCCACTCTCCTAACCAATCAGAGTCCTTCTTCCTCAGCCTTCTTAACTTCTCCACTTATCCCCTCGCAGCTTCTTCATTTCCCTTCCCCTCCCTCCTTCACCCTCACCTAGTCTCATCTCTCACCTTCCAGCCCCTTCTCCTCCCCCACCCCCAACCCAGCATCTGCCCCCTTCCTTTGCAGTCCTGATGCAGGGGCTCAGCCTGAAACATTAACTCTTTATTCCCCTCTGCTGATGCTGCCTGACCTGCTGAGTTCCTCTAGCATTTTGAAAGTGTCTATAAGGATTAACATATCATAAGGTACACTGTGACTCCCTCCCTGTGATCCTTTTTGTTCACTATAATATGCATATGAGTTGATATTCTGTACAAAACACAGAGGGGCTGCCTTTGCCTTAATATTGAAAGGAGCTACTGTTCTCTATGTTGTACATAGGGACTTCAGATCTCTGTGATAGACACAGGGAGTGCCATTCCCTGTAATCTACACAGGGGCTGCTGTTTGCTCTGTTATACACAGAGGCCCAATTCCCTACAGCTTACCAGGAGTTGCTATTCCCCAAAATATTCTCCAGAACCAGCAGCTTCAACACTGTGTTGGAGCTGTTCCTCCCTCCAATATGCACACAGACCACTAGTCTCTACAACGTATGCACGGGGACTGATATACCCACTAAGATAAACTGTCTTTTGTTGGTTTTTATTGTACACCGGGGCTGCTAATCTTTACAATATACACTGCTGCTGTTCTCTACAACATACCCAAGGGCAGGTAATATCTATAATATGCACCGTGTTGCTTTTCTCTCTGAGATATACGTGCCTGCTGTTTCAGGAATATTCTCTATGGTATAGCAGGTCTCGTAAGGAGTGAACTGCAGCCTCTGTGCTCTCGATATCCAGGGCACTTGGAGCCCCAGAAGGCAGTAGATGAGGTGCCAGGTCAATACTGAGGGAGGGTCACACAGTAAGAGAGGTGGCACTGAGGGAGGTAGTACTGAGGGAGGTGGTACTGAGAGAGGTGGTACCAAGGGAGGTGGCACTGAGGGAGGTGGTACTGAGAGAGGTGATACTGAGGGAGGTGGTACTGAGGGAGGTGGCACTGAGGGAGGTGGCACTGAGGGAGGTGGTACTGAGGGAGGTGGTACCGAGGGAGGTGGCACTGAGAGAGGTGGCACTGAGGGAGGTGATACTGAGGGAGGTGGCACCGAGGGAGGTGGTACTGAGGGAGGTGGTACCGAGGGAGGTGGCACTGAGGGAGGTGGTACCGAGGGAGGTGATACCGAGGGAGGTGGCACCGAGGGAGGTGGCACTGAGGGAGGTGGTACCGAGGGAGGTGGCACCGAGGGAGGTGGCACTGAGGGAGGTGGTACCGAGGGAGGTGGCACCGAGGGAGGTGGCACTGAGGGAGGTGGTACCGAGGGAGGTGGCACCGAGGGAGGTGGCACTGAGAGAGGTGGCACTGAAGGAGGTGGTACCGAGGGAGGTGGCACCGAGGGAGGTGGTACTGAGGGAGGAGGTACTGAGGCAGTGTCACACTGAAAACCAGACTGGTATATTGACTAAAGCTCGTGGTTTGGGAGGTAAGGTTCAGCGTACGGGTTGACATATCAGTGTGTATCAGAGTGTAACTGGTGTGCCACAGAGATCAGTTCTGGGACCTCAACTGAAGTTTCACAGTCAAAGTACATTAATTAACAAAGTACGCTCTGTATACATGATATTGAGATTCATTTTCTTGCAGGCATTTACAGGACAATAACGAAATATAATAATAGAGTTTATGAAAAACTGTACATAAACAAACAATGTGCAAAGGAAGAGAAATTATGCAAATGTAAGGAAAATAATACTGAGATCATGAGTTGTAGAGTTCCCGACAGTGAGTCTGTAGGTTGTGGAATCAGTTCAGAGCTGTCCTGTGTGAAGTTATCCACACTGGTTCAAGAGCCTGATAATCGTAGGGTAATGACTGTTCCTGAATCTAGTGGCGTGAGACCCAAGGCTTCTGTACCTCTCGCCCAGTGGTGATAGCGTACAACACAGACCCTACAACCTACAGTGTTTCGCTGAACTTTTAACTTACTCTGAGATCAACTAATGCTTCCCTCCCACGTAACCCTGCACTTTCCTACCCTCTATATGCCCATCTAAGAATTTCTTAAATGTCCCTAACGTATCTGCCTCTATTATGTGCCCAACACTCTACGTATATAAAAAAAAATGCATCTGACATCCTCCCTATACATTCATTAAAATTATGCCCCCTCACATTCCTCCTCGGGAGAAGCCTCTGGCGATCCACACGATCTATGCCTCTTATTATCTTGTGCACCCCTATCAAATCACCTATTATCCTCCTTCGCTCCAAGGGAAAGGTCCTAGTTCAAACTTTTCTTCTTAAGACATGCTCTTTAATCCAGGCAGCATCCTAGTAAACCTCCTCTGCACCCTCTCCACATCCTTCCTATAAATGAGGTGACCAGGACGGAACACAATATTCCACATGTGATCTAGCTAGAGCATTATCGAGCTGAAACATTACATTGCTGGTCTTGAACTCAATCCTCCAACTAATGAAGTCTAACACACCATGTGCCTTCTTAACCATCACACCAACTTTGAGGCGTCTGTGGACTTAGATATGTGACTTCGAGGAAAGCTCCAGAGCTATGTTTGCTGAGGATTCAGAGGGAGATGGGAAGGTCAATTATGAACAGAAGATAAGGCAGCTAATATTACACCTGAACAACACTAATCTCACACCTTTAGAACAGAGAGGATGAGGAATTTCTTTAGCCAGAGGTTAGTGAATCTGTGGCATTTGTTTTTGCCACAGACTGCTGTGGAGACCAGGTTATTGGGAATATTTAATTTGGAGGTTGATAGGTTCTTGATTAGTAAAGGCATCATAAGTTGCGGGGAGAAGGCAGGAGAATGGAGTTGAGAAGGATAATAAATCAGTGATAGTCGGAGGAGACTCGATGGACTGAATGGCCTAATTCTGCTCCTATTTGGTCTTATGGTCTATCGCTTGCTTCCATTAACATCCAGGCTAAGGATTCACCACCTGTTGAGTGAAATTATTTCTCCCCATCTTATGCGCAGATTATCAACCCTGGTTCTGGACTCTTCCTTACAACCATGGGATGCCAGAGCCAGCAGATCTGGAGTCAGGAGCACAAGATGCTGGAGGAACTCAATGGGTCAGGCAGAATCTGTGGAGGGAAATGGACAGTTGAATTTTCAGATCAAGCCTTTTCATCTGGATTCATAAAAGCTCCTTCCTCTCTCTTTAAACCATAACTTCCCTCCTTAACCTCTGGGACACTGATTATTCACTGTCCTGCTGAGTTAATTAGAATCCTGCAATCCACAGAAGCCCGTAAAATTCATGACAGCAATAACCAGGAAGCTCCCTATCTCTGAAACCTCCTCTATGAAAACTCTGGGGTACCTCGGGTTTATCAGTTTTCAAACTCAGCAACTTCTCTAAGATAAGCTTTTGGCAAATTTAGTTCACACAGTTCCTCCTCACAAAATACCTGCTTCTCTAATATTTATCAAACAAGAGAAAGTCTGCAGATGCTGGAAATCCAGAGCAACACACACAAAATGCTGGAGGAACTCAGTGAGCCAGGCAGTGTCTCGGCCCAAAACGCTGACTGCTAACTCCTTTCCATAGATGCTGCCTAATCTGCTGAGTTCCTCCAGCATTTTATGTATGTCTCTAATATTTACGTGCAGCGTTTGTGTCTCCTCAATGCAAAGTATTATTTAATCCTTCTACCATTTCCTAATGATAAATTCTCAAATCTCTCTCTGTAAGGGACAGACTCTTTCCCTTTCATAGATCTCAGAACAGTACATCACTAGACAGGCCATTCGACCCATTCTGTTGTGCTGACCTTGATGCCAATTGAACTTGATGTTCTCCTCCTGTGTATCATCCATTAGTCTCCATTCCCTTCAGATTCATCTATCTATCTAAAAGCCTCTTAAACACCACCAAACTGGTTGCTTCCATTACTACCCTTGGGAACCCAGTCCAGGCACCTATCACTCTCTGTCTGAAATGAACTTGCCCTTCATGTTGCCTTTAAACTCCTCACCAACCTTGGACATGTCTACCTTGGGAGAAGGATTCTGCCTCTCTAAGCTGTCAATGCCTCTCATAAAGTTACAAACGTCTGTCAGGTTTCTGATGCGCTAGGGAGAAGAATCAAACTTTGTCCGACTTCCTCTTGTAGCTCATATACCCTCCAATCTCAGCAGCATCCTATACCTTCTCCATAGTCCACACATCCTTCCTGTAACAGAGCAACCAAAACGGCACACAATATCCCAAGTGTGGTCTGACTAAAGTTCTATGTCTACAGTATGACTTTGTGACTCTTATACTCAATACCCCAACCAATGAAGACAAGCATGACATACACCTTCTTTACCATCTTATTCACCCCAAGATTCGTCTGTGCCTCAATGCTAATATGGGAGCCACCATTACCTGCATACTTTCTCCTTTTATTTCGTCTCCCAAAGTGCAAAACCTCTCACTTGCCCAGATTAAAATCCGTCTTCCACTCCTCTGTCCATATCGGTAACCGATCCATATCCCGTTGTAGTCTTTGATAGTCGTTTACACTGTTCACAGCTCCACCTGCTCCACACTTCCTTCCAGCCTGTATTTTCTTCCTTTATTCAATGTCCTGGTCTTCCGTTCCTGTTCCACTGTCCCTGATGTGGCAGGTGAAGTGGGCACCACACCCTCAGCCTCACCTGTTAGCCTGAGCGTTGACCTGTCGTGTGACAACGGTCAGGCTGAGCTGTAGCTGGACACTCCTATACTGAAAAAAAAATAGAGAGAATATCGTTATTGATGGACCTTTTTTGCAAAGGTTACAAAAACTTCTGCAAACTTTGAACATTTATCTCTCTTTCTGGAATGAGCCTACTCATAACTGGGTCTCTAATTATCCACCCCAAAATATTTATGAAGGTTGGTTGAAACTAGAAGGAATGATCATGACGATGATTGTTAAATTGGGCTGGGAGTCTGTAAATTGCACTTTCAATGAAAGATTTCTCATACCCAGGCAACATGAGCTGGATTTAATATCCGCCCAGCTTCACAGTATAAATCAATTGTTAGAAAATTGAAGTAATTTCTTGAAGGAATCAAAGACAAAAAGTCACTTAGTCCCTGAAAAATAGGCAGACTCCATCATATAAAGTTCCTTAAAACAAGATATATTGAACTATCGGCATTTGGTGTCTCCACTGTGTGCGAGTTCCATTGCAAGATTTGATTACAGAAAATGATGCATTTTTTCATTAAAGGGATATTATCCACGTTATCGTCCTAGTAAATTCCTACTTATTTCTGAAAGCATTGCTCAATATCTCAGGATTGCACCCGTTTCTAGTACCTGCTCCAAAATGTCCCCATCGGAGTTCATCGTGGTTACGAGGATTTATAAGGACAGGGGATTATACAAAATCTGACTGTCAGGAAGGCAGGAGAACTCTAATTTATTCAGATGATCCTGAAGTTGATCGGAGCTTAAAAGTGGCAGTGGCAGGAGGCTGGACGTTGTCCAGAGCTGGCCAATATCCATGTCAACTTGCTTCTGATTGAAACTGGAAGGTCGTGTTTCCTTTCCCCCAATGGTCTTTGCTTCTCAATAGCGTTCATGAACCATGTTCATGTATTCCTGTACAGCACAGAACCAGGCCCTTTGGCCCAATCTGTCTGTGCTGTCCAAGGTGCCTATGTAAGCTGTCCCACTAGTCTGATGGGTGGCACCACCACCTGGTGTGGAGGCACCAATGTACAGGATTGCAAAAAGCTCCATCGTGGTCATTAGCCTCCCCACCATTGAGGACATCTTCAAGCGGTGATGTCTAAAGAAGGCAGCATCCATCGTGAAGGGCCCACCCCCACCCAAAACATGCCAACATGTCCACTTCTCATTATGACCATCAGGGAGAAGGTACAAGAGCCTGAAGATTCACACACAACAGCTTTTTCCCCTCTGCCATCAGATTTCTGTATGGTCCATGAACCCATCAGCACTACCACACTATATTGCTCTCATTTTGCACGACTTAACTATCTATCTAGCTAATTAATTAATATGCTCTTAGTGTACTTTATTATAACTGTTGTGTTTTGTACAGGGCTGCTGCCACAAAAGAACAGATTGTATGATATACGTTAGTGATAATAAACGTAATTCTGACTTACCTACATTAGGCTCATATCCCTCTACACTCTTCCTGTCCAAATGCCTTTTAAACATTGCCATTGTAGTTTCCTCCACCATCTCCTCCTAGTACCATAGGATCATATAGCAAAGACAAAGGCCTTTCAGCCCATCTCCCCAATGCCAACCCAGTTGCCTAACTGAGCTACTCCCATTTTTCCCATGTTTGGTCCACATCCCTCTAAACCGTTCTTATCCATGTACCTGCTCAAATGTCTTTTAAACATCATATTGACCGCCCTCTGCGTGTCTTCAGGCTATGCTATCCATTCAGTCGGTAGATCCGAGCATTTCTGGCAATAGCCGGCATTTGATATCCAGCCCACATCGGGGGAGAAGGTGCTGGTGAAAACCACTGTGACAGCCGCTCAGTGCTGGAGGGATTCCGGGATTTAGGCAACGAAGGAACAGTGGTATAATGGAATTGCAGTTAGATATTATTATTGATTAGATTACATCAGCTTTATTTCCCACTTCGAAACAGACAGCGAAATGTGTCGTTTGCATCAACGACCGACACAGTCTGAGGATGTGCTGGGGGCAGCCCGCAAGTGTCACCATGCTTCCAGCGTCAACGTAACTTCCTAACCCTAACTGGTACGTCTTTGGAATGTGGGAGGAAACCCACGCAGCCACAAGGACCACATACAAGCTCCTTACAGATAACGGTGGGAACTGAAGCCCAGTCTTACGGCTGAATCAGTAAAGTGTTACCAGGTTTTGCACAGAATCCATTCAGTTCTCTTCATAATAACAGAGTACTGTGGTGGTACAATTTAAAACAAAACCTTCCTCTGGGTGCTCCACTGTCCTCCCGCAGTCCAAACACCCACCAGATAGTAGGCCCCATGTCCCATGACCCTTTCCCTTCTCCAGCTCTGTATCCCTTTTGCCAATCACCTTTCCAGCTCTCAGCTTCACCCCACCCCCTCCTGTCTTCTCCTATCATTTCGGATTTCCCCCTTCCCTCCTACTTACAAATCTCTTACTATCTTTCCTTTCAGTTAGTTCTGACGAAGGGTCTCGGCCCGAAACGTTGACAGTGCTTCTCCCTATAGATGCTGCCTGGCCTGCTGCATTCCACCAGCATTTTGTGTGTGTTGCTTGAATTTCCAGCATCTGCAGACTTCCTCGTGTTACCAGATAGTAGGTTAATTGGTCATTGCAAATTGTCCCGTGATTAGGCTAGGATTAAATCGGGGCGTTGCTGGGTTATGTGGCACCAAGGGCCAGAAGGGCCTATTCCACACTGTATCTGAACAAATAAATATATATCACGTTTGATATCACTGATACTGTACACCGTGAAATTTATTGATTTGTGGTAGCTGCACAGTGGAATACATAAAATTACAATCAGAAATATATATAAGTAAATTAAGTAAGTCATGCAAAAAGAGATAAAAAACTGTGAGGTGGTGTAGGGATAATAGAGGCTGTAACAGAATACAAAGTAAACTGTTGCAATTACAGAGAAAGTGCAGTGCAGGCAGACAATAAGATGCAAGATCATAAAGAGATAGATTGCAAAAGCAAGAATCCATCTGACATGCTAGGGGAGCATTCAATAGTCTTTTAACAGAGGGGTAGGAACTGCTAAAGTTAGGCTGGTGGGTAACTGAGGTAGAGAGAGAAAGATGTGAATGCCTGCGGATTCTGGTTAGTGACGGATAACTCTCGAGGGCTGATAGTTGCCCCACCTGTTGCTACATTTTTGTCCTCACTGAATTTTGGCTTAATTTGGCAGAGTACTGAGTCCCTCCCCCAAGAATCACCACTTCCAGCAGGTGGAAGAGGCACGAGCTTTGTCAGCTGTCAAAGATGTCAACAGACTGTACGTTTCTCTATAATTTCTGAGATATTTAATAATTAAAATTGGATTAAATGATGGATAATTGGCAATAAGACCTTTATTAAAAATAAAACAAATTGAAGTAAAAGCTAATAAAACATAAAAATAATTAAAAATTATGAAGAGAAGTCATTCTTTAAAATCTCGCTTTGCTTCATCGTCTGCAGGTCTGGGGCCCTCAGTGAAATCCCGACACGTTGATACAGCGCTGCCTCTGACCAGCTCAGCATCCAAGAGGCATTTCTTGGTGTAGATACAGGATTCCAAGAAGACTGAGCTTTACCGCTGGGCACTTAGCACCCCACGCCCTTTATCCCTTCCTCTTCTGCATCGCTCCTTTGCACTCCACCATATCTCCACTTCCGTTCTCTCCTCTTACCCATCACACATCCCCCCCACCCACCCCTTCCTCCCCTTGTTTTCTCTATGTCATTTCACCATCCTTGTTTGCAGCCTACTGCAGCTCTATTCCCTCCATTTCAAGGTTCCACATGTTGTGCATTCAGAGATGCTCTTCTACACACCACTGTTGTAACTTGGGTTACCGTTACCTTCCCGTCAGCTCGTTCTACACTCCCACCATCCTCTGAGGGAAGAAGTTTCCCTTCGGGGTCCCCTTAAATATTACACCTTTCACCCTTAACCTATGACCTCTAGTTCGAGTCTCACCCACGCTCAGTGGAAAAAAGTATTAATCTGCGGATTCATTCTTCTCTGACCTCTCTCATTAACAAGGTGTTTTTGCCTACAGAACTGCCACACGCTTGATATCGCTGTTGTTTTTTTGTTCTTCACATCATTTTCTGTAAACTCTGGAGACTGTTATGCATGAAAATCCCAGAAGATCAGCAGTTTCTCAGATATTCATCCCCCCCTCCCCCCCCGTCTGTCACCAGCAATCATTCCACAGTCAAAGCCACTTAGATCACATTTCTTCCCCATTCTGATGTTTGGTCTCAACAACAACTGAACCTCTTGACCATGTCTACATGCTTTTAGGCATGAGTTGCTGTCACGTGATTGGCTGACAAGATATGAGGTGTACAGGTGTACCTAATAAAGCGGCCACAGAGTATATCTGCAGTGCCTGAGAATCACTTTGTTGGAATTAAAAATCCTTTAATATAGCTCTCCATTGTCATAGAGTCATAGAGCACTACAGATGAGAAACAGGCCCTTCAGCTTATCTACTCTGTGCCTAGTTCCATCAACCTGCACTATGGTCCCCTCCCATCCATGTACCTAAACTGTCTTCAATGTTGCAGTTGAACTCGTATGCACCATTTCCATCGGCAGCTCGTTGCACACTCCCACTATCCTCTGAGTGAAGAAGTTCCCCTTCAGAGGCCCCTTAAATATTACACCTTTCGTCCTTAACCTATGACCTCTAGTTCTCATCTCAACTGACCTCAATGGAAACATATTAATCTCTGCATTCTTCCTGCTACTGCCCGGAGCGCACAAGGTGCAGATACCACACTGGCAACGAGGAAGGAGTGAGAAGGCACTGGCTTGCATGGATTGGTGATTGATAGCATGGAGGGACACAGCAACTCCAAGTGGAGGGGATGGGATCGGGGGGGGGGGGGGTGGCTGAAGGTTTATTTTTTGGATTATTTTATCTATTTAGAGATACACTACAGTAACAGGCCCTTCCGGCCCAATGAGCACATGCCACCTAATTATACCAATGTGACTAATTAACCTACTGACTCGTATATCTTCAGAAATGTGTCATTTTTCATCAACGGCCAACACAGACCAAGGGTGTACTAGGGGCAGTCCACAAGTGTCGACACGCTTCCGGTGCCAACGCAACAAGCCCACAACTTACTTACCCTAATTTGTATGTCTTTGGAATGTGGGAGGAAACCAGAGCACCTGGAGGAAACCCACACAGTCACAGGGAGAATGTGCAAATTCCTTACGGACGTTGGCAGGAATTGAACCCAGGTCACTGGCACTGTAAAGCATTACGCTAACTGTTAGGCAACTATGCCGTCTGAAATTGTTGAGTTATGGCCTGTGATTGTTGAACCATGCAGCTCAGATCCTGGTCTCGTCAGGACCCTTACCAGTTAAGATCTAGGGTGGTTCTTACACAGAATGGGAGGAGACGTTCCTCAGACTGAACACTCCTGACGAAACTGAGAGTGAGGGGGATGCAGTGCCCACTTACGTGAAGCCGCAGGAGAATGTGAGGCAGCTCCCTAACGGAGATGGACGGGGCTTCCACCACTTTAATCCAGAAATTATAGAAGACTATGAACTCAAGACCAGAATTACCCTGTAACCTGGACAGTTCTGTCTGCATTGGACAACAGTGGGCCAGACCCACTGATGACTTGCCCCAGGTAGGTACAATTGCCCTACTTTTCAGGGATTACAATGTGGCCTTCAAGAAAGCCATGTAGGTGAAATAACTCATGCTTGCCCCACCTTGAAGGGCCAAGATCTTCACCACCTTCATTCCGTCTCACATAGATGGATGTGGAAAGCCATCACTGTCTGTCAACCAACACCAACCAGTGGTTTCATCCAGTTACAATGTGGCCTTTTGGCGTACAGTCGCCATCCTAGCTACCCCAGACCACCAAGGGACAAGGCATCAAACGATTCCAAAGCTGTGTGGTGATGCCCGGAATGGGCCTAGCATGGGGGATGATACTGCAGAAGGTGTTGGGAGGCTTTCTGACTGCAGCACTAAGCGTTGAGCGTAACTTCCAATTGAGGGAGGTGGTTTATTCAGCCCAGGGGTGGACTTGAGGAGAAGACTATCTTCAGCGTGCAGTGGCCAGAGGCTGATGTCCTGAGACAGCCTGGTTGTCCTGGAGGGTGGGGGGGGGAGCTGGTATTAATGTGGTGAGTGAGGGGATGTTAAGGAATGGGACTGATTCATTATCATTGAAATATATGAAGTGAAATTTGCTGTTTTGCAGCAGAAGTACATTAATCCAATTTACAAAATATATAAATACTGAAAAAAATGGGGAGGTGTTCATGGGTTCGTACACGATTGATAATGATGATGGTGAAGGGGAAAGAGCCATTCTTAAATGCATGTGCATCTTCAGGCTCCAGTACCTCCTTCCTGATGGTAGTAATGAGAAGAGGGCATGTCCTGGATAGTGAGAGTCCTTAGTGATGGTTTTTGCCTTTTGAGACACCGCCTCTTGAAGATGTCCTTGACGATGGGGAGGGTTGTGCCTCTGATATTCCTGGCTGAGTCCACAACCCTCTGTATCCTCTTTCAATCCAGAGCACTGGAGTCTCCATTCCAGACTGTGTTGCAACCGGAATGCTCTCCACCATTCATCGGCAGGAGAATCACCAAACCCCTACAGACCCCTAATGAGAATATGAAGTGTTTCCAACTCTCCATAACCAGGACTGCTTCGTGGGAGTTAAACCCGGACGACTTAGGGCATCATTGTTAGTGTAATGCTTCACAGTGCCAGTGATCTGGATGAAGTTCCCACCGCTGTCTGTAAGGAGTTCCAACATTCTGCCCCGTGACTAAATGGGGGTTCTGGTTTCCTCCCACGTTGGTTGGGGTTAGGGTTGGTGAGTTCGGGGCACGCTTTGTTGATGCCAGGAGAACGGCGATACTCGCAGACAGCTCCCAGCACACCCTCACTCTGTGGTTGCCCCTGGTGCAAAGCAATGTACGCACGTTTCGACATTTCAATCTGCATGTGAAAACTAAACCCTGCCTTTCAAGGTTTGTAATCTTCAGAACGACACAGCGGAAAGATGGAAGAACGTCTCCGTGAGGTTCGGGCACACTGAATGGGAAAACTAAAGCCTGTAGCTAGAAAGTCACTTCATCACAAGGAAGGACCATCCATCTGCCAAGGCCATGGAGAGGAGCACACCAGGCCAATCCAGCCTGTCCACACTGACCACTCCGACAACGACTGTGGACAATCCCCTGGTGCTGGTGGCCGGATGAGGTGAGGAATATGGATACACACACACACACACACTCACACTCACACTCACACTCACACTCACACACACACACACACACTCACACTCACACTCACACACACACACACTCACACTCACACTCACACTCACACTCACACACACACACACACACACACACACACACACACACACACACACACACACACACACACACACACACACACACACACACACACACACACACACACACACACACACACACACACTCCAGCAGTGGTTCACAGCTTCATCAGCTCTGTTTAAATTGTTTGTGCAAAGTGGAGGCTTCAAACTTTGCTTCACATACCAGATTGTTTGGGAAATCAGAGAGACCAGCGTGTATCGTACCACATTAGGTGATCAGCTTTTACTAGGGAGCAATGATGCATGCATGGTCTTCAGGCTGCAGATCACAGCGGGGTACAACGCACACAGAGACGCCGGACGTGGACGAGGCTGTCTCAGCCGAATGTGGAGGATGCAGAGGCAATGAGGTGATGGGAGATGTGGAACTGCTGAAACGTGGAACAGACGTATCACATGAGAAGGCCCAGCGGATGGTGGAAGCAAGCAGGAGATCTGAGATGTTCTGGAGAGAAATGTGCAGATGGTTTATCAAGACCATCAGACCTACGCACTGGACCCATGAGAACATGAAGGAAGACAGTTAGTATCTCCTCCTTATCTACCCTGTCCTCTCTCACCCCACCCCCCTCGCCTCACTCCCTACCCTTTCCTCTCTTCCTCTGTTCCTACCAACTTCACCCTCTCACCCTCTCCCCACTCTCCCTCCCCTTTCCTCCTGCCTTCCCTTCTCACCTTCCCATCATCCCCTCTCCCCCTCTCCTCCTCCATCCCATTCCCCTTCCCTCTTCCCTTTTCCCCAACACTCTCCTCTTCCTCCCCTCTGCCCGTCCTTCTCTCCCTCCACCTCACCCTCATTCCATCTCCCACTCTCTCACCTCTCTTCCCCTCACTCCCTCACCCTTCCCGCTCTCACCCTTGCTCCCCCTCCCTTATCCCCCTCTCACTCCTCCCCTTTTTCCCTCCCCTATCCACCCCATTTCTCCATCACCCCCCACTCTCCCACCCCTCCTCTAAATCCCCCTCCCCTCTCTCCCTCCCCCTCTCGCCCTTTCCACCTCCCTTCCTCTCCCCCTCCTCTCTCCCCTCCTCTCTCTCCCCTCCCCTCTCTCCATCCCCCTCTTATCCACCCCCTCCCTCCCTTCCACTCTCCCTCCCCCTCCCCCCCTCCCCATCTCCCCTCTCTCCCCCCTTTTCTCCCCCTGCCCTTTCCCCTTCACCTCCCCCTCTCTCCCTCCCCTTCCCCTCTACCCCTCCCCTTCTCCCTTTCCTTTCCTCCCCCTCTCTCCCTGCCCCATCCTCCATTTTTCTTTCTAATCCCAAGTTTAGGAATGTTTGGAGCATCCACAGAACCTCATTAGCCAGGCCTCACCTTCCCTACCGCCTCACCATTCTCCATCCTCCTCAACACTCTCATCCCTCCAAACCTTCACCTTTCCTGACCCCTCACCTCCCTAAACCACTGCCCTTCCCAAACCTTCATCCTCCACTACCCCTCGCCTCTCTGAACTCTTGCATCCCCACCTCATCCTTCCTGACCCCTCACCCATCCTCCCCAAACCTTCTTCTTCCCTGACCCCTCACCTCTTTGACTCTTTACCCTCCCTGACCTCTCATGCTCCCTGACCACCCCCGCCCTCCCTGACTCTTCACACTTCCCGACCCCTCACCTTTCCCAATCCTTTACCAACCCCAACCCCTTTCTCTCCCCGGCACCTCGCCCCTCTGATACCTCACCCCAATCACCACCTCGCTCTTCAAAGCCCCTCTGCTTATCCACCCACCTTGCCATGACCCCTCGGTCTCCCCCTATCACTTTGCCTTCACCCTCCTCATTGACGCCCTCCTAAACCATTGCCTCCCCCACCCTCGCCCTCGCACCGACAACTGCTCACCTTTACCGAGCCCTCATCCTCGTTGAACCTTCATCCTCTCCAACCTCTAGTTCGACGCATTCCCTCACCCTTCCTCATCTCTTGCACTCGCACTTCGTGACCTCTCACCTTTGCCCTCTTCTTGACCAAACTCCCACCCTCCGCAATTTCTCACCCTCATTACCACTTCACTCCCCCATAGGCCTTAGACCCCACTGTCAGTGACCCCACTCCGTCTCACTCACATACCACCCTCACTGACTGCTCCTTCCCCCACCCTTCCCTCACTGACCCCCTCCCCTATTGACTAACCCCATCACACACCCGTCCATCACCACCCCCTCTCTCACTGTCATCTTCCCCTATTGACAATCCTCTCACACATCCCTGTCACTAATCCTTCCCGCACCCACCCACTCCCTCACTCACTCCTCCCTCACCCACTCCTCCCACACTGACCCTCCTCCCTCACCCACTCCTCCCACATTGACCCTCCTCCCTCACCCACCCCCTCTCTCACTGTCATCTTCTCCTATTGACAATCCTCTCACACACCCGTCAACAACCCTTCCCGCACCCACCCACACCCTCACTCACCCCTCCCTCACCCATCCCTCCCACACAGACCCTCCTCCCTCACCCACTCCTCCCACACTGACCCTCCTCCCTCACACACCCCTCCCAGACTGACCCTCCTCCCTCACACACCTCTCCCACACTGACCCTCCTCCCTCACACACCCCTCCCACACTGACCCTCCTCCCTCACCCACTCCTCCCAGACTGACCCTCCTCCCTCACACACCTCTCCCACACTGACCCTCCTCCCTCACCCACCCCCTCTCTCACTGTCATCTTCCCCTATTGACAATCCTCTCACACACCCGTCACCAATCCTTCCAGCAGCCACCTACTCCCTCACTCACCCCTCCCTCACCCACTCCTCCCACACTGACCCTCCTCCCTCACACACCCCTCCCACACTGACCCTCCTCCCTCACCCACTCCTCCTACACTGACCCTCCTTCCCCACACAACCCTCCCACACTGACCCTCCACCGTCACACACCCCTCCATCACCAATCCCTCCTTCACCCACCCCTCCCACACTGACCCTCCTCCATCACACACCCCTCCATCACCAATCCTTCCCGCACCCACCCACTCCCTCACTCACCCCTCCCTCACACACTCCTCCCACACTGATCCTTCTCCCTCACACACCACTTCGATACCAATCCCTCCCTCACCGAACCCTCCCATAATGACACTCCTCCTCACTCACCCTTCCCTCACCCATCCCTCCCACACTGACCCTCCTCCCTCACACACCCCTCCGTCACCAATCCTTCCCGCACCCACCCACTCCCTCACTCACCCCTCCCTCACCCATCCCTCCCACACTGACCCTCCTCCCTCACCCATCCCTCCCACACTGACCCTCCACCCTCACACAACCCTCCCACACTGATCCTCCCCCTCACACACCCCTCCATCACCAATCCTTCCCGCACCCACCCACTCCCTCACTCACCCCTCCCTCACCCACTCCTCCCACACTGACCCTCCACCCTCACACAACCCTCCTACACTGACCCTCCTCCCTCACCCACCCCTCCCACACTGACCCTCACCCAGCCCCTCCCTCACCAACCCCTCCCACATTGACCCTCCTCCCTCACCAACCCCTCCCACATTGACCCTCCTCCCTCACACACTCCTCTTACACTGACCTTCCTCCCTCACCCACCCCCTCCCTCACTTACCCCCCTCACCAACCCCTCCCACACTGACCCTCCTCACACATCCCTCCCTCACCAATCCCTCCCTCACCCAACTCTCCCACACTGACCCTCCTCCCTCACCCAACCCTCCCACACTGACCCTCCTCCCTCACCCACCCCTCCCACACTGACCCTCTTCCCTCACCCAACCCTCCCACACTGACCCTCCTCCCTCACCCACCCCTCCCACACTGACCCTCTTCCCTCACCCAACCCTCCCACACTGACCCTCCTCCCTCACCCACCCCTCCCACACTGACCCTCTTCCCTCACACACCCCTCCATCACCAATTCCTCCCTCACCCACCCCTCCCTCACCAATCCCTCCTTCACCCAACCCTCCCACACTGACCCTCTTCCCTCACACACCCCTCCGTCACCAACACCTCACTCACCCACCCCCTCCCTCACACACCCCGTCACCAACCCCTCACTCACCCACCCCATCACCAACCCCTCACTCACCCACCCCCTCCCTCACCAACCCCCCCACCCTGACCCTCTTCCCTCACACACCCCTCCATCACCAACCACTCACTCACCCACCCCCCACACTGACCCTCTTCACCCCTCCATCACCAACCACTCACTCACCCACCCCCCACACTAACCCTCTTCCCTCACACACCCCTCCGTCACCAACCACTCACTCACCCACCCCCCACACTGACCCTCTTCCTTCACACACCCCTCCATCACCAACCACTCACTCACCCACCCCCCACACTGACCCTCTTCCCTCACACACCCCTCCATCACCAACCACTCACTCACCCACCCCCCACACTGACCCTCTTCCTTCACACACCCCTCCATCACCAACCACTCACTCACCCACCCCCCACACTGACCCTCTTCCTTCACACACCCCTCCGTCACCAACCACTCACTCACCCACCCCCCACACTGACCCTCTTCCTTCACACACCCCTCCATCACCAACCACTCACTCACCCACCCCCCACACTGACCCTCTTCCCTCACACACCCCTCCATCACCAACCACTCACTCACCCACCCCCCACACTGACCCTCTTCCTTCACACACCCCTCCATCACCAACCACTCACTCACCCACCCCCCACACTGACCCTCTTCCTTCACACACCCCTCCGTCACCAACCACTCACTCACCCACCCCCCACACTGACCCTCTTCCCTCACACACCCCTCCATCACCAACCACTCACTCACCCACCCCCCACACTGACCCTCTTCCCTCACACACCCCTCTGTCACCTCTCACCTTGTCACTCAGCAACACCCCTCACTTGCCTGTCTCTCTCCCTCAAGCTCTCAGCTGGTCCTTCCTCCGACGAAAGCCCTGAATTAATTTTCGGTGGGGGTGGGAGTCCCCACTTGTCTGAGTGTGTGCCACACTTGATCCCCGTAGCAATGTGCAGCTCCGTGTATAATTGGCACAGAGCCGTGACCTTCCACCCTTCACTGAGACAAATTACAGGTTATTTCTGGGGCTTCTAAAGCCGGTGGTACAGAGAGCTGTAACGATCCAGGGTCACACACGGGTATATCTGCTTACAAAAATCATTTACATCTGTTCCAAAAGCTGAAGGAACTTGACCACAACGTTACTGAAAATAAACAGTCGGTTAATGCTCAATGTGAAACAATGTGAGTCCCATCTGTACCCAAACAAAACCAGCATTCTGTGTCCCTCCTCCACAGTGAGGCACTCCCTCAGCACTGCCCCTCCCACAGTGTGGCACTCCCTCAGCACTGCCCCTCACAGAGTGTGGCACTCCCTCAGTACTGCCCCTCCCACAGTGTGGCACTCCCTCAGCATAGCCCCTCCCGGAGTGTGGCACTCCCTCAGCACTGCCCCTCACAGAGTGTGGCACTCCCTCAGTACTGCCCCTCCCACAGTGTGGCACTCCCTCAGCATAGCCCCTCCCAGAGTGTGGCACTTCCTCAGCACTGCCCCTCCCACAGTGTGGCACTCCCTCAGCACTGCCCCTCCCGGAGTGTTACACTCCCTCAGTACTGCCCCTCCCGGAGTGTGGCACTCCCTCAGCACTGCCCATCCCGGAGTGAGGCACTCCCTCAGCACTGCCCCTCCCACAGTGTGGCACTCCCTCAGTACTGCCCCTCCCAGAGTGTGGCACTCCCACAGTACTGCCCATCCCGGAGTGTGGCACTCCCTCAATACTGCGCCTCCCAGAGTGTGGCACTCCCTCAGTACTGCGCCTCCCACAGTGTGGCACTCCCTCAGCACCACCCCTCCCGGAGTGTGGCACTCCCTCAGCACTGCCCATCCCGGAGTGAGGCACTCTCTCAGCACTGCCCCTCCCACAGTGTGGCACTCCCTCAGTACTGCCCCTCCCAGAGTGTGGCACTCCCTCAGTACTGCCCCTCCCGGAGTGTGGCACTCCCTCAGTACTGCCCCTCCCACAGTGTGGCACTCCCACAGCACTGCCCCTCCCACAGTGTGGCACTCCCTCAGTACTGCCCTTCCCGGAGTGTGGCACTCCCTCAATGCTGCTCCTCCCAAAGTGAGGCACTCCCTCAACGCGCCCCTCCCAAAGTGTGGCACTCCCACAGCACTGCCCCTCCCAGAGTGCGGCAATCCCTCAGTACTGCCCCTCCCACAGTGCGGCACTCCCTCAGCACTGCCCCTCCCAAAGTGTGGCAATCCCTCAGTACTGCCCCTCCCACAGTGTGGCACTCCCTCAGTACTGCCCCTCCCGGAGTGTGGCACTCCCTCAGCACTGCCCCTCCCGGAGTGTGGCACTCCCTCAGCACTGCCCCTCCCACAGTGTGGCACTCCCTCAGTACTGCCCCTCCCACAGTGTGGCACTCCCTCAGTACTGCCCCTCCCAGAGTGTGGCACTCCCACAGCACTGCCCCTCCCAGAGTGTGGCACTCCCACAGCACTGCCCCTCCCAGAGTGCGGCACTCCCTCAGTACTGCCGCTCCCACAGTGCGGCACTCCCTCAGCACTGCCCCTCCCACAGTGTGGCACACCCTCAGTACTGCCCCTCCCACAGTGTGGCACTCCCTCAGTACTGCCCCTCCCAGAGTGTGGCACTCCCTCAGTACTGCCCCTCCCGGAGTGTGGCACTCCCTCAGTACTGCCCCTCCCACAGTGCAGCACTCCCTCAGTACTGCCCCTCCCACAGTGTGGCACTCCCACAGCACTGCCCCTCCCACAGTGTGGCACTCCCTCAGTACTGCCCCTCCCAGAGTGCGGCACTCCCTCAGCACTGCCCCTCCCACAGTGTGGCACTCCCTCAGTACTGCCCCTCCCGGAGTGTGGCACTCCCTCAGTACTGCCCCTCCCACAGTGCAGCACTCCCTCAGTACTGCCCCTCCAACAGTGTGGCACTCCCTCAGTACTGCCCCTCCCGGAGTGCGGCACTCCCTCAGTACTGCCCCTCCCACAGTGCGGCACTCCCTCAGCACTGCCCCTCCCACAGTGTGGCACTCCCTCAGCACTGCCCCTCCCACAGTGTGGCACTCCCTCAGTACTGCCCTTCCCGGAGTGTGGCACTCCCTCAATGCTGCTCCTCCCAAAGTGAGGCACTCCCTCAACGCTGCCCCTCCCAAAGTGTGGCACTCCCACAGCACTGCCCCTCCCAGAGTGCGGCAATCCCTCAGTACTGCCCCTCCCACAGTGCGGCACTCCCTCAGCACTGCCCCTCCCACAGTGTGGCACTCCCTCAGTACTGCCCCTCCCGGAGTGCGGCACTCCCTCAGTACTGCCCCTCCCACAGTGTGGCACTCCCTCAGCACTGCCCCTCCCACAGTGTGGCACTCCCTCAGTACTGCCCTTCCCGGAGTGTGGCACTCCCTCAATGCTGCTCCTCCCAAAGTGAGGCACTCCCTCAACGCTGCCCCTCCCAGAGTGTGGCACTCCCACAGCACTGCCCCTCCCAGAGTGCGGCAATCCCTCAGTACTGCCCCTCCCAGAGTGTGGCAATCCCTCAGTACTGCCCCTCCCACAGTGTGGCACTCCCTCAGTACTGCCCCTCCCGGAGTGTGGCACTCCCTCAGCACTGCCCCTCCCGGAGTGTGGCACTCCCTCAGTACTGCCCCTCCCACAGTGTGGCACTCCCTCAGTACTGCCCCTCCCACAGTGTGGCACTCCATCAACGCTGCCCCTCCCAAAGTGAGGCACTCCCTCAACGCTGCCCCTCCCAGAGTGTGGCACTCCCACAGCACTGCCCCTCCCAGAGTGCGGCACTCCCTCAGTACTGCCCCTCCCACAGTGCGGCACTCCCTCAGCACTGCCCCTCCCACAGTGTGGCACTCCCACAGTACTGCCCCTCCCAGAGTGTGGCAATCCCTCAGCACTGCCCCTCCCACAGTGTGGCACACCCTCAGTACTGCCGCTCCCACAGTGTGGCACTCCCTCAGTACTGCCCCTCCCAGAGTGAGGCACTCCCTCAACGCTGCCCCTCCCAAAGGGAGGCACTCCCTCAACGCTGCCCCTCCCAGAGTGTGGCACTCCCACAGCACTGCCCCTCCCAAAGTGCGGCACTCCCTCAGTACTGCCCCTCCCGGAGTGTGGCACTCCCTCAGCACTGCCCCTCCCACAGTGTGGCACTCCCTCAGTACTGCCCCTCCCACAGAGTGGCACTCCCTCAACGCTGCCCCTCCCAAAGTGAGGCACTCCCTCAACGCTGCCCCTCCCAAAGTGTGGCACTCCCACAGCACTGCCCCTCCCAGAGTGCGGCACTCCCTCAGTGCTGCCCCTCCCACAGTGTGGCAATCCCTCAGTACTGCCCCTCCCAGAGTATGGCAGTCCCTCAGTACTGCCCCTCCCACAGTGTGGCACTCCCTCAGTACTGCCCCTCCCGGAGTGTGGCACTCCCTCAGCACTGCCCCTCCCACAGTGTGGCACTCCCTCAGTACTGCCCCTCCCGGAGTGTGGCACTCCCTCAGTACTGCTCCTCCCACAGTGTGGCACTCCCTCAGTACTGCCCCTCCCAGAGTGTGGCACTCCCACAGTACTGCCCCGCCCGGAGTGTGGCACTCCCTCAGTACTGCCCCTCCCGGAGTGTGGCACTCCCTCAGTACTGCCCCCTCCCGGAGTGTGGCACTCCCTCAGTACTGCCCCCCCCAGAGTGCGGTACTCCCTCAGTACTGCCCCTCCCAGAGTGTGGCACTCCCTCAGTACTGCCCCCCCCACAGTGTGGCACTCCCTCAGTACTGCCCCTCCCAGAGTGTGGCACTCCCTCAGTACTGCCCCCCCCCACAGTGTGGCACTCCCTCAGTACTGCCCCCCCCAGAGTGCGGTACTCCCTCAGTACTGCCCCTCCCAGAGTGTGGCACTCCCTCAGTACTGCCCCCCCCACAGTGTGGCACTCCCTCAGCACTGCCCCTCCCACAGTGTGGCACTCCCACAGCACTGCCCCTCCCAGAGTGTGGCACTCCCTCAGTACTGCCCCTCCCAGAGTGTGGCACTCCCACAGAACTGCCCCTCCCAGAGTGTGGCACTCCCACAGTACTGCCCCTCCCGGAGTGTGGCACTCCCTCAGTACTGCCCCTCCCAGAGTGTGGCAATCCCTCAGTACTGCCCCTCCCACAGTGTGGCACTCCCTCAGTACTGCCCCTCCCGGAGTGTGGCACTCCCTCAGCACTGCCCCTCCCACAGTGTGGCACTCCCACAGCACTGCCCCTCCCACAGTGTGGCACTCCCTCAGTACTGCCCCTCCCACAGTGTGGCACTCCCTCAACGCTGCCCCTCCCAAAGTGAGGCACTCCCTCAACGCTGCCCCTCCCAGAGTGTGGCACTCCCACAGCACTGCCCCTCCCAGAGTGCGGCACTCCCTCAGTACTGCCCCTCCCACAGTGCGGCACTCCCTCAGCACTGCCCCTCCCACAGTGTGGCACTCCCACAGTACTGCCCCTCCCAGAGTGTGGCAATCCCTCAGTACTGCCCCTCCCACAGTGTGGCACTCCCTCAGTACTGCCCCTCCCGGAGTGTGGCACTCCCTCAGCACTGCCCCTCCCACAGTGTGGCACACACTCAGTACTGCCGCTCCCACAGTGTGGCACTCCCTCAACGCTGCCCCTCCCAAAGTGAGGCACTCCCTCAACGCTGCCCCTCCCAAAGTGTGGCACTCCCACAGCACTGCCCCTCCCAGAGTGCGGCACTCCCTCAGTACTGCACCTCCCGGAGTGTGGCACTCCCTCAGCACTGCCCCTCCCACAGTGTGGCACTCCCTCAGTACTGCCCCTCCCACAGTGTGGCACTCCCTCAACGCTGCCCCTCCCAAAGTGAGGCACTCCCTCAACGCTGCCCCTCCCAAAGTGTGGCACTCCCACAGCACTGCCCCTCCCAGAGTGCGGCACTCCCTCAGTGCTGCCCCTCCCACAGTGTGGCAATCCCTCAGTACTGCCCCTCCCGGAGTGTGGCACTCCCTCAGCACTGCCCCTCCCACAGTATGGCACTCCCTCAGTACTGCCCCTCCCGGAGTGTGGCACTCCCTCAGTACTGCTCCTCCCACAGTGTGGCACTCCCTCAGTACTGCCCCTCCCAGAGTGTGGCACTCCCACAGTACTGCCCCGCCCGGAGTGTGGCACTCCCTCAGTACTGCCCCTCTCGGAGTGTGGCACTCCCTCAGTACTGCCCCTCCCGGAGTGTGGCACTCCCTCAGTACTGCCCCCCCCAGAGTGCGGTACTCCCTCAGTACTGCCCCTCCCAGAGTGCGGTACTCCCTCAGTACTGCCCCTCCCACAGTGTGGCACTCCCTCAGCACTGCTCCTCCCACAGTGTGGCACTCCCACAGCACTGCCCCTCCCAGAGTGTGGCACTCCCTCAGTACTGCCCCTCCCAGAGTGTGGCACTTCCACAGAACTGCCCCTCCCAGAGTGTGGCACTCCCACAGTACTGCCCCTCCCGGAGTGTGGCACTCCCTCAGTACTGCCCCTCCCAGAGTGTGGCACTCCCACAGTACTGCCCCTCCCGGAGTGTGGCACTCCCTCAGTACTGCCCCTCCCGGAGTGCGGCACTCCCTCAGCACTGCCCCTCCCAGAGTGTGGCACTCCCACAGAACTGCCCCTCCCAGAGTGTGGCACTCCCACAGTACTGCCCCTCCCGGAGTGTGGCACTCCCTCAGTACTGCCCCTCCCACAGTGTGGCACTCCCACAGCACTGCCCCTCCCAGAGTGTGGCACTCCCTCAGTACTGCCCCTCCCGGAGTGTGGCACTCCCTCAGTACTGCCCCTCCCAGAGTGTAGCACTCCCACAGTACTAGCCCCTCCTGGAGTGCGGCACTCCGTCAGTACTGCCCCTCCCAGAGTGCGGCACCCCCTCAGTACTGCCCCCCCAGAGTGCAGCACTCCCTCAGTACTGCCCCTCCCAAAGTGTGGCACTCCCTCAGTACTGCCCCTCCTGGAGTGTGGCACTCCCTCAGTACTGCCCCTCCCAGAGTGCGGCACTCCCTCAGTACTGCCCCCCCAGTGTGCGGCACTCCCTCAGTACTGCCCCTCCCACAGTGTGGCACTCCCTCAACGCTGCCCCTCCCAAAGTGAGGCACTCCCTCAACGCTGCCCCTCCCAGAGTGTGGCACTCCCACAGTACTGCCCCTCCCACAGTGCGGCACTCCCTCAGTACTGCCCCTCCCAGAGTGCGGCACTCCCTCAGTACTGCCCCTCCCACAGTGTGGCACTCCCTCAGTACTGCCCCTCCCAGAGTGCGGCAATCCCTCAGTACTGCCCCTCCCACAGTGCGGCACTCCCTCAGTACTGCCCCTCCCAGAGTGCGGCACTCCCTCAGTACTGCCCCTCCCACAGTGCGGCACTCCCTCAGTACTGCCCCTCCCACAGTGTGGCATTCCCTCAGTACTGCCCCTCCTGGAGTGTGGCACTCTCTCAGTACTGCCCCTCCCACAGTGTTGCACTCCCACAGTACTGCCCCCCCAGAGTGCAGCACTCCCTCAGCACTGCCCCTCCCAGAGTGCAGCACTCCCTCAGTACTGCCCCTCCCAGAGTGCGGCACTCCCTCAGTACTGCCCCTCCCAGAGAGTGGCACTCCCACAGTTCTGCCCCCCCAGAGTGCAGCACTACCTCAGTACAGCCCCCCCAGAGTGCAGCACTCCCTCAGTACTGCCCCTCCCACAGTGCGGCACTCCCTCATCACTGCCCCTCCCACAGTGTGGCACTCCCTCAGTACTGCCCCTCCTGGAGTTTGGCACTCCCTCAGCACTGCCCCTCCCAGAGTGTGGCACTCCCTCAGTACTGCCCCCCCCAGATTGCGGCACTCCCTCAGTACTGCCCCTCCCACCGTGCGGCACTCCCTCAGTACTGCCCTTCCTAGAGTGTGGCACTCCCTCAGCACTGCCCCTCCCAGAGTGTGGCACTCCCTCAGTACTGCCCCTCCTAGAGTGTGGCACTCCCTCAGCACTGCCCCTCCCAGAGTGTGGCACTCCCTCAGTACTGCCTCTCCCACAGTGCAGCACTCCCTCAGTATTGCCCCTCCCAGAGTGTTACACTCCCTCAGCACTGCCCTCCGAGAGTGTGGCACTCCCTCAGCACTGCCCCTCCCTCAGTATTGTCCTCCTACAGTGTGACCCTCCCTCTGTACTGCTCCTCCCAGTGTGTCACTCCCTCAATACTTCCCTTTCCACAGTGCAGCACTCCCTCAGTACTGCCCCTCTAAGAGTGCGGCACCACCCCCTCAGTACTGCCTCTCCCAGCATGCGGCACTCCCTCAGTATTGCCATCCTACAGTGTGACCTTCCCTCAGTACTGCCCCTCCCACAATGCAGCACTCCCTCAGTACTTCCCTTCCCATAATGTGGCACTCCCTCAGTACTGCCCCTCCCACAGTGCGGCACTCCCTCAATTCTTCCCTTTCCACAGTTCAGCACTCCCTCAGTACTGCCCCTCCCAGAGGGTGGCTGTCCCTCAATATTGCCCCTCCCAAAGTGCGGTGTCCCCTCAGTACTGCCCTCCCTCAGTTCTACCCCTGCTACGGTGTGCCCTCTCACAGTGTGACCTGACCCTCTCTCAGTACCGCCCGTCTCACAGCGAGGAGCTCCCTTGGCAGTGCCCTGTGTTAGTGGGTCTGTATTCTGTCCACGTGCCCCTGGAGTGGTATTAAACACATCCCTGGTGATCAGTTTAAGTTCTAAAGCTGGAATTTTCCCCCATACGACGTCCCGGCCAGGACATGTCATATCTCACTATCTACGCGGACACCTGGTTCTGAAACAGCAGCTCATTTATTCCGAGGTTTACATTGTCTGCGGACAACTCCAATGCCAGAGCGAGACTGGTTTACTGCTCAACCGTCCACAGATGTAACGCACACCCGTGGAGAGAAGCAGAGGCTCTATATTTCTCAGGCCATTCTCACCACTTACCAGCTCATCCATCTTCCTCAACTAGTTCCCTGAGCCGGCCTCCTGTTCCCCTCTTTCAGAATGAACGTCCCATCAAGGAATCCGTTTACTGCCCTCTGCGAGACACTGGCTCCCAAATTCAGCAGGGATCCCGACACCCAGAAAGGATCAGTGTGTATTGTATCCCCATTCCACATGGTATCATTGACTGAACACTTCTCTGATCTCTGGTCAGATTCAACACATTAGACACAGTGTGAGTCATGCCCACCCATCCTCTGCACCACAGCACACACCCCCAGAGCATGGATTCGACAACAAAACTCCTTCTGTGCTGTCCCATCACACACTCCCACAGCATGAATTCGACAACAAAACTCCCTCTGTGCTGTCCCATCACACATTCCCAGAGCATGAATTCGACAACAAAACTCCCTCTGTGCTGTCCCATCACACCCCCCCAGAGCATGGATTCGACAACAAAACTCCTTCTGTGCTGTCCCATCACACACTCCCAGAGCATGGATTCGACAACAAAACTCCCTCTGTGCTGTCCCATCACACATTCCCAGAGCATGGATTCAACAACAAAACTCCCTCTGTTCTGTCCCATCACACACTCCCACAGCATGGATTAGATACAGAGAAACTCCCTCTGTGCTGTCCCATCACACACTCCCAGAGCATGGATTAGATACAGAGAAACTCCCTCTGTGCTGTCCCATCACACACTCCCACAGCATGGATTAGATACAGAGAAACTCCCTCTGTGCTGTCCCATCACACACTCCCAGAGCATGGATTCAACAACAAAACTCCCTCTGTGCTGTCCCATCACACACTCCCACAGCATGGATTAGATACAGAGAAACTCCCTCTGTGCTGTCCCATCACACACTCCCAGAGCATGGATTAGATACAGAGAAACTCCCTCTGCACTGTCCCATCACAAACCCCCAGAACATGGATTAGATACAGAGAAACTCCCTCTGCACTGCCCCATCACACACCCCCAGAACATGGATTAGATACAGAGAAACTCCCTCTGCACTGCCCCATCACACACCCCCAGAACATGGATTAGATACAGAGAAATTTCCTCCACAATGTTCCATCACACACTTCCTGGGCAGCAACAGCCATCTCTAAAGGGAATAAATAGTATCCTAGATGAGGTTAGGAATATTCTGATTCACTTTGTGCTATAACTTGTAGCATTTTTGTTGTAGCATTGTAAACTTGAAATAAACTTATTATTGTAGACAAAAGGGAGAGGAACAGCTCAGGTTAGACAGGGTAAAGCTCCCTTTATACCATCCCATCACAAACTTCCAGGGTCAGACATAGAGAGTTGTGGACGCAGCTCAGCAAATCACAGAAACCAAACCTCCCCTCCATGGGCTCCACACTTTCCATTGCCTCACTGACACAGACATCATAACCAAAGACACTCCCCGCCCCGGACAGTGTCTCTTCTCCCCTTCCACACTGGGCAGAAGATACTGAAGGCTGAAAGCACATACCACCAGACTCAAGGACAGCTCCCACCTCACTGTTATAAGTGGTCCCTGATGCAAAAAGATGGACTTTAGTCCACACAATCTATCTTGTTATAGTTTTGCACCTTATTGTCTGCCTGCACTGCACTTTCTCTGTAACTGCAAGCCTTTGTTCTGTGTTCTCTTACTGTTTTCCCTTGTACCACCTGTTGAAATGCAATGCTCTGTATAGATGATGTGCAAAACAATGTTATTCAGTACCTTGGTACATGGGTCAATACTAATCCAATTTACCACTGTCAATCTCACTCCACGCAGTCCTGTCACACTCCCTGAGGAGGGACAGCTCTCTTTATGCCACCCTAACTGCAATTATTGAGCTAGTTTCAGTGAGGGGTCCTGGTGGACTAGGGTTAATGCTAGGATTAGGGTGAAGATTGGGGCCAGGGATAAGGTTATGGTGAGGATTGGAGTTAAGTTTAGGGTGAAGATTAGGGTTAGGAGGAATGTTAGGCTGGACCTGGGTGGGATTGCTGACTCAGACTGCCCTCTGTGTGGCTTCTGGGTTTGGAGTTAGAGGTGTGATTCTGTCTTCCATTTCCCACACTTGTGCTGATCAGTACCAGCCTCAGC
The DNA here is from genome assembly GCF_048418815.1 of Hemitrygon akajei. Taxonomy (NCBI): domain Eukaryota; kingdom Metazoa; phylum Chordata; class Chondrichthyes; order Myliobatiformes; family Dasyatidae; genus Hemitrygon; species Hemitrygon akajei. The sequence continues at coordinate 18,500,232 of NC_133146.1, read as the reverse complement.
AGCATCCCACACTCCCTTCCCTTCCCCACCATGTCTCCATTGCATATCTCCCTAACCGATCCCAACATACTTCCATTGGATGTCTCCCTAACCAGCTCCAACATTCCTCCCTCAGATTTCTCCCAAATCAATCTCACCATACTTCTATCAGATAATCTCCCTAACCAATCCCAACACACCCCCATCGAATATCTCCTTAACCAATCTCAGCATTCCTCCATCAGATATCTCTCTCGGACATCCCCCAACCAATCCCAAGCTATCCCAAACAAGGGACGCAATCTCCGTCGCAACTCTCTTACACCTGCGTTTCCTGCAACGTGGAGTCCCTGCCAGTCTCCAGAAGATCCACCTTCCCACCCATCCCCATCGCTCAGCCCAGCCAGTCTGATGGTGCAGCTTCAGCCCATGAGAGGGCCGTGCTCTCTGCTAGGTCTCAGAGCTCAGCAGATGAGGGAGTGTTAGGAAGAGAGCGACGCGGATGGAAAAGGGGCAATTTGAAAGATTCAGCTCAATGAGTTTGGGGTCTAGTCGGCACCGGAGGAGTAGGATTAAAGTTAAGGCTGTGGGACTGGAGCGGTTTGGAGACAGGATTGCCCCTCAAGTTCAGCAAAAGTGCAACCCCCAGAAACTGCCGGCAACCACCCATTAGTCTGTGACCGTGGACAAAGCAAGGCAAACCTATCTCCTGTGATTTGAATTAATTGTTGTGCCCTGTGCAATGTGTCAGTAACTCTACACCAAACTCATTACTGTGGAACCTCTTGGAGTGAAGGGTCCACTTCCTTAATCCTGGCTTCTGGGGCTGAGGCACGCATTACAGGGGAGTTGTGTTCCAATCATTAATCTACTGCCGGCAATATCCCTCTTGTATATCTCTTCATGCCAGCTCAGTTTTCACTGGGTTATGAACAGGTCTTAATCCGTCCCACTTCAATACAAGTCACTTACTGCATTATTAACTGATGTTTGTTGAAATCCATAAATTCTATGAATGTTATGAGGAGCCACTTATTAAGTACGAAAGAACTATTAATGTTGTCATCAGGTTACAGCTTGGAAACAGGCCCTTTGGCCCAACGATTCTGCACTGATCATCAACCACATATATGCATAAGCAAATTCTAAGTTAATTCTACTTTTTATTATATATTATTTACAGCACGGAACAGCCCAACAAGTTGCACTGCCCGGCAACCCACCTACTTTAACCCTAGCCTAATCATAGGACGATTTACAATGAACAATTAACCTACGAACTGGTACGTCTTTGGACTGTGGAAGGAAACCTGAGCACCCGGAGGCAATTCACGCACGTGGCACAAACGTACGAAATTTCTTACCGAGCACATCAGAATTGAACTCCAAACTCCAACACGCTGAGTTCTAATTGTGTCACAATAATCGCTACGCTACCGTGGTGCTCCACACATTCCTCCCAATTTCTATAAATTAATAAACTGCTCCTCATGCCCCTGTGAAGAGGGAAACAGGGTTACAGGGAGAATGTGTAAACTCCACTCAGATGGCCTCAGAATAGAAAGACATCACTTTAGAACAGAGACAAGGAGGAAGTTCTTTAGCAAGAGGGCAGTGAATCTGTGGAATTCATTGCCGCAGACAGCTGTGGAGCCCAATTCATTGGATATATTTAAAGTAGAGGTTGATAGGTTCTAGATTAGTAAGTGCGTCAAAGGTTGAGAGGGAAAATGAATCAGCCATGGTTGAGTGGTGGGGCAGTCTCAACGGGCCAAATTGCCTTCTCACTCCTTTGGCTAATGGTCTTAGGGTCTATCTTGGATTCCTTTCTTCCCTGAGTAAGCTGCTCCTCCCAAGATCACAAGAAATGCATAGTGTTGAGGACACAGCTAAGTTCAGTCTCCCCTCCCTTGACTCGGTGTACATTTCCCTCTTCATCGGTAAAGCAGCTAGCATAATCAAAGATACAGCTCAACCCAGACATTCTCCCTTCTGCCCTGAACTACTGGGCAGAAGGTACAAAAGCCTGAAAGCGCCTACCACCAGACACCAGGCTCACCTTCAACCCTGATGCTTCCAGACACTTGAATGGACCTCCTGGACTCTCAAGATGTACTCTCGAACTCCTGATCTCCCCATCTACCTCGATGTGGCCTTTGCACCCGACTGTTTACCTACACCGCACTTTCTCTGTAACTGCAACACTTTATTCTGCATTCTGATTTTTCTTCGTGCTCTCTCCGTGTACTGATGCATGGAATGATCTGATACGGTGCCAACACTGTCTTGCGTTCTGTTTGTGCAGATCACCACAGCAGAGCATCAAGGTAAAACAATAACAGAATGCAGAATAGAGTGCAGCAGTTACCGAGAAAGTGCAATGCAGGCAGACAATAATGTGCAAGATCTTAACAAGAGGTCAAAAGTTGGCTTTATTGTACTAAGGAACCATTAACTAGCAGAGCGAAGCTGTCTGTGAGTCTGCTGGTGCATTTGTATCTTCTGCTGGATGGGAGAGGGGAGAAGAGAGAACGTTTGGGAAGGTGGGGTCTTTGATTATGACTGTTTTACTGAGGCAATGAGAAGTACAGATTTGACCCACAGAACCTTCCTCCTGAGATTAATCTCATTGACCAGGACTTCCCTATGTCCCTCCACCTCCCCCTCCCCACTCCTACTGCTGAGTGTGTGCTGAAGTTGGCCATGGCATCTTTCATGGCTGACCACTTCCCCAAGCGGTTTGTGGAATCCTCCCCTGGAGCTGCCCTCTGGTGCTGGTGCTGAGCACGGGGAGGGTTGCACACATTCCTGTCCCACGCCGGGGCCTCTAGAATTTGGAGCCTGGCCTCTGCAGGAATTCTCCCAATGGGTTTAACTGATCTCCCCTGGAGACAGGTGGACGCTGATGGTCTGGAACTCTGTCTGTAGATCTGGTCCTTCGCAAAGGGACCTTCGCAAAGTCCTTCGCAAAGGGAGCGAAGAAGGAATCATCTGCAGGGCGGTGGGGAAAGGGCTGGGGTCTGAGGGACTGACAAGGCTACTCTACTTGGAGGTGACAAGGTCTTGATTGGCCGAATGGCCTCTTTCATTTCGCCTCGGTTCTGTAACAGAGTGGCAGTGGAGACTAGGGACATCTAAGAGACTCTAAGATAGGCACATGGATGAGAGCAAAATGGAGGGCTACGAGGGAGGGAAGTGTTAGATTGATCTTCGAGTAGGTTATAAAGTTGACACATCACGGGCTAAAGGGCCTGTGCTATGCTGTGATGTTCTATAGTGTCATCCCGCTTGGTGATGCAATAATATCAGCGCCGGACTCCGGAGCGAAGGTTCCCGAGTTCGAATCCAAGTCGGGCTGAGTGTCAAGCTCGCAACTCGGCCTCGTAAAAACAAGAATAGCTTGCTACGGAAACACCGTCATGACGGTGCCCCGATAACTCCACTGCCGAGTTAAGGGCTGTTCTTCTTCTTCTAAGGTAGTGTCAGAGTAGACATAAGACTGTGTGGCCGCTAAGGTAACAAAAGATAATATATGCCAATCTATGTCGGAACCTGGGTGTTGACTAGATTAATTGGGTCTTGTCAAGACCTGACCTAAAAATAGGTCAATTCAACACCTCCCTTTAGCAGGGCCAGAGAGGTTGCCAAGTGGAAGAATACTGTGTTAATGGCAGTCTATATTAAGCCAACACTCTGAGCTAATGAGGCCTAATGTGATGCAGAGCTATTCCTCAGATAACAAGCTGTTGGCCTGGTGCCAGACTGGGTGTAAGTAACTGCTGTCAGTGCGGAGGTGGTGATTAGGTCTGGGAGCTTGGAATGTTTTTCTGGAGGGGGGGGGGGTTAAAGAGGATACTGCCTGTGGCTCAGAGATCCTATGACATGCAATGAGGTAAAGTTTAAGTTTCAGACTGATGGCTAAACTCTAGGGGGGAATGCAGACTGGACTTCTAGCTGGGCAGCTGTCGAGAGGCAGACCACTGGAAGGCACGCTTGGGGAGGCAGCTAGTAGGGCATTGACTGGCAGCTTCTCCCCCTCTGTGGAGCCAAGCGTGGACACCACTGGAGTCGGAACACCTGAATCTACCAGCAGCTGACGGGAGAGAATTCAACCCAATATTCCAGCTCCTCTCCTTCGAATTGATACAATTTACGAACTCGCACCATCTTGTGGAATGCAAACCAAGGTTTACCAGGTTCATTATTCAAATCTGCTTATCACAGGTACCGAGGGTGTGCTGGGGGCAGTACGCACGCATTGCCGCATTGCCTGCATTGCCCTCAGTACTCAGCAGACCCGACCCAAACGCAAGAAGCAACAAAACAACCCCCCGATTCTCCATCCCACCTGCACACATACACAGTCCTCCCACCCCAAGGCGGGCCATCTCCTGCGGCCTCCAGCAGACTGGGACTAGCAGACGTTGAGATTCAGTTTCCCTGCTGGACTCTGGAGAGAGCAACAGTTAATGCTTCAGGTCAAGACCTTTCATCTCTCTCCACACGCGCTGAGTGTCTCTCTGTTGAGAAATGGAGGGTTGCGGACTGTGTGGGAGGGAAGGGTTAGATTGAATTGTAGGGTAGGTCAGAACAACATCCTGGGGCGAAGGGCCGGTACAATGCTGCACAGTTCTATGTCTTATGTTGTATGTGCTGCATATAATGTTCATATTTCAAAGTTCAATATTGAAAGTAAATTTATTATCAAAATACATGTACACTCAGTGGCCACTTTATTAGGTAAAGTGATAGGACAGACCACCAGGCTCAAGACAGCATAGACTCTGATGATTAGGAGGCAAAAGCAGACACTAATAGAAATTACACTCAGTGGCCATTTTATTAGGTACACCTGTTTGTTAATTGAAATAGCTAATCAGCCAATCATGTGGCAGCAACTCAGTGCGTAAAAGCGTGCAGAGCAATCCCCATGAAATGCTGGAGGATCATAGCAGGACAGGCAGCATCTATGGAAAAGAGTCAATGGGCGATGGTGCAGGCCTTCATCAGGACTGGAAAGGAAGGGGAGGTTAGAGTAAGAAGGTGGTGGGAGATGGGTGAAACCAGGAGGTGGGGGGAGGGGTGAAGTAAAGAGCTGGGAAGTTGATTGGTGAAAGAGATACAGGGCTGGAGAAGGGGGAATCTGATAGGAGAGGACAGAGGCCATAGAAGAAAGAAAAAGGGGGAGGAGCACCAGAGGGAGGTGATGGGCAGGTAAGGAGGTAAGGTGAGAGAGGGAAATGGGGAATGGTGAAGGAGAGGGGGGAGATTACCAGAAGTTTGGGAAATTGATGTTCATGCCATCAGGTTGGAGGCTACCCAGATGGAACCAGGGTGCTCCTCCACCCTGAATGTAACCTCATCACGACATTAGAGGAGGCCATGGACTGGCACGTTGGAATGGGAATGGGAATTGAGATGGGAGGCTGCAGTGAGATCCCACTTTTTCTGGCGGATGGAGCGTAGGTGCTCGGAGAAGCTGTCTGCCAATCTATGTTGGGCCTCATTGCCACCAGGAGCATCGGATACAGTAGATAACTCCAACAGACTCACAGGTGAAGTGTCGCCTCACCTGGAAGGATTGTTTGGGGCCCTGAATGTTAGTGAGGGAGGAGGTGTAGGGGCAGGTGTGCAACTTACTTATCCTTGCAAGCAGAGCATCAGGAGGGAGATCAGTGGAGATGGATGGGGGGGGGAGGGGGGAGGGAAAGATGTAGTAGGATCCCATTGAAGATAGTGGAAGTTATGTGCTGGATGCGGAGGCTGGTGGTGCGGTCGGTGAGGACAAGAGGAACCCTATCCCTGGTGTGGTGGCAGGAGGATGGGGTGAGGGCAGATGTGCATGAAATGGAATACACGCAGATGATGGCAGTGTTGATGGTGGAGGAAGGGAGCCCCTTTTTTTTTTGAAGGAGGTCATCTCATTAGTTCTGGAATTAAAAGCCTCATCCTGAGAGCAGATACGGTGGAAATGGATGAACTGAGAAAAGAGGATGGCATTCTTACAGGTGAGAAGAGGTTTAATCCAGGTAGCTGTGAAAATCAGTGGCTTTATAAAAACATGCAGACATGGTTTAGAGGTTCAACTGGTCAGAGAAAATCAGAATGGGGAAGAAATGTGATCTAAGTGACTTTAACCATGGAATGGTTGTTGGTGCCAGACCAGGTTGTTTGAGCATCTCAGAAACTGCTGATTTTCTGGGATTTTCACGCACAACAGTCTGTAGAGATTACAGAATGGTGTGAAAAACAAAGGAAAACACAACCAGTGAGTGGCAGTTCTGTGGGCAAAATGCCTTGTTAATGAGAGAGGCCATTAACCAGCTGGTTGAGTGGTGTCACAATTACAACCTTGCACTCACCGTCAGTAAGACCAAGGAATTGACTGCGGACTGAAGGGAAGGGGAAGTTGAGGGAACACACACCAGTCCTCATTGAGGGATCAGCAGTGGAAAGGGTGAGCAGTTTCAGGTTCCTGAGTTCAACATCTCTCAAGATCTATTCTGGGCTCAACGTATTGATGCAATTACAAAGAAGGCACGGCAGCTGTTATATTTCCTTAGGAGTTTGAGGAGAATTGGTATGTCACCAAAGACACTCGCGAATTTCTACAGATGTACCTTGGGAAGTATTTTAACTAGTTGCATCACTTTCTGGTATGGAGGGACTAGCACAGGATTGGGGGGAAAAGGTGCAGGAAGTTGTAAACGTAGCCAGCTCCATCATGGGAACTAGCTTCCCAGCATCCTGGACATCTTCAAAAGGCAATACCTCAGAAAGGCAGTGTCCATCATTAAGGACGCCTATAACTCAGGTCGTGCCCTCTTCTCATTGTTACCATCAGGGAGGAGATACAGGAGCCTGAAGGCACACACTCAACATTTCATGAACAGCTTCTTCCCCTCCCTCCACCTTCACATTTCTGAATGGACAATGAATCCATTTTTCCTCTTCATCCACTACTTATTTATTTTTACATATACTTATTGTAATTTATAGTTTTTTTATTATTATGTATTGCAATGTGCTTCTGCTGCAAAACAACAAATCTCACGATAAACACAACAGATCTCACAAATGCTGGGAATCCAAAGCAACACACACAAAACACCGGAGGAACTCAGCAGGTCAGGCAGCATCTATGGGGAGGAATAAACAGTCGATGTTTCGGGCCCAGACCCTCCATCAGAATTGGATTGAAAGGGGGAAGATGCCAGAATAAGAAGGTGGGGGTGGGGGGGGGGTTAGAGGTCAAGCTTGGAGGTGATAGGTGAAACCGAGGGGGAGGGGGATAAAGTTGGGGGGGTGATAAATGGAAAGGAAAAGGGATGTGGAAGGAGGAATCTGATAGGAGAGGAGAATGGATCATGGGAGAAAGGAAGGAGGAGAGACACCAGGGCAGAGGGGAGGGGTGGTGAGGAGAAGAAATAAGAGGTGGGGAAATGAAAAAGAGAGAGGAGGGAGGAGAAATCGATGATCCTGCCATCGGGTTGGAGGCTTCTAGACCAAATTTGAGGTGTGCTCTTTCAACTCATCGTGGCAGAAAAGGGGGCCGTGGACCAACGAGTTGGAACGGGAACGTGGATATCAATTGAAGTGTTTGGCCTCCGGCAAATGCTGCTCTTTGTGGATGGAGCTGAGGTGCTCGACAAAGCAGTTCCCCAATCTATGTCGGGTCTCATCAATATCGAAGAGGCTGCACTGGGACCACCAAATATAGTATGCTAGTGATATTAAACCTCATTCTGAGGTCAGAGCAGAATGGCCAGACTGGTTCAAGCTAACAGGAAGGTCAAGTAGACACGTGTTACAACACTGGTGTGCAGACATGCATCTCTGAATGTACAACACATCAAACCTCGAAGTGGATAGCAGAAGACCAGGAAAATTATTAGGTACAAGAGGTACTGAGTGCACGTCACCATACGTACAGTATATATATACTACCATGAGGTTCATTTTCTTCCAGACATTCACAGGAGAACAAAGTACAATAGAATCAACTAACAACTACACACAAGCAGCCAATGTGCAAGAAAGACGAACGGTGCAAATACAAAAAAAGTAATAATAAATAAATAGCTAGATAGATAGTGTATATAAATAATACTGAGAACATGCTGTTGTAGAGTGCTTGAAAGCGAATGCATTGGTTGTGTTCGGTGATCAGCTGAGTGAAGTTATCCACACTGGTTCAAGAGCCTGATGATTGAGGGGTATTAATTGTTCCTGAACCTGTTGGTGTGGGACCTGCGGCTCCTGCACCAGCTTCCCAGTGGCGGCAGTGAGAAGTGAGCGTGGCCTGGGTGATGGATGCTGCTTTCTTCGGGCAGCGCTCCTTGTGGATGGGCTCAGTGGTGGGGAGGTCTTTGCCTGTGATGGACTAGGCTGTATCCACCAGTTTCTGTAGAGCCTTTTCATTCTTGGGCATTGGTGTTTCCATGGCAGACTGTGATGCAACTGGTCAGGATACCCTACAACCGGGCATCTATAGAAGTTCGTCAGATGACATTGCAATCTGCACAAACCTCCAAGAGTTACAAGCACTGCTGTTCTTTCTTGTAATGGCACTTCATGCTGGTCCCAGGACAGATTTCCGGAATGGTAGAACTGAGGTTACTGTCCCTCTCTCCCTCTAATGAGGACAGGCTCAAGGACCTCTGGTCCCCTCCTCCTGTAGTCAATAACTAGCTCTTTGGTTTTGTTGACGTTGAGCGAGAGGTTTTTGTTGTGGTGCCATTGTTGTTGTATCCTTCCTACATGCTGATTCGCCTCCACCTTTGATTTGGCCAACGACAGTGGTGTCATCAGCAAACTGAAATATGCCATTGGAGCTGTGCTTAGCCACACAGTCATAAGCATAAAGAAAGCAGAGCAGGGGCTGAGCACACAGCATTGTTGTACACCTGTGCTGATGGTGATTGTGGAGATGTTGTTGTCAGTCAGAACTGACTGGGGTCTTGCAAGTGCAGAAACCGAGTATTCAATTGCGCAAGGAGCTGTCGAGGCCCAGGTCTCGGAGCTCACCGGGTTAGTTTCAAGGTGATGATAGTGTTGAATGCAGAGCTGCCGTCTGCCACTTTCCTTTCCAGTCCTGATGAAGGGTCTCAGCCCGAAATGTTGACTGTTTATTCCCTCCACAGATACCACCTGAGTTTCCCCAGCATTTTGTGTGTGGTGCTCGAGATTTCCAGCATCTGCAGAATCCCTTGTATCTATGTTCTATGCTCTGTCCTCTATGCTCAATGTTATACGTTCTATGCTCAATATTCTATGTTCTATGTTAAGCTCAGAGGAGAATGTTCTGGGCAGAGTGATGATCTTCTAACCAAGGCAGGTAACCTGATCCCAATACACACTGCCTGTGGACTTTTCCTCACCGTGGGCAGACCCATGGCAGAATCCCATGGTTGTCAAACTATCACACACGAGATGTCGACTTCAAAGTGCAGGCCATGTCAGTGACACCCAGAGAGGAGGAGCGGACGGGAGACTGAATGGTGGGGGGAGTAACAGCTGGAGCTCTCTCACCCTGGGAACTCTCGAGCATGCTGCGTACTCGCTTGTGCCATGACTCTCACTGATGCCCAGTGGAATTTGTGCCCCTCTCGATCTCCATGGGTAGAGACGAGGGAGAGTTGGTCACACCACTTCACAGCCAGTTGATGTTCATGGATCCTCGTGGACAGTTTTCTCCCAGTTTGTCTGACGTAATATTTGCTGCAGTCCCCGCATTGGATTTGATAGACCATGTTGGTCTTGTCCAATATCTTGGGAGAGTCTAGGACCAGAGGGCACAGCCCTCTTCAGAATGACTCTACAGAACAGAGACGAGGAGGAATTTTTTAAAGCCTGAGGATGGTGAATTTGTTGAATTCATTGCTGTGGAGACCAAGTCACTGGGTATACTAAAAGCTGAGGTTGATAAGTTCTTGATTAGGAAGTGTCAAAGATTAATGGGAGAACACAGGAGAATGGGGTTGAGTGGGAAAGTAAATCAGCCACGATTGAATGACAGTGCAGAGTCAGTGGTCTAAATCTGCTCCTACTGTTTGTCTTATGATTGTTCACAACCTTTGTGCTCCCTTTGTGACCCAGAGTTTAATCATTGAGAGGGTGGGGAGACGCCCGCTTCTGATTGGTGGATTCGGCTTCATGGGATTGTCCAGTGCCGGCATAACGATGACGTTACTGCTTCAGGTAACTTCGCTTTCTCACGTGTTTACAAAGCTGCACTGATCACTGCACACAGGCGCCCCACTCTGTCCAGGCTCTCACTCGCCCTCCGGCCCCACACTCACCAAGCTGAGCCGGAATGAAAGAGGGTTCTGCATTCAGAGGGCCAGCAAAAGTCCAGACCACAACACACAAAGTTCCTCACACAACCCATCAGCGACGAGATTTCCTCCCCACGTCACAACTGAGTCTCTGGAATGACGACCGATCAGCTGATCAATGTATACAACGGCCAAGCTTTCGGAAGAAACAGCACGATCAATGTCGTACTAATGATGTCTCCTCGCAAGGTGACGGGTAAATTGCCGAGATCAGAGAACAACTCAACCCAACCTTCAACCACCCGAGCCACACGCTTTCTGAATTATTTCCAACAGTTCAGCACGTCACGGAAACCGGCCACCCCTCTGTGAATTCTACCACACTTCTAGCTGCCTCAGTAAAGCAGTCAACAGAATCAAAGACTCCACTGACCCAGACATTCCCTCGTCCCCCCACTCATACAAAAGCCCAAACAGGGTACCGCCAGGCTCAAGGACAGCTTCTGTCCCACTGTTATCAGACTATTGAATGGTTCTCTAGTACAATATGGACTCTTGACTCACATTCTACATCCTCATCGCCATGCATCTTATTGTCTGCACCGCACTTATTCTGCACTCCATCATTGTTTTACCTTGAACTACCCTAATGCACTGTGTAATGATCTGATCTGTGTCAATATACAAAACGTCTCGCAGTACTTGTGACAATAATAAACCAATTTGCCAATGAATTTAGCTTTACTCACTTATTTACTGCACTTTTCACTGCTGGTGTTTAGGGCAGCAATGAAGGCACTCTCAGTCACACACAGCTATAGAAAGATCTTTCATTTTTGTTTCTGAGGGAATTTTTTCTTTGACCAGTCCCTGAGCTGAACATCCAAACCTGGAGTCTGGTGGACAACTCTCAGTCCGGCCTCTACCCTTTGACCTGTTTGGCAAAGGTCACCCGACCAAGAGCCTAAGCATAAGGCCTTGACTCCAGCCAACACAGCTCTCCGGATCATTGAGTCACGCAACAACAAGATTATAGTTCTCTTACCCACCCCTAGTTGCCCAGTAAGAAGGTGGGGGGGGGGGGGGGGGTGAACCACTTTCCTGAACCACTGCAGTCCATATGAACAGCACCCTCTTCATAAATGCTCTCAGATCCTTTGAGTTCCTCCAGCATTTTGTGTGTGTTACTCTGGATTTCCAGCATCTGCAGAATCTCTTGTGTTTATAATTTACCAATGAATCCACCCCACAGCTCCTGGGGGGGGGGGGGGGAGCAATTCCAAAGATTCATTTCTTTCTGATAAAATAATTTGTCCTCATCTCCATCAGAATCGAGCCAGCCTCTGGTTTCTGATTCTCTCAGTAACCAACCGGCCATTTCCCCTCGAGAATCCCATGTTTCCAGGTCACCTCACAGTCTGACCCAACCGACCCAATCTCTTCTCATACTGCAACATCCCCACCCAGACTCAGCCCAGTCAACCGTTTCTCGACCTAAGTAAGAAGGCAGTGCCGTTGGAAGGCTATGTTCACCATCGGGGTCCCTCACCATCTGGGCTGTGCCCTCTCCTCAAAGCTACCATCAGGCAGGAGGTACAGGAACCTCCAGGTTCAACTACAGCTTCTTTCCTGCTGCCCCCCAGGTTCTTGAACTGACCGGACTGAAGCAGCCCTAATTCCACCTCCGATGGGTTTCATGTTCTATCTCAATCTCACGCTCAGTCTTGTTATTTTGTTGTTTATTTTTCACACTTGTTTGAAGGGGGTCACTGAACAGCGTCAGAAAAAGCTGCTGGGGTTCGTAAACTCAGCCAGCTCCATCACAGCACTAGCCCCCCGACCATCAAGAACACCTTCAAAAGGCAGTGCCTCAGGAAGTTAGCACGAATCGTTAAGGACCCTCACTATACAGGACACGGCCTCTTCTCTTTACGACCATCAGGAAGGAGGTACAGCTCAAGTTGAAGCTTATTAAAGCTTATTGTCATCTGACAGTGCATATACGCCACAAAATGACACAAGGCTCCTCAGGACCGCAAAATATACATCACATACAGCATATGAAACAAAAATTTATCACAATTAAGTTAATAAAATATCATTTAAAATGCATGCGGTGCACAGCACAGGTAAATGGTAAACAGTTCACTGTCCTGGTGGTGAGACCGCGATGGTGGCAGGGTATCCGTTCGTCTCACAGCCTGATGGAAGAAGCAGTTACTGTGAGGCCATAAGACCATAAGATATCGGAGCAGACTGAGGCCATTTGGCCCATTGAGTCTGCTCTGCCATTTCATCATGGCTGATAACTCTCAGCCCTAGTCTCCTGCCTTCTCCCTTCATACCCTGACTAATCAAGAACCCATCAACCTCTGCCACATATATACCGGATGACTTGGCCACAGCTGTCTTGGTCAAGGACTTCCACAGATTCACCACTCTCTGGCGAAAGAAATTTGTTCTCATATCTCCATTCTGAAATGGTTGTCCTCTATTTTGAGGCTGTGTCCTCTGGTCTTAGACTCCCCCAATAAAGATAACAAACTCTCCACATACATTCTATTCAGGCCTTTCAACGTTCAACAGATTTCAATGAGGTCACCCCTCATTCTTCAGAATTCCAGTGAATACCGGTCCAAGCAGTCAGACACTCCTCATATGGCAAGCCTTTCAATCCCGGAATTATTTTTGTGAATCTCCTTTGAACCCTCTCCAATGTCAGCACATCCTTTCTTAGATAAGGGGCCCAAAACTGCTCACAATACTCCAAATGAAACCTCACCAGTGCTTTATAAAGCCTCAACATTATGTTCTAGTCCTCTTGAAATCAATGCTATCATTGTATTTGCCTTCCTCACTACTGACTCAACCCCTGCAAATTAAGTCAAGTCAAGTCAACTTTTATTGTCATTTCGACCATAACTGCTGGTACAGTGCATAGTAAAAATGAGACAACGTTTTTCAGGACCATGTTGTTACCTACACAGTACAAAAAACTAGACTGAACTACGTAATAAAAAAAAACACAGAGAAAGCTACACTAGACTACAGACCTACCCAGGACTGCATAAAGTGCACAAAAACAGTACAGGCATTACAATAAATAATAAACAGGACAGTAGGGCAAGGTGTCAGTCCAGGCTTCAGGTATTGAGGAGTCTGATAGCTTGGGGGAAGAAACTGTTACATAGTCTGGTCATGAGAGCCCGAATGCTTCGGTGCCTTTTCCCAGACGGCAGGAGGGAGAAGAGTTTGTATGAGGGGTGCGTGGGGTCTTTCACAATGCTGTTTGCTTTGCAGATGCAGCATGTAGTGTAAATGTCTGTGATGGCAGGAAGACAGAACCTTTAGGGAATCCTGCACAAGGACTCCCAAGTCACTTTGCACCTCAGATTTTTTGAATTTTCTCCCTGTTTAAAAAAAATAGCCTATGCTTTTATTCCTTCTACCAAGGGGCATGGCCATACACTTGCTGACACTGTATTCCACCTGCCAATTCTTTGCCTATTCTCCCAATCTGTCTAATTCCTTCTGCAGATTCATTACTTCCTCAACACTACCTGCCCCTCCACCTATCTTTATATCATCCGCAAACTTGGCCACAAAGTAATCAATTCCACCAACTAAATCAGTGACAGATAGCATGAATAAAGTGGCCCCAACATCAACCCCTGTGAAACAACACTAGAACGGGCAGCCAAGTAGAAAAGGCCCCCAATATTCACAAACTTTACCACCTGTTAGTCAGCCAATCTTCGATCAATGCTAGTATATTTCCTTAATACCATAGGCTCTTATCTTGTTAAGCTGCCTCATGTGTGGTACCTTGTCAAAGGCCTTCTGAAAATCCAAGTAAACAACATCCACTGACTCTCCTTTGTCTATCTGGTTGTTACTTCCTCTAAGAATTTCAACAAATTTGTCAGGCAAGATTTCCCCTTAAGGAAACCATTCTGACTTTGACCTATTTTATCATGTGCCTCTAAGTAACCCAAATCATCATCCTTAATAATGAACTCCAACATCTTCCCAATTACTGAAGTCAGGCTAACTGGTCTATAATTTCCTTTCATCTGCTCCCCTCCCTTGAACAGTGCAGTGAAATTTGTAATTTTCCAGACCTCGGGAATCATGCCAGAATCTATTGATTCTTGAAGGATCAAATCAGATCAAAATCAAATCATATCAAGTTTAATTGTGATTCAAACCATACATGGACACAACTGAATGAGATAGAGTTCTTCTGGGGCCAAGGTGCAATAACATACACGCACATTCAAACTAACGAGAAAAGAAAAATAAGAACATAGTCACATAAGAAAACACGTTTTTAGTCTGAGATCCTGAGTGACAAGACCTGTAATTAATGTTTCCTTGCAGTCCTGCCTGCAATTCCACTGATCCAACATTGGAGGGCAGCACTGATGGAGGGCCTCCCCCAACCAAGCCTGGATGCCACACTACAAAAAAGTCCATGGCTTGAGGCCTAGTCCTCTCTGCAACTGAGGCGACACTGCTGCCGCGCCGCCTGTCTCACCACCAAACAAGGCAAGCAGGCCTGTGCCAGTCGATGTCTAATAGGGTCTTGCGATCACAAAAGAAACATCCAAGATAATCACTCGTGGTTACACTACATGCCGCTTTTGCGCCAGCTCGAAGGCGCCAACTCGGGTGCCCCCGAGTAGCAGGTAGCAGCAGGGTCTGCACAAAGGTCAGTCCTTCCGAACCCAATCTGCTGTGCCTGTGGCCAGACAGCCCGACTTGAATCCCTCGGCCCGACTGGCTGACTCACCTTCTCTGAACCACCAGCCGGCTACAAGCTACTGAACAACGAGCAGCTCACTGATGCGAAGGACCTACTGCACACATAGTTATTGGATCCAAGAATAGTCTTACTAAGTACTACAACACGTTTAACAAAGAAATACTAATGCCTCCACAATCTTTTCAACTACCTCTTTCAGAACCCTGAGGTGCAGTGCATCAGGTGCAGGTCACTTATCTACCTTCAGACCTTTCAGCTTCCCCTTCACCTTCTCCTTAATAATAGCAACTACACTCACTTCTGTCCCCGACACTCAAATTTCAGGCATCTTGCTAGTGTTTTCTACAGTGACAGACTGACGCAGAACACTTACCGGTAATAAATTTGTCCATCGTTTCTTTGTCCCCCATTATCCCCAAGCTTCACTGGGGTCTAATTTTAACCTGTAGTCCCAACAAGTTAGTAGCGCCTGCTTTACCCTTCATTTTCAGGCTTTTCTGGGGCCTACTTAATCTCAGGCCTTCCTGTTAACTGACTCCTACCTATTGCCTGTGCCCTGCATCTCTGCTAATCCAGCTATTTTCAATCCTGAACCAAAATGGATACTTTGGGATTTATTTGAAGTTGTAATGTGGAAAAATTAGTTTGAACAGCTGGTAGAGACTGGGAGCGGCAAAAACCTTCCCTTCATCTGTCTCCATTGGCTTGCCCTTTGACCTGCTCCTAAAGCCAAGGCTTAAGTCTAACCTTCTCCACGGCCCTGGTGCTGACTAGACAGGTTTCGTCAGCTCCCAGCCAGGAGGATGCTAATAAAATCCTGTCTATCTCGGAGCCTGCCCGCCCTGGGCAGATATCTGATACAGCGCCTGCATGAATTTCATCTTGTGAAGGAATTGCCAGATGCTGCATTTCAGAGCACTTCAGTCACCTGGCATGGAGGCAACAGGCCTCTCCCTGTGGTCCAGTGAGAGTCAGCCCCGCTCTGTGCACGCAGTCTCCCACTGGACGAAGCTGCAGCAGCTAGAGAGCACAAAGCAAGCCCTGGGCAGGACTCCACCACCACAGAATCACGGAGCCGAACAGCACAGATACAGGCCTCTCAGCGCCAACCACGGTGCCCACCCAGTTAGTCCCAATTTCCTGCGTTCAGCTCCAATCCATCTAAACCCCTCCCTCCATTCACCTATCCATGTTTCTTAAATTGTACTGTTGTAATTCCTCGTTCCATATACTCACCACCCTCTGAGTGAGGAAATTGTCCTTCGGGTCCCTTATTCAATCTTTCCCCTCTCGCCCTAAACCTATGCCCCCTATGATTTGGAAATAGATGACTACCGTCCACCTTATCCTCATACCTTTCATAATTTTAAACTCTTCTACAAGGTCACCCCTTAATCTCACATTCCAAGCAAAAAATAGAAAGCATAATGTAGAATATAGAACATACACTCAGTGGCCACTTTAATAGGCATACCTGTTCGCTAATGTAACTATCTCTTGAACAAAAGGGGTTAACTACAACCATTCTATTTCTGGTGTTTCCGCAATCAATGGTCTCACTTTAAGGACCCTTTATCTTGTTATTTGATATTCGTTATTTATTGCTATTCATTTATATTTGTATTTGCACAGTTTGTTGTTCATTGATCCTGTTTGTAGTTACTGTTCTATAGATTTGCTAAGTATGCCCGCAGAAAAAGAGTCTCAGGGTTGTAAGTTGTGACATGTATGTACTCCGACAATAAATTTTACTTTGACTTTTGACTTTGGTATCTAATCAGCCAATCATATGACAGCAACTCCATGCATAAAAGCATGCAGACATGGTCAAGAGGTTCAGTTGTTGTTCGGATCAAGCATCAGAATGGGGAAGAAATGTGACCGAACTGACTTTGACTATGGAATGACTGTTGGTGCCAGACGGGGTGGTTTGAGTATCTCAGAAACTGCTGATCTCCTGGGATTTTCACACACAACAGTTCTCTGGAGCTTACTGAGAATGGTGCAAAAAACACAAAAAACAAAAATCCAGTAAGCGGCAGTTCTGTGGGCAAAAGTGTTTTGTTAATGAGAGAGGTCGGAGGAGAATGGCCAGACGGGTTCAAGCTGACAGGAAGGTGACACTAACTCAACCACACATTACCACAGTGGTGTGCAGAAGAGCAATTTGAACACACAACACGTCAAACGTTGAAGTGGATGGGCTATGGGAGCAGAAGATCGCAAACATAGAGCCAGCAGCCATTTTATTAGGTACAGGAGGTACCTAATAAAGTGGCCACTGAGTGTTTCAGGCTCTTTGGCCTGCAATGTTGTGCCAGCCTTTTAATCTACTCTAAGGTCAGTTTAACAATGATCAATCATACGGAATGTTCTTGTAGCAAGGGCCAGAGTAGAGGAGTTGGAAAGTTTGGATGCAACTGTGCAGCGTGCAGGTGAGGATGCACCTGGGTGTTAGGTACATTGTCATTCTCTTTACTTCAGGAGTGATGCTTCGGATAGGTTCATAAGACCATAAGACGTAGGAGCAAAATTAGGTTGTTTGGCCCATCAAATCTGCCCCACCATTCCATCATGGCTGATATATTTTCCCTCTTAACTCCATTCTCCTGTCTTCTGCTCGTAACCTTTGATGCCTTGACCAATGAAGAACCTATCAACCTCCACTTTAAATATATCCAGTGACTTAGCCTTCACACCCATCAGTGGCAATGCATTCCACAGATTCACCAGCCTCTGGCAAAAGAAATTCCTCCTCACCTCTGGCTAAAGCAAGGTTTCCCATCCCGGGGTCTACGAAAATCTTGCTTAATAGTAGTGGTCCATGGCATAAAAAAGGTTGGGAACCCCTGGTCTAAAGGGACATCCTTCTATTCTGAGGCTGTGCCTTCTTGTCCGATACTCTCCCACTATTTAAAACGTCCTCTCCAACTCCACTCTACCTGGGCCTTTCAATATTTGGTAGGTTTCAGGGAGATCCCAGAGTCATTCTTGTAAACTCGCTCTGGATCCTCTCCAATGACATCGCATCCTTTCTTAGACGCAGAGCCTAAAACTCCAAATGTGATCCGAGGAATATGCTTTGTAAAGCCTCCGTTCTTACCTGGAGCTGTGACTCCCGTGGGTGTGGAGTCGGCATGAGGAACGCACTGATCTTGTTGGCGGGTCTGCCCTGGACAGTGCAGGATCTTCCAGGGGTTCAGATGGGGAATCTGGCTTATTGTCCATGGGTCTGATGCCGTGAGTATGGTTATGTGTGTCTGCTGAAGGACCTGTGTGTGTGTTCCAATTAAAGTTCAAAGTAAATTCATTATTGAAACACATATGTTACCATGTCCTATTCTGAGATTTGTTTTCTTGAGGGCATTCACAGTAAATACAAATTGAAGGGTCTCAGTTCAAAACGATGACTGTTTATTCTCATTCATAGATGCTGCTTGACCTGCAGATCACCTTCAGCACGTTGTGTGAATTGCTCTAGATTTTCAGCATCTGCAGAACCTCTTGTGTCCGTGAACTAGAAATTTTGTTTTGTTAAGATACAGTGTGGAATGGGCCCCTCCAGCCCTTCACCCAGCAAACCCCTAACTTAATCCTAGCCTAATCATGATACAATTTACAATGACCGATTAACCTACCAACCGGTACATCTTTGGACTGCGGGAGGAAACTGGAGCACCTCAGGAAACCTATGCATTCACGTACAAACTCCTCACAGCCAGCCGCAGGAACTGAACCCGGGTCTGTAAAGCATTGTGCTAACCACAATGCTGCTGTGCTGCCCGCAATAGATCAATGAAAAGCCCAACACGACAGAGACGGACGAACAACCAATTTGCAAAAGACAACAAACGTGCAAGAACAAACAGAAAAGAAAAATAAATAAATAAGCAATAAATGTTGAGAACGAGTTACAGAATCCTTAAAAGTGAGTCCTTAGATTGTGGAATTCCAGTGCTGTGGTTTTTGAAGTTATTCCCTCTGATCAAGAGCCTGATGGTTGAGGGGTAATAACTGTTTCTGGACCTGGTGGTGTGGGACTTGATGCTCCTTCCTGAAGGTAACAGCAAGAAGAGAGCATGGCCTGGGTGGTGGGCATCCTTGATGCTGGATGCTGCTTTGCTGTAACAACGTCCCATATAGATGTGCTCAATGGTGGGGAGGCTTTTACTCACGGCAGGGCCCGGGTCCTAGAGCAACGGATGAGGTGATGTTTGGCCAGACAGATGTCGGGTCAGTAGGTTCTGCTCTTCGCTGAGGCTGAGGCTGTGGCCTGAATCCAAAGGCTCCAGGCCTCGTGTCTGCAGGCTCCACAATGTTTACTCGGCTCTGCGCTGAACAGAGGCCCACTTTCGTTCGAAATGCTGCTTGCTTAATTATTCTGCGTCCACGATTTTTTTCTCTCTGTGCATTGAGAGTTTGTTGGTCTTTTTGAATGGGTTCTTTGGGGTTTCGACTGCCTGTAAGGAGACGAATCTCGGGGTTGTATAATGTATACATACTTCTTTAATAAATGTAGTTTGAACTTTACTGACCATCGACATAGGAGCAGAATTAGGCCATTTGGCCCATTGAGTCTGCTCTGCCACTTGATCACACCTGATTTATTATTCCTCCCAACCCCATTCTCCTGCCTTCTCTCATTGATGCTGTGACTAATCAGGAACCTATCAACCTCTGGTTTAAAAATACCCAATGATTTGATCTCTACATTCATCAATGGCAATGAATTCCTCAAATTTCCTACCCTCTGACTAAAGAAACTCCTCCTCATCTCCATTCTAAATGGATGTGCCCTCTGGTCCTAGACTCCCCCACTACAGGAAGCATCCTCTCTACATCCACTCTATCTGTGCCCTCTGGTTCTAGACTCCCCCACTATAGGAAGCATCCTCTCTACATCCACTCTATCTGTGCCCTCTGGTTCTAGACTCCCCCACTATAGGAAGCATCCTCTCCACATCCACTCTATCTGTGCCCTCTGGTTCTAGACTCCCCCACTATAGGAAACATCCTCTCCACATCCACTCTATCTGTGCCCTCTGGTTCTAGACTCCCCCACTATAGGAAGCATCCTCTCCACATCCACTCTATCTGTGCCCTCTGGTTCTAGACTCCCCCACTATAGGAAACATCCTCTCCACATCCACTCTATCTGTGTCCTCTGGTCCTAGACTCCCCCACTATAGGAAGCATCCTCTCCACATCCACTCTATCTGTGCCCTCTGGTTCTAGACTCCCCCCACTACAGGAAGCATCCTCTCCACATCCACTCTACCTAGGCTTTTCAATATTCGATAGGTTTCGATGAGATCCCCACCCATTCTTCTAAACCCCAGTGAGCAGAGGTCCAGAGCCATCAAACGGTCCTCATTCATTAACCCCGTCATTCCCGGGGTTAATGTCTCAAAAACCTCCTCTGAACCTTCTCCATGCCAGCACACCCTGCTCCAGTATTGGCCGCAGCTGCTTTCTTTCCCCTCCCTCCCTCCCTCTCCACATAACTCTTGTCCCCCTTGTAGTTTAATACTTGTCCATATTGACAGCCACTCCAGGGGGCGGGTGGAACTCGAGGGAAATTCCTCCAGACCCCTATCTGAGATGGGCCACACTTTGTTCTAAAACTGCCCCTCAGTTCCTGATATCCCAAGCAGAGAAGCCTCCTGTCCACCCTCTGTCCACTCTGCCTTTATGACCACTGCCAGAGGAACAGCAGGGACTACTTACAGAGGGCTGAGGTTCAAGGGATGGAAGGGGGGAGCTAGGAAGAGGAGAAAGGTTAGAGATGGGGCAAGAGGGGGATTGATTGCAAATATCCGTAGACTGACAGTCGGCTGCAGGAGAGTGTCAGCACCTGGGGGTCAGCGGGGGCTGAGGAGAGCATCTTAAAATGTCAAGCAAAATGCTTGGTTGTGTACGTGTACCGACAGATGGTAATGAACTTCCACCTGAACTTGAAGAGTTTCACCACACCAGGTTGTTGAGAGCAGAATATCACTTAAAGCAGAAGCTGTTGAGTGTTTATAAAGGAAGGATTGGGTGGAGGTACCGAGAGATGGGCTGATGGGATTACATGACAACTGGAGCAAAGAGGAGGACATTGGGCTCCTCAAACCAGGCCTCAATTCCTCTCCCAGTTTCCCATAACTCTCAATACAAATCTTTCAAATACTCATTGATCTTCACATTCAATACATTCAACGATCCAGCCTCCACTCACCCTCAGACCAGAGAATTCCAGAGTTACCCCCCTCTGACAGAGGACATCTTTACACACCACAGGTTTAAAGGACTGAGTCTTGTTTTGTAACTCTCTCACCTTGTTGATCTCTCCCGTACGAGTGGGAATATCCCATCATCACTCGCCTTGCTGATCTCTCCCGTACGAGTGGAAATATCCCATCATCTCTCCCGTACGAGTGGGAATATCCCATCATCTCGCCCGTACGAGTGGGAATATCCCATCATCTCTCGCCTTGTTCATCTCTCCCGTACGAGTGGGAATATCCCATCATCTCTCGCCTTGTTCATCTCTCCCGTACGAGTGGGAATATCCCATCATCTCTCGCCTTGCTGATATCTCCCGTACGAGTGGGAATATCCCATCATCTCTCGCCTTGCTGATATCTCCCGTACGAGTGGAAATATCCCATCATCTCTCCCGTACGAGTGGGAATATCCCATCATCTCTCGCCTTGTTCATCTCTCCCGTACGAGTGGGAATATCCCATCATCGCTCCCGTACGAGTGGGAATATCCCATCATCTCTCGCCTTGTTCATCTCTCCCGTACGAGTGGGAATATCCCATCATCTCTCCCGTACGACTGGGAATATCCCATCATCTCTCGCCTTGTTCATCTCTCCCGTACGAGTGGGAACATCCCATCATCTCTCCCGTACGAGTGGGAATATCCCATCATCTCTCCCGTACGACTGGGAATATCCCATCATCTCTCGCCTTGTTCATCTCTCCCGTACGAGTGGGAACATCCCATCATCTCTCGCCTTGTTCATCTCTCCCGTACGAGTGGGAATATCTCATCATCTCTCCCGTACGAGTGGGAATATCCCATCATCTCTCGCCTTGTTCATCCCTCCCGTACGAGTGGGAATATCCCATCATCTCTCCCGTACGAGTGGGAATATCCCATCATCTCTCGCCTTGTTCATCTCTCCCGTACGAGTGGGAATATCCCATCATCTCTCCCGTACGAGTGGGAATATCCCATCATCTCTCGCCTTGTTCATCTCTCCCGTACGAGTGGGAATATCCCATCATCGCTCCCGTACGAGTGGGAATATCCCATCATCTCTCGCCTTGTTCATCTCTCCCGTACGAGTGGGAATATCCCATCATCTCTCCCGTACGAGTGGGAATATCCCATCATCTCTCGCCCTGTTCATCTCTCCCGTACGAGTGGGAATATCCCATCATCTCTCGCCCTGTTCATCTCTCCCGTACGAGTGGGAATATCCCATCATCTCTCCCGTACCAGTGGGAATACCCCATCATCTCTCACCTTGTTCATCTCTCCCGTACGAGTGGGAATATTCCATCATCTCTCGCCTTGTTCATCTCTCCCGTACGAGTGGGAATATCCCATCATCTCTCCCGTACGAGTGGGAATACCCCATCATCTCTCACCTTGTTCATCTCTCCCGTACGAGTGGGAATATTCCATCATCTCTCGCCTTGTTCATCTCTCCCGTACGAGTGGGAATATCCCATCATCTCTCCCGTAGGAGTGGGAATATCCCATCATCTCTCGCCTTGTTCATCTCTCCCGTACGAGTGGGAATATCCCATCATCTCTCCCGTACGAGTGGGAATATCCCATCATCTCTCCCGTAGGAGTGGGAATATCCCATCATCTCTCGCCTTGTTCATCTCTCCTGTACGAGTGGGAATATCCCATCATCTCTCCCGTATGAGTGGGAATATCCCATCATCTCTCCCGTAGGAGTGGGAATATCCCATCATCTCTCGCCTTGCTGATCTCTCCCGTACGAGTGGAAATATCCCATCATCTCTCCCGTACGAGTGGGAATATCCCATCATCTCTCGCCTTGTTCATCTCTCCCGTACGAGTGGGAATATCCCATCATCTCTCGCCTTGCTGATATCTCCCGTACGAGTGGAAATATCCCATCATCTCTCGCCTTGTTCATCTCTCCCATACGAGTGGGAATATCCCATCATCTCTCGCCTTGTTCATCTCTCCCGTACGAGTGGGAATATCCCATCATCTCTCGCCTTGCTGATATCTCCCGTACGAGTGGAAATATCCCATCATCTCTCCCGTACGAGTGGGAATATCCCATCATCTCTCGCCTTGTTCATCTCTCCCGTACGAGTGGGAATATCCCATCATCGCTCCCGTACGAGTGGGAATATCCCATCATCTCTCGCCTTGTTCATCTCTCCCGTACGAGTGGGAATATCCCATCATCTCTCCCGTACGACTGGGAATATCCCATCATCTCTCGCCTTGTTCATCTCTCCCGTACGAGTGGGAACATCCCATCATTTCTCCCGTACGAGTGCGAATATCCCATCATCTCTCCCGTACGACTGGGAATATCCCATCATCTCTCGCCTTGTTCATCTCTCCCGTACGAGTGGGAACATCCCATCATCTCTCGCCTTGTTCATCTCTCCCGTACGAGTGGGAATATCTCATCATCTCTCCCGTACGAGTGGGAATATCCCATCATCTCTCCCGTACGAGTGGGAACATCCCATCATCTCTCACCTTGTTCATCTCTCCCGAACGAGTGGGAATATCCCATCATCTCTCCCGTACGAGTGGGAATATCCCATCATCTCTCGCCTTGTTCATCTCTCCCGTACGAGTGGGAATATCCCATCATCTCTCCCGTACGTGGGAATATCCCATCATCTCTCGCCTTGTTCATCCCTCCCGTACGAGTGGGAATATCCCATCATCTCTCCCGTACGAGTGGGAATATCCCATCATCTCTCCCGTACGAGTGGGAATATCCCATCATCTCTCGCCTTGTTCATCTCTCCCATACGAGTGGGAATATCCCATCATCTCTCCCGTACGAGTGGGAATATCCCATCATCTCTCCCGTACGAGTGGGAATATCCCATCATCTCTCGCCTTGTTCATCTCTCCCATACGAGTGCGAATATCTCATCATCTCTCCCGTACGAGTGGGAATATCCCATCATCTCTCCCGTACGAGTGGGAATATCCCATCATCTCTCGCCTTGTTCATCTCTCCCATACGAGTGGGAATATCCCATCATCTCTCCCGTACGAGTGGGAATATCCCATCATCTCTCGCCTTGTTCATCTCTCCCGTACGAGTGGGAATATCCCATCATCTCTCCCATACGAGTGGGAATATCCCATCATCTCTCGCCTTGTTCATCCCTCCCGTACGAGTGGGAATATCCCATCATCTCTCCCGTACGAGTGGGAATATCCCATCATCTCTCGTCTTGTTCATCTCTCCCGTACAAGTGGGAATATCCCATCATCTCTCGCCCTGTTCATCTCTCCCGTACGAGTGGGAATATCCCATCATCTCTCGCCTTGTTCATCTCTCCCACACGAGTGGGAATATCCCATCATCTCTCCCGTATGAGTGGGAATATCCCATCATCTCTCGCCTTGTTCATCTCTCCCGTACAAGTGGGAATATCCCATCATCTCTCGCCTTGTTCATCTCTCCCGTACGAGTGGGAATATCCCATCATCTCTCGCCTTGTTCATCTCTCCCGTACGAGTGGGAATATCCCATCATCTCTCCCATACGAGTGGGAAAATCCCATCATCTCTCGCCTTGTTCATCTCTCCCGTACGAGTGGGAATATCCCATCATCTCTCGCCCTGTTCATCTCTCCCGTACGAGTGGGAATATCCCATCATCTCTCCCGTACCAGTGGGAATACCCCATCATCTCTCACCTTGTTCATCTCTCCCGTACGAGTGGGAATATTCCATCATCTCTCGCCTTGTTCATCTCTCCCGTACGAGTGGGAATATCCCATCATCTCTCCCGTACGAGTGGGAATACCCCATCATCTCTCACCTTGTTCATCTCTCCCGTACGAGTGGGAATATTCCATCATCTCTCGCCTTGTTCATCTCTCCCGTACGAGTGGGAATATCCCATCATCTCTCCCGTAGGAGTGGGAATATCCCATCATCTCTCGCCTTGTTCATCTCTCCCGTAAGAGTGGGAATATCCCATCATCTCTCCCGTACGAGTGGGAATATCCCATCATCTCTCCCGTAGGAGTGGGAATATCCCATCATCTCTCGCCTTGTTCATCTCTCCTGTACGAGTGGGAATATCCCATCATCTCTCCCGTACGAGTGGGAATATCCCATCATCTCTGCCGTAGGAGTGGGAATATCCCATCATCTCTCGCCTTGCTGATCTCTCCCGTACGAGTGGAAATATCCCATCATCTCTCCCGTACGAGTGGGAATATCCCATCATCTCTCGCCTTGTTCATCTCTCCCGTACGAGTGGGAATATCCCATCATCTCTCGCCTTGTTCATCTCTCCCGTACGAGTGGGAATATCCCATTATCTCTCGCCTTGTTCATCTCTCCCGTACGAGTGGGAATATCCCATCATCTCTCGACTTGTTCATCTCTCCCGTACGAGTGGGAATATTCCATCATCTCTCGCCTTGTTCATCTCTCCCGTACGAGTGGGAATATCCCATCATCTCTCGCCTTGTTCATCTCTCCCGTACGAGTGGGAATATCCCATCATCTCTCGCCTTGTTCATCTCTCCCGTACGAGTGGGAATATCCCATCATCTCTCGCCTTGTTCATCTCTCCCGTATGAGTGGGAATATCCCATCATCTCTCGCCTTGTTCATCTCTCCCATACGAGTGGGAATATCCCATCATCTCTCGCCTTGTTCATCTCTCCCGTACGAGTGGGAATATCCCATCATCTCTCCCGTACGAGTGGGATTATCCCATCATCTCTCGCCTTGTTCATCTCTCCCGTACGAGTGGGAATATCCCATCATCTCTCGCCTTGTTCATCTCTCCCGTACGAGTGGGAATATCCCATCATCTCTCGCCTTGTTCATCTCTCCCGTACGAGTGGGAATATCCCATCATCTCTCCTGTATGAGTGGGAATATCCCATCATCTCTCGCCTTGTTCATCTCTCCCGTACGAGTGGGAATATCCCATCATCTCTCGCCTTGTTCATCTCTCCCGTACGAGTGGGAATATCCCATCATCTCTCGCCTTGTTCATCTCTCCCGTACGAGTGGGAATATCCCATCATCTCTCGCCTTGTTCATCTCTCCCGTACGAGTGGGAACATCCCATCATCTCTCGCCTTGTTCATCTCTCCCGTACGAGTGGGAATATCCCATCATCTCTCGCCTTGTTCATCTCTCCCGTACGAGTGGGAACATCCCATCATCTCTCCTGTATGAGTGGGAATATCCCATCATCTCTCACCTTGTTCATCTCTCCCGTACGAGTGGGAACATCCCATCATCTCTCGCCTTGTTCATCTCTCCCGTACGAGTGGGAACATCCCATCATCTCTCGCCTTGTTCATCTCTCCCGTACGAGTGGGAATATCCCATCATCTCTCCTGTATGAGTGGGAATATCCCATCATCTCTCCCGTACGAGTGGGAATATCCCATCATCTCTCGCCTTGTTCATCTCTCCCGTACGAGTCGGAATATCCCATCATCTCTCGCCTTGTTCATCTCTCCCGTACGAGTGGGAATATCCCATCATCTCTCCTGTATGAGTGGGAATATCCCATCATCTCTCGCCTTGTTCATCTCTCCCGTACGAGTGGGAATATCCCATCATCTCTCGCCTTGTTCATCTCTCCCGTACGAGTGGGAACATCCCATCATCTCTCGCCTTGTTCATCTCTCCCGTACGAGTGGGAATATCCCATCATCTCTCGCCTTGTTCATCTCTCCCGTACGAGTGGGAACATCCCATCATCTCTCCTGTATGAGTGGGAATATCCCATCATCTCTCACCTTGTTCATCTCTCCCGTACGAGTGGGAACATCCCATCATCTCTCGCCTTGTTCATCTCTCCCGTACGAGTGGGAACATCCCATCATCTCTCGCCTTGTTCATCTCTCCCGTACGAGTGGGAATATCCCATCATCTCTCCTGTATGAGTGGGAATATCCCATCATCTCTCCCGTACGAGTGGGAATATCCCATCATCTCTCGCCTTGTTCATCTCTCCCGTACGAGTGGGAACATCCCATCATCTCTCGCCTTGTTCATCTCTCCCGTACGAGTGGGAACATCCCATCATCTCTCGCCTTGTTCATCTCACCCGTACGAGTGGGAATATCCCATCATCTCTCCTGTATGAGTGGGAATATCCCATCATCTCTCACCTTGTTCATCTCTCCCGAACGCGTGGGAATATCCCATCATCTCTCCCGTACGAGTGGGAATATCCCATCATCTCTCGCCTTGTTTATCTCTCCCGTACGAGTGGGAATATCCCATCATCTCTCGCCTTGTTCATCTCTCCCGTACGAGTGGGAATATCCCATCATCTCTCGCCTTGTTCATCTCTCCCGTTCGAGTGGGAATATCTCATCATCTCTCCCGTACGAGTGGGAATATCCCATCATCTCTCGCCTTGTTCATCTCTCCCGTACGAGTGGGAATATCCCATCATCTCTCCCGTACGAGTTGGAATATCCCATCATCTCTCGCCTTGTTCATCTCTCCCGTACGAGTGGGAATATCCCATCATCTCTCCCGTACCAGTGGGAATATCCCATCATCTCTCACCTTGTTCATCTCTCCCGTACGAGTGGGAATATTCCATCATCTCTCGCCTTGTTCATCTCTCCCGTACGAGTGGGAATATCCCATCATCTCTCGCCTTGTTCATCTCTCCCGTACGAGTGGGAACATCCCATCATCTCTCCCGTACGAGTGGGAATATCCCATCATCTCTCGCCTTGTTCATCTCTCCCGTACGAGTGGGAATATTCCATCATCTCTCGCCTTGTTCATCTCTCCCGTACGAGTGGGAATATCCCATCATCTCTCCCGTACGAGTGGGAATATCCCATCATCTCTCCCGTACGAGTGGGAATATTCCATCATCTCTCGCCTTGTTCATCTCTCCCGTACGAGTGGGAATATCCCATCATCTCTCGCCTTGTTCATCTCTCCCGTACGAGTGGGAATATCCCATCATCTCTCGACTTGTTCATCTCTCCCATACGAGTGGGAATATCCCATCATCTCTCCCGTACGAGTGGGAATATCCCATCATCTCTCGCCTTGTTCATCTCTCCCGTACTAGTGGGAATATCCCATCATCTCTCGCCTTGTTCATCTCTCCCGTACGAGTGGGAATATCCCATCATCTCTCGCCTTGTTCATCTCTCCCGTATGAGTGGGAATATCCCATCATCTCTCGCCTTGTTCATCTCTCCCATACGAGTGGGAATATCCCATCATCTCTCCCGTACGAGTGGGAATATCCCATCATCTCTCGCCTTGTTCATCTCTCCCGTACGAGTGGGAATATCCCATCATCTCTCCCGTACGAGTGGGATTATCCCATCATCTCTCGCCTTGTTCATCTCTCCCGTACGAGTGGGAATATCCCATCATCTCTCGCCTTGTTCATCTCTCCCGTACGAGTGGGAATATCCCATCATCTCTCGCCTTGTTCATCTCTCCCGTACGAGTGGGAATATCCCATCATCTCTCGCCTTGTTCATCTCTCCCGTACGAGTGGGAATATCCCATCATCTCTCGACTTGTTCATCTCTCCCGTACGAGTGGCAATATCCCATCATCTCTCCTGTACGAGTGGGAATATCCCATCATCTCTCGCCTTGTTCATCTCTCCCGTACGAGTGGGAATATCCCATCATCTCTCGCCTTGTTCATCTCTCCCGTAGGAGTGGGAATATCCCATCATCTCTCCCGTACGAGTGGGAATATCCCATCATCTCTCGCCTTGTTCATCTCTCCCGTATGAGTGGGAATATCCCATCATCTCTCCTGTACGAGTGGGAATATCCCATCATCTCTCGCCTTGTTCATCTCTCCCGTACGAGTGGGAATATCCCATCATCTCTCGCCTTGTTCATCTCTCCCGTAGGAGTGGGAATATCCCATCATCTCTCCCGTACGAGTGGGAATATCCCATCATCTCTCGCCTTGTTCATCTCTCCCGTATGAGTGGGAATATCCCATCATCTCTCCCGTACGAGTGGGAATATTCCATCATCTCTCGCCTTGTTCATCTCTCCCGTACGAGTGGGAATATCCCATCATCTCTCCCGTACGAGTGGGAATATCCCATCATCTCTCGCCTTGTTCATCTCTCCCGTACGAGTGGGAATATCCCATCATCTCTCGCCTTGTTCATCTCTCCCGTACGAGTGGGAATATCCCATCATCTCTCGCCTTTGTCATCTCTCCCGTACGAGTGGGAATATCCCATCATCTCTCCCGTACGAGTGGGAATATCCCATCATCTCTCGCCTTGTTTATCTCTCCCGTACGAGTGGGAATATCCCATCATCTCTCGCCTTGTTTATCTCTCCCGTACGAGTGGGAATATCCCATCATCTCTCGCCTTGTTCATCTCTCCCGTACGAGTGGGAATATCCCATCATCTCTCGCCTTGTTCATCTCTCCCGTTCGAGTGGGAATATCTCATCATCTCTCCCGTACGAGTGGGAATATCCCATCATCTCTCGCCTTGTTCATCTCTCCCGTACGAGTGGGAATATCCCATCATCTCTCCCGTACGAGTTGGAATATCCCATCATCTCTCGCCTTGTTCATCTCTCCCGTACGAGTGGGAATATCCCATCATCTCTCCCGTACCAGTGGGAATATCCCATCATCTCTCACCTTGTTCATCTCTCCCGTACGAGTGGGAATATTCCATCATCTCTCGCCTTGTTCATCTCTCCCGTACGAGTGGGAATATCCCATCATCTCTCGCCTTGTTCATCTCTCCCGTACGAGTGGGAACATCCCATCATCTCTCCCGTACGAGTGGGAATATCCCATCATCTCTCGCCTTGTTCATCTCTCCCGTACGAGTGGGAATATTCCATCATCTCTCGCCTTGTTCATCTCTCCCGTACGAGTGGGAATATCTCATCATCTCTCCCGTACGAGTGGGAATATCCCATCATCTCTCCCGTACGAGTGGGAATATTCCATCATCTCTCGCCTTGTTCATCTCTCCCGTACGAGTGGGAATATCCCATCATCTCTCGCCTTGTTCATCTCTCCTGTACGAGTGGGAATATCCCATCATCTCTCGACTTGTTCATCTCTCCCATACGAGTGGGAATATCCCATCATCTCTCCCGTACGAGTGGGAATATCCCATCATCTCTCGCCTTGTTCATCTCTCCCGTACTAGCGGGAATATCCCATCATCTCTCGCCTTGTTCATCTCTCCCGTACGAGTGGGAATATCCCATCATCTCTCGCCTTGTTCATCTCTCCCGTATGAGTGGGAATATCCCATCATCTCTCGCCTTGTTCATCTCTCCCATACGAGTGGGAATATCCCATCATCTCTCCCGTACGAGTGGGAATATCCCATCATCTCTCGCCTTGTTCATCTCTCCCGTACGAGTGGGAATATCCCATCATCTCTCCCGTACGAGTGGGATTATCCCATCATCTCTCGCCTTGTTCATCTCTCCCGTACGAGTGGGAATATCCCATCATCTCTCGCCTTGTTCATCTCTCCCGTACGAGTGGGAATATCCCATCATCTCTCGCCTTGTTCATCTCTCCCGTACGAGTGGGAATATCCCATCATCTCTCGCCTTGTTCATCTCTCCCGTACGAGTGGGAATATCCCATCATCTCTCGACTTGTTCATCTCTCCCGTACGAGTGGGAATATCCCATCATCTCTCCTGTACGAGTGGGAATATCCCATCATCTCTCGCCTTGTTCATCTCTCCCGTACGAGTGGGAATATCCCATCATCTCTCGCCTTGTTCATCTCTCCCGTAGGAGTGGGAATATCCCATCATCTCTCCCGTACGAGTGGGAATATCCCATCATCTCTCGCCTTGTTCATCTCTCCCGTATGAGTGGGAATATCCCATCATCTCTCCCGTACGAGTGGGAATATTCCATCATCTCTCGCCTTGTTCATCTCTCCCGTACGAGTGGGAATATCCCATCATCTCTCCCGTACGAGTGGGAATATCCCATCATCTCTCGCCTTGTTCATCTCTCCCGTACGAGTGTGAATATCCCATCATCTCTCGCCTTGTTCATCTCTCCCGTACGAGTGGGAATATCCCATCATCTCTCGCCTTTGTCATCTCTCCCGTACGAGTGGGAATATCCCATCATCTCTCCCGTACGAGTGGGAATATCCCATCATCTCTCGCCTTGTTCCTCTCTGCGGTACGAGTGGGAATATCCCATCAGTTCTCGCCTTGTTCATCTCTCCCGTACGAGTGGGAATATCCCATCATCTCTCGGCTTGTTGATCTCTCCCGTACGAGTGGGAATATCCCATCATCTCTCGTCTTGTTCATCTCTCCTGCACTAGCCGGAATACCCCAACACCTGCTCTGTCAAACACTTTAAATGACTTCTGCACCCTCTCCAAAGCCTCCAAATATTTCCTATAAAGGTGTGACCAGAACTGAATGCAATATTCCGGGTGTGACCTAACTCTGCATATCAACACTGTCAAGCATCGACGTGTAACATCCAGGCCTGGACCACCAGACTCAAAAAACAGTTACTTCCTCCAAACAGTACGGCTGATCAACACCTCCACCCACTAACCCACCCCTCCACACCCCAACCACTACTTTATCATTTCCTGTCGCTCACCTTATGAACAGACAGTCCTGTGTCTAGTGTCACTTTATAGCCACACAATCAATCTGTATTTAACCTATCTTATGTCTTTATATTTATTGTGTATTTTTATTACAGTGTTTGTTATCTTATTGTGCTTTTTTTGTGCTGTTTCAGATCCAGAGTAACAACTATTCTGTTCTCTTTTACTCCTGTGAGCAGGAAATGACATTAAACGTTCTTGAATCTTGAAGGGTCTTGCAACTAATAATGTACTGCTTCTTACTGTGATCTCTTAAAGAGCAGCACTTCACGTCTGAAATATGAAATGTTGAACTTTGAAATTAGATGGAACAAGCTGCCAGAGTCAAAGTTATTATCAAGGTACAAATACATCACCGTATACCATCATGAGATTCATTTTCTTGCAGGCATTTGCAGGAAAATAAAGAACTGGAATGGAATGTATGAAAAACGATCTACAAACAAAGGCCAACGAACAGCTAAAGCGCAAAAGCAGGTAAATTGTGCAAATAGAAATATCAATAAATAATACTGAAAACGTGAGTCAAATGCGAGTCTGTAGGTTGTGTGATTAGCTCAGGGTTGTGATGAATGGAATTATCCACGCCGGTTCAGGAGCTGATCCTGGCGGTGTGGGATCTCAGACCCCTGTACCTCCCACCCGATGGTAGCAGCGAGAAGAGAGCGTGGCCTGGATGGTGGGGGTCTTTGCTGCTTTCGTGTGACAGCACACCTTGCAAATGTGCTCAATGGTGGAGAGGGCTTGACCAGAAGACATGCTGGAGGTAGATACAATTACGTTTAAAATTACATTTAGGCAGGTACATGAATAAGAAAGGTTTAGACAGATATGGGCCAAACACAAGGAAGTGGGACTAGCTTGGACAGACACTGTTGTCAGTATCAACACGATGGGCTGAAGAGCCTGTTTCTGTGTCGTATGTCGCTCTGACTAAAACTCGAGGATCTTCTGTGTGTGTACACGGTCACCCCTCATTGCTCTTTTTCTAAATTCCAAGGAATACAGAGCCAAACCTTCTCCACAGGTCACAAGCTTCCTCTGGGACCTCGGGTGGAGTGGCGGGTAGTTACCAGAAACCCAACCAGTTACAAAGCTGCTGTTAGTGAATCTGAACCCTGTTTGATGTGATTGCCATTTGACCCCGGGAGGAAGCAGGGGCAATATGGCTGGATTAAAATACCGACACCGGCAGACAAGTTAATGACCAGAGAGTAAATCTTCCCAACAAATGTGTCAAAAGTATAAAATCTGAGCCATGAAGTTGTAAATAAACTTTTCTCATGTTTGATACGGGAGTGTTAAAGAGAAAATGCTGCTCAGGTTTGTGAAGAGTGGCTCTGTGGGAATACAAAAACAGTAGAGGCTGAAACAGCCGATATTAACAAGCGCATCCACGTGGATGGTGAACTTGTCCGACAGGCAGCAATGTACAACCATTCCCAAAAGCACCCACGAGCCCCAAGATACCGGGAACCGGCACAGGAATGTGGCAGGAACACAGGGGGTCAACACAAGGGTGGAGATGACAAAGAGAGGGAGAGAGTACAGAGTTAGAGAGGGAGTGTGTAGAGGGCAGAGAGGGCAGAGGGAGGGAGGGTGTAGAGGGGGGAAGAAGGTGTCCAGGAGAGGAAAGACAGAGGAGAGAGGTAAGAGAGAGGTAAGTGAGAGTGAACAGTGCTTACAGTATAAGGGAGAGTGTGAACGAGTTATTTCAGAGGGGATAGAGAGTATGAGGGCTCGTATGCAGAGGAGAAGAGGGAGCCTGAAGAGGTACAGACACACCCTGTCCACCTGGGAGAGGGTGGGCAAGGCTACTTGCTTGGGAGAGATGTAAATCGAAAGAGAAGAGAGAGGGAAAAGAGGCAACACTGTCCTGATGAAGGGTCTCGGCCCGAAACATCGACAGCGCTTCTCCGTATAGATGCTGCCTGGCCTGCTGCGTTCCACCAGCATTTTGTGTGTGTTACTGGAACTGTGAGATACCCATCTTCCTCTTTCTACTACCCCCATCATAACACTGTGCTGTAAACACTTTAAACCACTTTTCATAACGCTGTTTACACAGTTATATATTCACACTATGTTTTTCCATATCAATACTTTAAACTCTGTTTATCTTTTTATATAATTATTTATCCTTATATATTGTATTTTTTTTGTTGCATCATGTGCCCTAACCAACACTCCACAGCAAATTCCTATTCCATGTAAAAGTATACAGTGAATAAAGTTGATCCTTGATGCAGAACACTGCCGATTCTGGAAATCTAGAAGAGAATGTGGACCATATCCGACAGGTCAGGCACCTTCTGCAGGGCGTCAGAATCTTGACTAATGTTACACGGTATTAGTTCTGGAATGGCTGGGTATCTGACTTTGTTAAACTCAGTGTTGAGTCCAAAGACTGCAAGGAGCCCAGTCAGGAAGTGAGGTGCTGTTCCCATTTGGAATTTGGTGGAAAACGAAAGGAAGCAAAGTCCGGGAGGCCAAGGGGTGAGTGGGCTGGAAAATCGAGCTCGAAAGTCACCCTGAGCTTCCTGTCACCCTGACTGGAGGAGGTCAGGGTGACAGGATCAGAGGGCTGTAGACACAGCCAGCTCCATCATGGGCACGAACCTCACCCCCGTCGAGGACGTCTTCAAAGGGAACTGCCCTGAGAAGGCAGCATCCATCGTGAAGAACCCTCACCATCCAGTACATGCTCTTTTCCCATTGCTATCGCTACAGGAGCCTGAAGACACACACTCAATGTTTTAGGAACTGATTCTTCCTCTCCACCATCAGATTTCTGAATGGACAATCACTACTTTGCTCTCTTGTTTGCACTATTTTATATATAAACACTGTTATTTCTTTTTGTAAGTTCTAATCTATTTCATATACCACACTGCACTGCAGCTGCAAATTTCACAACACGCGTCAGTGATAATAAACTTGATTCTGATTCTACCCGCTGAATGGAGGAGTCAAACTGACGCCACCCGTTTTTGGGCTCTCTGGTGTAGAGGAGACCACACAGTGAACACTGGATCAGGAGCAGAGGTGAATCACTGCTACACTGGGGAGTGAGCCTGCAAACGATACCTCTCTCTCTCTCTCTCACACACACACACGGAGAGGTGCAGTGGGTGAAGCTGGGGTTGAAGGGGTAGGGAACGGTCCCCTCAGAATGATGAGGGGAGAGGGAGGGGAGGATGTAATTAGTAGTGGCATGATTTTGAATGTTGAAGAAATCGTGAAGGGTGATCAGTTGATTGTGGAGGTAGATGGGGGTGGAGGTGAGGACCGGGAGAATCCTAACATTCTCAGCGGGAGGAGGGGAGTAGTTGTGGGGGCGGACAAAGAGGGCATTCACCAGGATGTTGCCTGGATTGGAGGGCGATAGTTAATGGGTTGGATAGGCTGGCCTGTGTTCTGGTCCACACAATAAAAGAAGGACACAAAGACTTTTGAGCGGGTGTAGAAGATGTTTGCCAGGATGTTGCCTGAATGCTCTCATTACTACCATCAGGGAGAAGGTAAAGGATCCTGAGGACCAACGCTCGATAATTTCAGAACAGTTCCTTTCCCTCTGCAATCAGATTTCTGAAAGATCCATGAACACTGATCACTGTTCTGCTCTCTTATTGCATTAGTTTTGTTATTTTTTATACATTACTATTGTAATTTATAGTAATTCTATGTTTTGCTCTGTACTGCTCCCTCAAAAAAGTAAATGTCATGACATATGTCAGTGATATGAAACCTGATTGTGACGGTAACTCGGAGAAGTTGCACACTTGAGTGGTTTTCTCTGCAACATCAGAGGCTGTTGGGGAGATGTGATAGAGGTTTACGAGAGGGTAAATGATCAGAATCTTTTCCCCGAGGTAGAGTATCAAAAACAAGAGGGCAGAGGTGTAAAGTGAGCAGAAGGAGTCCTAAAGGGGATCTGAGGGGTAGGATTTTTACACAGAGAGTGGTTGATATGTGGATCGAGCCGCCAGAGGAGGTGGTGTGATCGGTAACAATTGTCACATTTAAGGGACTTTTAGACAGACACTTGAATGGGCAAAATACCAAGGGTATGGTTCCAATGTGGGCAAATGGGAAAAATGTTGGCATGAGCATGATGAGCTGAAGAACCTGATTCTGTTCTTCATGACCCCGTGCCTATAACGTTGGCCAGAAGGACTGCAGTAATTCAATAAAATGGTCACTGTGACCTACTCAAGGGCATTTAGGGATGGGCCATAAATGTTGGCCGTGCACCGCCCCACAAAGTGATCAGCCAAGGGGATAGAGTATTGATGGACATTTGGATGGTGCGGAAGTCAGAGGGGAACCCGCAGGTGGTGGTGCTCCCCGCACTGACTGTCCTCGGCCCACTTGCTCTGGGAGAGGGGTTTGATCAAATAGTTCTCCACACCAGTGGACTGTGGCCAGAGGAGCTCTCTCCGACTCCACAACCCACTACTCTTCCATTCACGTTTCCTGCTGATAACTCAATCACCAAACTGCCTTTCTTTTGAAAAAATATCAAAATAAAATTTATTCATAATAAACAGATATTTACAAGAATAAACCATGCAGTGTCTTTTCATCCCTACATTTGTAGGCAATGTGTCTAGTGTTAAATTACTCTGTTTAAAACTAATCGCACTGTTGTCACTCATGTGGCCCCCTGAAGTGGTGCACTACGACAGTAAATAAGGGAATTCCTCGCCCAGTCTGGCTGAGAATGTGAAGAGGGTAAGGGGTACGTGTAGAAGGGGTGGGCGAGGGGTAAGTGTAGCAAAATATGTAGACAGGACCAAGGAGAGGATACGTCATTGGGGAAGTGTAGGAGGACAGGGAAGAGGTAGCTAAAATAAGGTACCAGACAGCATGTGGCAACCACAAAGACAAGGAACCTTGCGACCACAAGACAATGTGTTCGGCAAAGTATTTTGAGCTATTATACCTATTTCGAGTGTTTTGCTTGCATCCATACCCATTCCAAGTATTACGCTTGCGTCTATGCTTATTCCGAGTATTTCGCGTGCTTAGCTATGCAATAGCCAATCAACTGATGAATTTGAATCGGTAACCATATTTGCGAATGTAGTACCCTGTTTTTGGGTATAAGTATGACCTTTGTAAACTGACAAATTGGGAGTGCGTGGGGCTGCGAACTCCTCTCTGAATAAAAACCGTTTCAGAGGTAATTTCGTGTCTCTGGTGTTTTTCCTCAACTGAGCAGGTTAATAATTTCAGGTTGACAATTTGGCGAGCGATCACTTGGCCACCAAACGACCAATGGGACTTCGACAAGGGGGCACTGGAATCAGTGTCAGTGGGGAAGGGTGCTCGGGATTCCCGCAGCTACTCTGGCCAGTCTCTGATCATATCCTGTGCTTGTGGGGGTGTGAATTCACCTCCTTCCCCCCCCCTCACCCAGGGACAGCACACTGCCTGTGATCCATTGCCCAGGCCCAATGGAGGGGAGCCAGCGGCAGTCCCAGCCCGCAGAGGAGGAGGCTGCTGATTGGACAGGCCACGACTGGATAGTGGAGGGTGTGGCGCGGACAGTCTCGGCCAAGACCGACGCCGAGTTACGGACCAGGCCACAGATCAGTGGAAGGTGAGGTGGTGCCTGCTGTGGTTAGTGTAACGCTCTACAGAGTGGGATTCAGTTCCCGCTGCTCACTGTGAGGAGTGCGTACGTCCTCCCCCCTAACAACCTGGATCTCCTCCGGGTGCTCCGGTTTCCTCCCACGTTGCAAAGGCATCCGGGTTAGGGTTAGTGAGTTGGGGGTCACCGGAAGCGTGGCAACACTTGCGGGCTGCCCCCCCCCAGCGCATCCTCGGTCCGCGTCGGCCATCGATGCAAACAATGATTTCCCCGTACGTTCCGCTGCTTCGACGTACAGGTATCATCCTATCCGCTGCAAGGACGGCAACGCGCACGGTGAGCGCACAGAGAGATCCCACGAACGGAGGCAGGGAGGTGCAAAGTGAGGGAGGCTGGAGAAGCCCGGGCATATTAAACATTATTGTATAAGTAACAAAGTGACAAGAGAAGATGAAAGAGTTAGCAGAGTAATAAGTGATGAAGCCTGCTTGTTATTCCACGAACCTCACTTGAAGCTAATGTTAAAAGCATCGAATAACTCACTCTCATGAGATGCGTAATTATTAATACAGGCAGCAGCACCAGTGACAAAATGTTTCTATATTTTATTTCAATAAAACCTTTACACATCAGACAGGAGCCTGAAGATATTTTGTAATGGGTTCCTGCCTACGAGGATCTTCAGAGTTAATCAGAAACAAACTCCCTCACTGGGCTCGTGCGCGAAGCCTCCGAGTCTTGGTAGAGGATCCATTATCCGAAAGAGCAAGCGCGCCTGCCAGCCGCAGAGAGAGTGAAGCAGCATTCAAATCAGCTGGCTCGGTGCCTCTGCGTTCGGGTGGTGCCATATAAACGCAGACCCGTGGTCTGTGCTCCTTTGGCACAGCCAGCAGGCCGGGAAGCAGCAATGTGGCTCTTGGTTCTGCGAGCAGGAGAGGCGGCACCAGGCCAAGAGGCCGGATCATCTAGGCCGAATGGCTTCTGACGCTGCTAACACCTCTGCTCCTGCCCCTGGAGCTGAGGGGACTCACTCTGCGGAACTGCTCCCCTTCACAGATACTGCCAACCGTCTACCTCGTTAAGGGTGGCTTGTTAGCACGACGCTTTACAGGACCAGCAACTGGGGTTCATTTTTGCTGCTGTCTGTAAGGAGTTAGTACGTTCTCCTCGTGACCACGTGGATTTCCCCCCAGTGCTCTGGTTTCCTCCCACGTTCCAAAGATGTACAGGTTCGAGTTATGAGTTGCGGGTATGCCAAGCTAGTGCCCAAAGTATGGTGACACTTGTGAGCTCCCCGACCCCCACATCCTCGGACTGATTTGGCCATGGATGCAAATGACGAATTTCTTTGTATGTGTTAGAACCGTAGAACATTACAGCACAGAAACAGGCCTTTTGGCCCTTCTTGGCTGTGCCGAACCATTTTTCTGCCCAGTCCCACTGACCTGCACCTGGACCATATCCCTCCAGACCCCTCTCATCCATGTACCTGTCCAAGTTTTTCTTAAATGTTAAAAGTGAGCCCATATTTACCACTTCATCTGGCAGCTCATTCCACAGTCCCACCACTCTCTGTGTGAAGAAGCCCCCCCAATGTTCCCTTTAAACTTTTCCCCCTTCACCCTTAACCCATGTCCTCTGGTTTTTTTCTCCCCTAGCCTCAGTGGAAAAAGCCTGCTTGCATTCACTCTGTCTATACCCATCATAATTTTTGATGTACGTGTGACAAATAGAACTAATAATTTTAAAGAATCTTAAAAAAGCAAAGAGATAAGGAGGAAGAGGGGAGGAGAGAGAACGTCCAGGGTCTTTGGAGTCTGGGACTGAGCTGGCGGCTTTACTGAGGTAGCAAGAAGGATAGATAGAGACCGTATAGGGGAGTCTGGTTCTGGTGATGTACTCTCTGCAGTTTCGTGTGGTCAGGGTCAGAGTAGTTACCTTACCAAGCCATGATGAATCAGACATAATGCTTCCAATGGAACATTGACAACAGTTGATAAGAAATGACGCAGACACACTGAATTTCTGTAGCCTCCGAAGGAAGCAGAGGCATTGGTGAGCCTCGTTGGCCATGACATCAACGTGGCTGGACCAGGACAGGTTCTCACAGTGCCTCCGCATTTCCCAGATATACTGTTGATCAAATTGTGATGAGTGTGGATAAAGTGGGTGGTCACAGCACTTTTTACAGAGTCTACAACAAGAGGAGATGAGTTTAGAGTGAGAGGGGAATGATTTAAAGGAGTCACAGAGTCATAGAGCAGGACAAAACAGAAATAGGCCATTTTGGCCCATCTAGTCCATGCCAAACTGTTATTCTGCCTAGACCCATTAACCCTCTCCCGGACCATAGCCCTGGACCCATTAACCCTCACCCGGACCATAGCCCTGGACCCATTAACCCTCACCCGGACCATAGCCCTGGACCCATTAACCCTCACCCGGACCACAGCCCTGGACCCATTAACCCTCACCCGGACCATAGCCCTGGACTCATTAACCCTCACCCGGACCATAGCACTGGACCCATTAACCCTCACCCGGACCATAGCCCTGGACCCATTAACCCTCTCCCGGACCATAGCCCTGGACCCATTAACCCTCACCCGGACCATAGCCCTGGACCCATTAACCCTCTCCCGGACCATAGCCCTGGACCCATTAACCCTCTCCCGGACCATAGCCCTGGACCCATTAACCCTCACCCGGACCATAGCCCTGGACCCATTAACCCTCTCCCGGACCATAGCCCTGGACCCATTAACCCTCACCCGGACCATAGCCCTGGACCCATTAACCCTCACCCGGACCATAGCCCTGGACCCATTAACCCTCACCCGGACCATAGCCCTGGACCCATTAACCCTCACCCGGACCATAGCCCTGGACCCATTAACCCTCACCCGGACCATAGCCCTGGACCCATTAACCCTCTCCCGGACCATAGCCCTGGACCCATTAACCCTCTCCCGGACCATAGCCCTGGACCCATTAACCCTCTCCCGGACCATAGCCCTGGACCCATTAACCCTCACCCGGACCATAGCCCTGGACCCATTAACCCTCTCCCGGACCATAGCCCTGGACCCATTAACCCTCTCCCGGACCATAGCCCTGGACCCATTAACCCTCTCCCGGACCATAGCCCTGGACCCATTAACCCTCACCCGGACCATAGCCCTGGACCCATTAACCCTCTCCCGGACCATAGCCCTGGACCCATTACCCCTCACCCGGACCATAGCTCTGGACCCATTAACCCTCACCCGGACCATAGCCCTGGACCCATTAACCCTCACCCGGACCATAGCCCTGGACCCATTAACCCTCTCCCGGACCATAGCCCTGGACCCATTAACCCTCTCCCGGACCATAGCCCTGGACCCATTAACCCTCACCCGGACCATAGCCCTGGACCCATTAACCCTCTCCCGGACCATAGCCCTGGACCCATTAACCCTCACCCGGACCATAGCCCTGGACCCATTAACCCTCTCCTGGGCCATAGCCCTGCATTCCCTTCCATCGATGTACTTATCCAAATTTCTCTTAAACGTTGCATCCACCATTTCCGATGGTAGCTCATTCCACACTCTCACCACTGTCTGAGTGAAGGTTCCCTTTGACCCTAATCCCATGACCTAGTCTCACCCAGCCCCGCAGAAAAAGCCTGCTAGCATTTACCCTATCAGTACTCCTCATAACTTTGTACACCTCTAGCAAATCTCCACTCATTGGCCTAGGCTCCATGGAATAAAGTCATAATCTATTCTACCCTTCCATGGGGTGATGGTGAAGGGTGCTTGTCACCTCCTGACCTTCTCAGCAAATAGACAGTCGACAAAGAGGCTAGTGACTGTCTCCACCACCACACTCCCCATCACAGCCATCCCGAGGTCAGGGAGCATTGGGGGAGGGACCCTGACTGGACAGGGGGGAATTCACTGGGAGCCATGGGGCTTGCTGGTAACACGGAATTCTGCTGAAGGATTTTGACGGGCCGTTTGGGACCATTACCCAGGATCCATAGTGCCCTTCCTCAGAACCTGCAAGGCGCTCCGTGCTGACCACTGCCTATGGACCTGTGGCCAAAGGTGAAGATTAATTTGTCAGATGTACAACGAAACACTGAGAGAAATGCATCATTTGCGTCATCGTTTGCACAGCCTGAGGATGCACTGGGAGCAGCCACACTTCCGGCGCCAACTTCGTACGCTCAGAAAGCTTACTAACCCTAACCCGTACGTCTACGGACTGTGGGTGGAAACTGGAGCACCTGGTGGGTGGGGGGGGGGGGGGGGAACCCTCACGGTCACGAGGAGAACGTACGGACTCCTTCGAGTCGGCGGTGGGAATTGAACTCCGGTCGCAGATTGCCGGCACCGTGAGGCGCGGGGCTGGCCGCCGCCCTCTTCACCGAGGTAGCTTTCCTGAGCGTGAGCGGGCTTTGAAACGACAGCTCTCTGGCCCGGGAGGCGAGAGCGGGAGCTACCCCAGGCCTGGTAGAGATGGGTAAATGCAATCCCACATCCAGCTGACTACGAGCGAGTGTGAAGCAGGCAAATAAAAAAACGACACAATGGAAAGATGCAAACAAAATGGTTGGATAATGAGCTAACTAGCGACCTGCCCTCTAATTGTTTGAGCAGCATGGGTTGTTTTATGTGATCTGATTCTGCATTGTACGTACAGTGTCTCATAATCTCTCTTGCATAACATGATGGAGTTGTTAGTCCTGTTAGTTTAAAGAGTGTTTGAATTCTATTAGAATATTAAATTACCCAGCACAGTCCTCCAGCGAAGCGGCTGTTCTCCACACTGTTTGTCTGGGTGATTGATCAGCTGTCAGTCTCCCACTAACTTATCCATGTTTAAGAGATTAAAAAATTCTGTTAGATTGTCCTTGAAAATTGACTCATCTCCCAATGGGTAACTTTCCCATTCTTCGCTGCTACGTTGTCTGTCTGCTTAAACTGGTATGGAAGACTTTTTCTCTCAACATTCTCACACCAAATCCATCTGTCCCTCACCTATCCTGCTGGCTATCAGACCCTCAATCCTTCTCCCAGATATCCTCTGACCCTCTCTCTCCTCTGACCGTCTCCCTCTCTCTGACTCTCTCTCACCCTGTCTCCCACTCTCTGAATCTCTCGCACCCCCGTCTCCCTCTCTCTGACTCTCTCTCACCCCCGTCTCCCTCTCTCTGACTCTCTCTCACCCTCTGTCTCCCTCTCTCTGACTCTCTCTCACCCCCGTCTCCCTCTCTCTGACTCTCTCTCACCCCCCATCTCCCTCTCTCTGACTCTCTCCCACCCCCCATCTCCCTCTCTCTGACTCTCTCTCACCCCCGTCTCCCTCTCTCTGACTCTCTCTCACCCCCCATCTCCCTCTCTCTGATGCTCTCTCACCCCCATCTCCCTCTCTCTGACTCTCTCTCACCCCCCCGTCTCCCTCTCTCTGACTCTGTCTCACCCTCTGACCCTTTCCCTGACTCTTCCCTCCCTCTATGACCTTCTCTCTCTTTCACCCTCCCTCTCTCTGACCCCCATCATTTGATTCTGTCCCTCTGAACTTCCCTCTCTTGGTCTCTCTGTCCCTTTCCCCCTGACCTCTGTATCTCTGCCCCACTCCATCCCTCTGAATCTTTTTATCTGATCCTCCCTCCCTCTGAACTTCCCTCTCCAGCATGACCGCACTCTCTGACTGGCCCCCTCTCTGGTGAGTTCCCACTTTCCGATTCCCCTCCCCACACACATACCCCCACTGACCCTCTCTCCATCCTTAATCTCCCCTATCCTGGAAAATGGATGTTTAAAGGCAGAGTGAGGGGTAAGTTTTTTGTACAGAGACTGGGAAGTACCTGGAGTGAGTTACCAGGGATAGTGGTGGGTGCAGGCCGTTTGATGGAGTTCAGACCCATAAATATGAAGGAAATGGAGAGATATGGATGATCCACAGGAGGAGGATATTTAGTATAAACTGGCATTGAGATAGGTATAACAACATGGGCCAAATGGCCTGGCC
Source organism: Hemitrygon akajei (assembly GCF_048418815.1). Classification (NCBI taxonomy): domain Eukaryota; kingdom Metazoa; phylum Chordata; class Chondrichthyes; order Myliobatiformes; family Dasyatidae; genus Hemitrygon; species Hemitrygon akajei. Next base: position 18,456,719 of record NC_133146.1, on the reverse strand, counting down.
AGTGCTAAACTGTTCTATGTTCAACGTTCTCTGACCAGGTCAGTTTTGGATCCGGTTTATCAATTTGCCATTAGCCACATGGCCCCAAACCTTCTGGGTGAGTTTTCCATCATCCCTACCCCTCCAATCCTTCCAGATTCATTCATCTGGCTAAAAGCTTCTAAAGCATTCCCGAACTACCTGCTTCCCAACTCCCCCGGTAACCCAGTCCAAACACCTAGCACTCTCTGTGTAGAAATCCTGCCCATCACACCACCCTTAAACTGCCCTTTCTTTAAAAGTTTGGTTTATTGATATTTCTTCCCTGGTGATAAGGTTCTGACTGTCTATCCTATCTAATAGGGGGCAGAGGCTGATGCTGAAGACACATCTAGACCGGTTGCTGCTGGGATGCTTGACGTTAATGAGTTGGATATTAATGTAGGAGGCCCGAGCAGTAAGTTTGGAGATGACGTGAAAGATGAGGGCATTATTAGGTTAGACACATTAGAGGCAGGTCAGTGGCAGATGGCATGAATGTGGGGTCTTGTCAAAGTCATCTACGCTAGCCTCATCCACGTGTTTTGCTGTTTCTTCTGAGTCAGAGAGAATCTCCCCCAACAAAGCTATGTTGACCATCCTTGGACAAACTACAGTCCTTCAGGTTCAAGTTAATCCTGTCCCTCAGTGACGACTATTTCCCTCCCACGGAATAAAGGTGCCACAATCATTGTCCTCCGGTCATTTGGCATCCTGAAGCTGTTGTGGCTAATCGTGTAGCCAATCAGAATGTTCGGACTGGAGTCATTGGCAAGGGAAAGGCCAATGAGAGTGGCACGGTTAGCTACCCAATCAGAAGACTGGGTTTTGAACTCCACCGCTGCCTGTAAGGAGTTTGTACTTCTACCCCGTGACCAAGCAGGTTTCCTCCGGGTGCTCCGGTTTCCTCCCACAGTGCAAGGACGCACGGGTTCGGGTTAGCAAGCTGTGAGCATGCCACGTTGGTCCAGAAGTATGACAACACCTGCGGGCTGCCCCCACCACATCCCCAGACTGTGACGGCCATTGATGCAAATGACGCATTTCACTGTATGTTACGACGTGTCGATGACAAATAAAGCGAATCTTTAGAAGCCATTGTTTGTGTAGCCTATCAGAATGTTGGGACTGTAGTCAGAGGGCAAGGGGAAGGGCAATAGGGAATGGGGGTGCGGGGGTGGGCGGACGAAGTGAATAAAGATCACCGTTGTCCTCTGCCTCCAAATGGTCATATTTAGAGTTATGGAGCACTACAGTACAGAAACTGGCCCTTGTCTTATCACCCCAGTCTGCACCACAGCACAGTCAGCATAGCTTTGTTGGATGAGATTCTCTCTGACTCAGAAGAAACAGCAAAACACACGGATGAGGCCGTGTAGATGACTACATGGTCTTCTGTTAGGACTCTGACAAGATCCCACATTCATTCCATCTGCCACTGACCTGCCCAGGTTATCAGATAATGTCTCTAATCTAATACTAAACCTAACCTAACCTAATAACTTAATACCTCATCTTTCACATAATCTCCGAACTTACCGCTCGGGCCTCCTACACTAATATCCATAGCCTCCCATTCATGTACCTATCCGAACTTCTCTTAAACGTTGAAATCAAACCCACATCAGTTTGTTGTGGGAGTTTGTTCCAAACTCTCACCACCCTCTGAGTTAAGAAGTTGTCCACCAGGTTCTCCTGAAATATTTCTGCTTTCACCCTTAATCTATGTCCTCTAGTTCTAGTCTCACCCAATCTCAGTGGGAAATGCCTGCTTGCATCTACCCTATTTATCATACCCTTTGGAATTTTGTTTACCTCAATGAAATCTTTCCTCATTCTTCTATGCTTCAGGGAATAAAGTGCAAACCTATTCAATCTTTCTGGATAACTTAGGTCCTCAGTGTAGAAACCCCGGCATAAAGATCAGACCTTCCCCTCAGGTGGACCTGTCCCACTGATAAAATATTAATTCAAGCCCATTCCACTTAAAGACGAGCCAGGGCTTCCACCAGTGTCCTGGGTCCTTCAGCTCTTAGGAACAGATACAGACCTGATGAAGTGTCTCGACCCAAAACATCAACTCTTTGTTCCTCTCCACAGATGCTGCCTGACCTGCTGAGTTCCACCAGCATTTTGTGTGTGTTGCTCTGGACTTCCAGCACCTGCAGCATATATGTGTGCCCAGGAGTGGATGCCCGGGTCATTAACTAATTTGAAAAGCTCGCTGTGTGCATACTGGCAGCCGTGCTTTATACGTTACCCGATGACGGAAATACAAGAGCATTTGAGTGGCTGAGAAGCACTTTGGAACTTGGAGAAGAATGTGAAAGGCAGGAATTTCCACGGAGGGGTCACCTCTCTCCTTGCGATCAAAGGAGTCAGTAAGAGAGACTTAAATGTCTGCAACAAAATCACTATGTAAATTTTTGAAATATGGTTCATTTGATGAATGTTGTAGGGATACTGCCTTTTCTCCTTGCAAGGACATTCATATTGTTCAAATTTATAATGTAATCTCACTTTCCTTTTCATATTTATGAGTTGTGTTGATGGGAGTCTTTATGCAATAATTTCAAAAATGTGCTAAAACATCGCCTCCAACCACTTCAAAGTTGTATAATTGACATCGTCAGTTTCTTTCATTATAAGAGATTTAGCATATGTCTGTTAGAAGAACTCGCAACGTTGAGAAACATATTACTTTCTCATCCCCCTCCATTACAAATTCAAATTACTTCTCTCTCCTCCAGCTACTGAGCTATTTTCTTCCCTTTCAGCTTATTTTTTGGCTTTGATTTTGTTTTAACAGTAAGAGAAACATTGAATATTACAACTGTTTTGAATAATTTAGCCACGTTGTCAGTTTACCCAGCCTGAGTACAGGCCAGGGACAGCAATAGATGGTGGCCGTATTTACACAGGATTACGGGAGCCATGTCAGTTCGATCCCAGCGCCTCTCTCATTCTCGCCCGGCTTCTCACTGATGGCAGAGGGAATGATCCAACCAACTCACAGTCAGGGTCAATATATGTAGCTGTGATCCCCGAAGGTACCAAGGTACTGCCTCATCCTGGGGTACGGTCCCTGATGTACCAATTCTCCCCAGGGTACAGTCCATGATGCTGTGAAGAAAGGCAACCCTTGTACTTGGTTTTCATAGTTTTGAAAAAGGCGTTCGGTACAATAGACCACCAGGCTCTTGGGCGTATACTATCAAGACATGGCTGCCCTGACAACGATGGCATATCAGCCATAATACTCAACAACAGTGTCACTGAATCAGAACCCTTCACTGTCAAGGCAAGAGTCAAGCATTCAAATTATTGCACCCACCCTATTTGCCATCCTTCATCTCAAGACGTGCCACAGGGAAACCCAATCATGTATACAATGGACAACACCAACGCTTCATGGAGCTTCTCACGCAGATGATAACATCATCACAGCACACTCTGAAGATGACCTCCACTGTATCCTGAATGCGTTTGCCAAGGCCCTGGGTCTTGTTTTGAATATTAAAAAAAAAGACATGTCATATATCAGCCACATGTAATATATCAGCCATGTATCCAGCCCTCCGCAAAAGTTGATGATATCACTGTTGAAAATGTAGTCCACTCTCACTACCTTGGCAGCATTCTCTCCTGGTAACAGACCGCGGCGCAGAGATCAACCACTGCCTGAGCAGTGCCAATGATGGCTGTGCAAGATTAACGAAAAGAGTCTTTGAAGACTAGGACCCACAGGTCGAAACCAAATTTTTGGTCTATAGAGCAGTCATCCTTCCTATATTACTGTATGGAGCTGCACCATGGACCAGCCTGAAATCCCTGGAGCAATTCCACCAAAAATCGTTATGAAAGATTCTGAGCATCAGCTGGAAGGAGAGATTCACTAACACCAGCATACGAGAGGAGACCAACATGAACAGCATCTCCATCAAGGTAAAGCAACACCAAATCCAGTGCACTGGTTATGTCATCCAGATGTCTAACTCCCAGCTGAAGGAAGATCAGCAAGCACGTGCAAAGGAAAAGCTTCAAAAGACGACATCAAAATCAGTCTGAAGAAATTCAACATTACATCTAAAAACTGAGAAGACATTGCACTCAAGAGATACACCAGGAGGAAATCTGTTCAAGAGGGAGCTGCCCTACATGTGAACAAGCATCCACTGTGAAAGGAGAGACCGAACAACCAACAGACCCAAACAGTAACCACAGTCACCACTTACTCTTGCCTACACTGCACCAGAACATGTGGATCCCAGGCTGACCTCTAGAGCCACCTGAGGACCCACTGATAGACAAACATGTAGGAGAACATGATTCTCAACTCAAGTAAACTCTCCACTACTACATCCTTGATGTGCCAGCTCCCATTTGGGCCCATTCTCTGAACGTACTGACTCTCCCCAGGACCCAATCCCTGATGTACCGACTCTCCCCAGGACCCAGTCCCTGACGTACCGACTCTCCCCGGGACCCAGTCCCTGATGTACCGACTCTCCCCAGGACCCAGTCCCTGATGTACCGACTCTCCCCGGGACCCAGTCTCTGGTGTACTGACTCTGTCCAGGACCCAGTCCCTAATGTACCGACTCTCCCCAGGACCCAATCCCTGATGTACTGACTCTCCCCGGGACCCAGTCTCTGGTGTACTGACTCTCCCCAGGACCCAGTCCCTAATGTACCGACTCACCCCGGGACCCAATCCCTGATGTACCGACTCTACCCGGGACCCAATCCCTGATGTACCGACTCTCCCCGGGACCCAATCCCTGATGTACTGACTCTCCCCGGGACCCAGTCCCTGATGTAGCGACTCTCCCCGGGACCCAGTCCCTGGTGTACTGACTCTCCCCAGGACCCAGTCCCTGGTGTACTGACTCTCCCCAGGACCCAGACCCTGATGTACCGACTCTCCCCGGGACCCAGTCCCTGATGTACTGACTCCCCAGGACCCAGTCCCTGATGTACTGACTCTCCCTGGGACCCAGTCCCTGATGTACCGACTCTCCCCAGGACCCAGTCCCTGATGTACCGACTCTCCCCGGGACCCAGACCCTGATGTATTGACTCTCCCTGGGACCCAGTCCCTGATGTATTGACTCTCCCTAGGGCCCAGTCCCTGGTGTACTGACTCTGTCCAGGACCCAGTCCCTGGTGTACTGACTCTCCCCAGGACCCAGACCCTGATGTACTGACTCTCCCCGGGACCCAAACCCTGATGTACTGACTCTCCCTGGGACCCAGTCCCTGATGTACCGACTCTCCCCAGGACCCAGTCCCTGGTGTACTGACTCTCCCCAGGACCCAGTCCCTGGTGTACTGTCTCTGTCCAGGACTCAGTCCCTGGTGTACTGACTCTCCCCAGGACCCAGTCCCTGGTGTACTGACTCTGTCCAGGACTCAGTCCCTGGTGTACTGACTCTCTCCAGGGTACAGTCTAGTCTTCATGTCTGCAGACTCTCTTCCCA